>NW_020949351.1:4080741-4163945 GCF_900497805.2 Vombatus ursinus | reverse complement strand
ATCTATCTATCTATCTATCTATCTATCTATCTATCTATCTATCTATCTATCTATCTATCTGTCTGTCTGTCTGTCTGTCTGTCTGTCTATATATCTAAACATATTCTTCCTTCTTTGAATCAATTTTGATGAGAGTGGGTTTTAAACACTGCTTCCTACACTCATTTTATCTACCACCACTCTATTTCTTTTTTAAAAAATTTCTTTTATATTTTTAAAATAGTATTTAATTTTTCCCAATTACATGTCAAGACAAATTTTAGTATTTATTTTTACAAGATTTTGAGTTCCACATTTTCCTCACTCCCTCCTTTCCCCTAAAATGGTAGACACTTTGATGTAGGTTATACATATGCTACCATATAAAACATATTTCCATATTAGTCACAGTTGTGAAAGAAGAGACAGTTCAAAAGGAAAAAAAATGCAAAAAAGAATGAATTAAGTGGAAAAAAAGTAAATTTTCATCTGTATTCAGAGTCCATCAGTTCTTTATCTGGATGCGGATAGTAACATTTTACTTCGTGAATCTTTTGTACTTGTCTTGGATAATTGTGTTGCTGAGAAGAGTTGAGCTGTTCATAGGTGATTAAAACACAACATTGCTGAGACTGTGTACATTTTTTTCTGGTTCTTCTCATTTCACTTTGCAACAGTTCATACAAGTCTTTCCAGATTTTTCTTAAATCTGCCTGTTCATCATTTCTTTCTGCACAATAGTATTCCATAATCTTCATATACCACAACTTGTTCAGACATTCCCTAATTGATAGGCATCCCTTCACTTTCCAACTCTTTGCCACCACAAAAACAGCTGCTGTAAATATTTTTGTGCATGTGGGTCCTTTCCCCTTTGTTTTGATCTCTTTGGGCTACAGACCTAGTAATGGCTTTGCTGGACCAAAGGGTATGCAAAGTTTGATTACATCTTCGGGCATAGTTCCAAAGTGTTCTCAAGAATGGTTGGATCAGTTCACAACTCCACCAACAATGCATTAGTGTACTGATTTTCCCACATTGCCTTCAACATTTATCATTCTCGTTTTTTTTTTCATATTAGCCAATGTGATAGATGAGAGTTGTTTAAATTTGCATTTCTCTAATCAAAAGTGATTTCAAATACTTCTTTATATGCCTAGAGATAGCTTTGATTTCTTCATCTGAAAACTGCCTGATCATATTCTTTGATCATTTATCAAATGCAGAATAATTTGTTTTCTTATCAGTTTGAATCAGTACTTTATTTATTTTAGAAATGAGACCTTTATCAGAGACACTGCCTATAAAGATTGTTTCCCAGCTTTCTGATTTCCTTCTTATCTTGGTTGCATTAGTTTTGTTTGTGCAAAAGTTTTATTTTTTAATTTAGTGAGATCAAAATTACCTATTTTGCTTTTCATGATGTTCTCTATCTTTTGTTTGGTCATGAATTCTTCACTTCTCCATGAATCTAACAGGTAGAGTATTTCCTGCTCTTCTAATTTGCTCATATTATCACCGTTTTTGTCTAAATCATATTCCCATTTTGAGCTTATCTTGGTATATGATGTGAGATGTTAGTGTATACCTAGTTTGTGCCCTATTATTTTTAATTTTTCCCAGCAGTTGTTGTGAAATAGTGAGTTCTTATCCCAAAGGCTTTGGGTTTATCAAACACTAGGTTTCTATGGTTATTTACTACTGTGTCTTGTGTACCTAAACTATTCCACTGATCCACCACTCTATGTCTTAGATGGTACAAAAGTTTTGATGATTGCTTCTTTATAATATAGTTTTAGATCCGGTATATATGACAGACCTTTGGAGAAAACTGAATGGGAACAGAAAGGAAATATACCTTTTTCTCAGCAGTACATAGTATCTACACAAAAACTGACCATGTATTAGGGCATAAAAACTTCAAAATCAAATGTAGAAAAGCTGAAATAGTAAATGTATTTTAAGATCATAAGGCAATAAAAATTACATTCAAAAAAGGGCAATAGAAAATAGGTTTAAAATGAATTGAAAATTAAATAATTTAATCCGAAGAAATTATTATTCCCTCTTTGAGCCAATACTGTTGAGAGTAGAATTCAAGCAATACCATCAACCACCCTCCCATCTTTTCCTCCTCCTCTAATAGGTTTTTCACACCTCTTCATGTGAAATAATTTACCCCATTCTACCTCTCCTTTATCTCTGCACTCAGTGTATGCTCTTTCTCATTCTTTAATTATTATTCATTATTCCCTCAAATTTACCTCATACCCACACTCTCTATCTATGCATATTCCTTCTAGCTGTACTATTAGTGGTAAAATTTTTAAGAATTACAAGTATCTTCTTCCCATGCAGGAATATAAACAGTTAAGCTCCATTGAATCCCTTATGTTTTTTTTTTTCCTTTTTTACCTTTTTGGACTTCTCTCGGGTCTTGATACTAGAGATCAAATATTTTGTTCAATTCGAGACTTCTTAAGAAAGTTTAAAATCCTCGTATTTCATTGAATGAACATTTTTCCCTTGAAGTAAGATAGTTAACTTCACTCAGTAAGTGATTCATTCTTGTTTGCAATCTTAACTCCTTTGCCTTCTAGAATATCATGTTCCGTGACCTTTGATCATTTAGCATTGCAGCTGCCAAGTTCTAGTAATTTTGATTGTGGCTCCCTGACATTGTCTGAGCCTTCTCTTCCAGGGCTTGCAGGCCCTGGTTGTTTATCTGGTACTACACTGATGTTACCATGTGTCCCACTGGGAATCCATGTGTCTGAAAGTGGGGTGGGAAGTGGCTGATGCTGCTGAAAGTCATAGGGGTATGGCAGTTTACCTGCTGGTGAAACAGGGTCCTAGCTCTGGTTTCTGGTGTGTGCTCAGGCCAGTGGAATATTTATGCATTTCCCTGGGGCTATACTGCTGCATAGGCAATCCTAGTGCTGGCAGCTGCCTCTTTGCCTAAGGTCATGCTGAAGTACCTGGCAGTTCTCAGAGCTGGTATCTGCCCATTTCCCTGACTATGCTGAGGCTGTGGTGGGGGAAGGGTTCTGATGTTATCATTTGCCTGCTGCACTGCACTGGGGCTCAGGATCTTATTCTGGTTTGCCGAGGTGGCACTTTCTCCTGGCTTGCTGGGATGCTTTCTGTCCTGGACTTCATTCCCTTTTACCTAAGTGAAACAGACCTTTCCTACCAATCTGCCAAGTTAAACTGGGATAAAAGATTGTTTTATCCCATTTTTTTTTTGCTGGTTCTGCTCTTCCAGGATTTGTTCTGGGGCATGAATTTATGGTTGTTTACAGGTGAATATGGGAAAGTTATGGCAATTTACTGCTTACTCAACCATCTTGGCCCCCAGAAGTTCCCCACCCCACTATAAAATCTCTTCCTTGTGTACCTCTTTTATGTGAAAAAAAATGTCCCCATTCTATCTCTCCCATTTACCTTCTCCCAGTGCATATCTCTCTCATCCCTTCATTTTTTTTGAGATCATACCAACATAATTGATTCACACCCATACCCTTTGTCTATGTGGACTCCTAACTTTGCTAATAATGATAATGATCTTAGGAGTTATATGTATCATCTTTGCATATAGGAATGTAAACAATTTAGCTTTATTGAGTACCTCATAATTTTTCTTTCATTTTTACCTTTGTATATCTCTCTTGAGTTTGTGTTAGAATTTTCTATTCAAATTTTCTATTCAAATTTTCTATTCAAATTTTTCTATTTCAAATTTTCTATTCAGTTCTGGTCCTTTTATCAGGAATTCTTAAAAGTTTTCTATTTCATTAAATATCCATTTTTTCCCCTGAAAGATTTGTCAAGATATTAGAGACACCCTGTTTTCCAGAGCTAAGGCTCAGCAAGCAAGCTGTTCCCCAAGCTTGACATAACAATCCTTTGTGCTCACTCTCTGGATGATCCAACCCTCTGGCAAAATCATGTAATTATTGCACTGCTTTGACCAGCACCAGGTGTTCTCTGAGCTCAGACAAACACCAGACAAGCTCAGACAAGTACCTATTTCTGGTCATAAAGCCCTGCAATGAATCAAACTTGGCTCATTGTTGCTATTACCCCTTCTTCTCAGGGATATAGATCACTGCATAGCCATTGACATAAGTATTGAGATCTCCCCACATTGCCTTGGGTCCCCCATTGAGGGCAGGGCCCTGACATATGTATCCTAACTTGCAAACCATTTCCCTCACTTTTAAATTAAACTTCTGTTTGATTCCTAAATATCTTATCTCTGTTCAGCTCTGGCCATCACAGGTTAGAGGCCAGTTCAGCCTGGTTGACAGATTATATTCAATTTTTTCTGGGTAGGTAATTCTTGGTTGTAATCCTAGCTCCTTTGCCTTCAAGAATATAATATTTCAAGCCCATCTGTCTGTTAACTTTGAAGTTGCTGAATCTTTTGTCATCCTGACTGTGGCTCCATGAAATATGACTTATTTGTTTCTGGCTGCTTGCAATATTTTCTCCTTGACCTGAGAACTCTGGAACTTACCTACAATATTCCTATGAGTTTTCATTTTGGTGTCTCTTTCAAGAGATCATTGGTGGATTCTTTCAATTTCTGTTTTTCTCTCTGGATCTAAGACATCAGGGAAGTTTTCCTTTATCGTTTCTTGAAATATGATGTCTAGCTTTTTTTTTTTTGTTAACCATGGCTTTCAGGTAGTCTGATAATTCTCAAATTATCTCTTCTTGATCTATTTCCCAGGTGAGTCTTTTTCCAATGGCATACTCCATAGTTTCTTCATTTTTGTTTCATTCTTTCAGCTTGGTGTTATTGTTCCTTAATGTCTCATGGAATAATTAGCTATTGCTTGCCCAATTCTAATTTTTAAGTAAATATTTTCCTTAGTGAATTTTTGTACTCTCCCCTGAATTTGACTGTTTCTGCTTTTTAAGGAGTTCATTTCTATAGTGAATTTTTGTTGCATTTTTACCATTAGGCAAATTCTGCTTTTAAGATGTTCATTTCTTCAATATTTTTTGTTTCTCTTTCACCAATCTGTTAATTCTCTTTTTTATAATTTACTTACATCACTTTCATTTCTTTTCCTATTTTATTCCTCTTTTACTCTTGTCTCCTCATTTTTTTCCTTTAATTCTTGCTAGGCTTTGGTCTAATTAGCATTTTTCTTTTGAGACTTTGCTTGTGGCTGTTTTTACATTGCATTATTATCTTCTTCTGAGTTTGTGTCTTGGTCTTCCCTGCCATCATAGTGGTTTTTTGTATTCAAGGTTTTTTGTCATTATTATTATTGTTTGCTCTTTTTCTTAGCCTATTCCTTGACTGTGAACTTTATGTTAAAGTTAGGTTCTCCTCACCTAGAGATGGGGAAGCACTATACCAAACTTCAAAATTTTGTGTTACTGTTTTCAGAGTTAATTCTAGGGGTCCCATTTTTTGGTGCATCTAAGGTGGTGTGATCCCAGAGAAGTGTGGTCAGTGTTCTCCTGGTTTCTGCTTTGGTCTTTACCCAGGAAGAGCCACTGCTCCCCTACATTCACAAATGCTAGCATTCCTCTTGACCCTGGAACTGTGACCAGGTCCCCTGCTCTCCTGCACCCATAAGCACTAGAGCTATCATTTGCCTCAGAAATGTGACCAAGAGCCCTGATCCTGTGTAACTGACCAGAAGCACTCTTCTTTGCCCTGGAACTAGAATCTAGAACTACATTTGGACAAAAGTGTTTTTAACCAGCACCAGCTGCACCCAGTGATAGCAAAGGGACCCTTGCAATCTTTTTTTAATCAGTTGTTTGACCCCCTTTCTGTCTCTGGGCTAAGATACTGCTACTCCTGCTACAATCTCAGCCACCTCTAAGGCCTACCACTGATGCTGCCACACTCCTGTTGGCCCTTCACCTTCATGTCTCAGAACTGTAATGCCAACCACTTAAATTATCTTAGGCTGGAAAAATATCTCACCTGATCTTTTGTTGGCTCAGCCACTCCAGAATTCAATTTGAGTCACTATTTAAAGTTGTTTGGAGGGGAACATTGAAAGAGTTCATCTGGGTTGCTGCATTTGTTTTATCATTTTAAAAAAAAATTTTTTTTGTTCTAACCTTTGTAACATACCTAAACAAGTTTTCTTACTCTCTATATTAAATACATTTAATCTCTCTATAAAATAATTTTCTCAAGGAGATTCAGGATAGTATAATTTTTAAAGTGCTGCCCTGCAATAGAAAAAGACATGAGTTAAAATTCTATTTCTAGTACTTACTAGCTGTGATATTTGGAGCAAGACAATAAACCTATCTGACCCTCAGTTTTTTTTTCTTTGCTAGCTGAGCTACAATTATCTAACCTGCAGAGTTGTTACAAGGTTCAGATGAGATAATATATTTAGGGCTTTGCAAACTTTAAGGCACTATATAAATGTCAATTGTAAATCTTGGAGTATCTTAGAAACTAAAAATGAGTAAAAATATCCATTTTATAGGGGATAATGACAAAATCAAGTCAATGATATTATTTTAAAAGTCCCAAACTCCTACCAGTACTGTTACCAAACACACACACACACACACACACACACACACACACACACACACAGAGGTTGTAAGATGTTCATTCCTCCAGAAGACAATAATTAGCTGCATGGTATTTTTGTAAAGGTTTTATGTGAAAAATACTTTCCAAGTGAAAAGGGTGTTGGATTTTAGTCTCGTTTTCAGCTAAGCTTCCTGTGCCTTTCAAGATAATTATCTTCTCCTATGATAGCTTGGCCCCCAATCCAGCACATAGAACAACTGGCAATCGCATGGCTGATCCGAAAAGCCTCTGATGTCAAAAGGATGGAGCCTAAAACAAATCTGTGGTGGGAGTGTACCTATTTTCCAATATTCTAGCTTGTCGTTTGAAATCAATGTGCTCATAGGAAACTGAAATTTCACTGAACTTGATGTTCTCCCCAAAATGCTGGAATTAGAATTTAGGAAAATGTTAGCCAGGAACATGCCCGTGTAGGGACTTATTTCAGCCCCTTGCAAGTTTGTGCATGTGGAGAAATGGAAGTTTTCAAAATAAATATCACATGTATCTGTCTGTTCCTTGTCCACTAAGATAAAGAGATGAGGACACTGAAGTGGCCCTTCACCTTTCAGCAATCTCTGAAGGCTTGTGACAGTGTGAGTATAGCAGAAAGACCAAGAAGAAGTCAAATTTGAAGAAATGGATGTTTGTGTTCCCTCAGAGCCTCTCATCATCATATTCACACTGCCTAGGAAGCAATCTATACAGGACCAGGTTATATAATGAATAAGATGCTGAATTTAGAGTCTGGAAGAACTGAGTTTTAACTATGCCTCATTTATTTAATAGGTGGGTAACCTTGAACCCAAAGGTTATTGTATCTCCCAGGGTTATTGTAAGGATCAATGTGAGAGACTTTGAAAACATTAAATCATTATTTAAATATATGCTATTTTCATTCAATCTTGTCCTCTTTAATGAAACTTACTTTTCCCATGTCTTGTTTTCTTCAATACATGATCTCTAATTTTGAAAGTATCAACTAGCTACCCTGACAAATACATATCCTTTCTTTCATTTTCAAGTTTAATTCTTAGTAATTTCCTGAGATATGAAGTAATAAGTAGACTGACTATCAAGTCTCAAAGGCCTTAATGAGGAAACTACATATGTATGTATTTATGTGTGTACATACACACAGATATACACACAGAGAAAAAGTACATAGTATATATAATATGCATATATAATATATACATACACACATATATGCATATGTGTATATGTATGTGTGTATATATAAATGGGCTGACAAAATAACAAGCAAAATACCAAAATCAACGTTGTCTTCATTATGCTTCATTACAACCTTAGCATTGAATACAAACACAACTGAACTATATTTAAATTGAAAGTAATTTCAGTATATAGAATATAATAACATTATTTCATTCAATCTCTGTCAATTCACTTTCACTCTTGTCTCATGTGGTTAAAGTTAGTACAGGATGCATTTCAGAGGCAGTGTGACAGGCTGAATGGGGCGCTGGTCTCAGAGCCAGGAAAACTGGCTTTCAAGTCTTTTCCCTGACACATACTGGCTATTTGACTCCAGGAATGTAGCTCAGTGCTCTAGGGCCTAGAGTCTAGGTAATTCCATTAGACTATAAGTTGCAAAGAAGCTGCCTACCTGCATTGGTGTAGGAAGTTTCTTCAATCAGGTACCAATGAAATTCAGCTTTATTCCTTCTCCCTAATATTTCATACACTTGTTTCCAGATTTCTCTATAATCCTCACACTTGTTCTCAAATAAATTATAGTTTTCAATTATAGTAGCACACTGCTATTTAAGCATTTCCCATTATTAGACACTTGCTTTCTATCTAGTTTGTGTAGTAGTTGTTGTTTTGTTCTATTTTGAAAATACATTATCATACTATCCCGAAAACCTTTCAAAAAAGTAGTTATTCTGTCCCTTATCTCCTGGCTCTATTTCTCTCTGTGTGTCTGCATCTTTCTACTCTTTCTCTCTCTCTCTCTCTCTCTCTCTCTCTCTGTCTGTCTTTCTCTCATAATAGGGAATATTTCCAACAATGGAAGTATTAGCTCCCCAAATGTGCTGTTGAGAAGCTATTAGTACTGCTACAATGGCCTCCAACCCCATGTAGCTTTGGATGGATACAGCTAATGTAGCTTTTTGAGATGGTTAGCCTCTCATCTGGGCTAATTTGTCCCTCATGAGGTCCTTAGCTAAAGCATTCCTGTGTAGCACTCTTAGACTCCAGATTGTCTGTCTCTGAGGATACAGTGATCTTTGGATTGGTCAGAATTCAAAGGCAAGCATCTCAGAGTAAAATGGTCACTGGTTAAATGGCTTCACCAGGCCACAGAGGAGCTGAATTTTCTCCTGGAGGCCATGGTAACACCCAAATGATCTTTTCAAACATTGCAATTCGACACAGTTCATTTGTTGACACAGCTTTAGAATATCTTTATTTAGCCAACACTAGTAAGTCAGTTGAAAGAACTCCAGGTGGCAAGTACTGGACAATCCCGTTTGCATAGGTAAATGCCAGGAAGGAGTATTCCCATTTAAGAAACAGGACACTTAATTGTACCTATCCCTTCAGCAATAAAAAGTATGAAAGTACTTAAGCATATTGAAAATCCTTACTTTTGATTGGAAAATCAAATCAATCATTTAATTGACAAACATTTAATTAATATTTATTAAATGTCATCTATGTGCGAAGCACTGTTATAGGTACTGGCACTACAATGGCAAAAAGGAAACAGTTCCTGACTTCAAGGAACCTGCATTCTATTGGGAGAGGCAACATATACAGGTATACATGTATATAGTTTTTTGAGGGGTTGAGGGGAAAAGACACTAGAATCTGGAATGGCATTAAGGAAAACATTTAGAAAGTGATGCTTGTACTGAGAGCTGAAAGAAATCTGAGATTCTATAAAGCAGAGTTGAAGAGACATAGGGGACAACTTGTGTAAATCCATGTAATATTTTGTTACATACCCATGTTGAGCACATTTCTTTTTGGTATTTTAGTATTATTAGTATTTCATTTTAAAAAAAATTTTTTCAATTACATGTACAGTTAGTTTTCAACGTTCCTCTTTTTTTAATATGATTTTGTGTTTCAATTTTTTTCATCCTCCCTCCCTCCCAAACCTCTCCCCTGCAAGATGGCAAGCAATCGGATATGGGTTATACATGCGAAATCATGTAAACGTATTTCCACATTGGTTATGTTGTGAAAGAAGAAATAGAACAAAAGGGAAAAGCCACAAAAAAAGTGAAACTACTATGTTTTGATCCACATTCAGAGTCTATAGTCCTTTCTCTGGATGTGGATAGTATTTTCCATCATGAGTCTTTTGGAATAGTCTTGGATTATTGTATTGCTGAGAAGAGATAAGTCAATCATAGTCGATCATCGAACAATGTTGTTGTTAGTGTATACAATGTTCTCCTGGTTTTGCTTACTTCTCAGTACACATCTTTCAATGGATACTACTGCATCCATGGGAGAATTCTACCTACCAGCCCTTTTCTCATCCTAAGCAAAATATGCATTTTGTGACAATGATCTTCTTTTGATAATGCTCCCCACCTTCTCTGTCCTAAAATAATTATTCTGATGGTTCAAGCATCAAGCCAAATAGGAGCAGAAGATTATATCATAGTAGCATAAGTATGAAGGAAGTGGAAGAGATCATGTTGGTAGGCTCTGAGGAGTATTCCTATTGGACCAATAGAAATATTCCCCCAGGAGCAATTGGCATATATTCTATCTTGCTCTCTCTATACCCACCTCTGGCAAAGGATATAATTTTGGGGAGACAAGACCTCTTGGCACCTCTCAAATTGCAATGTGTTGGTAATCATCTATTTTTCTTATGTGTAAAGGTAACCCTATGTTTTATTTTCTTTTATTCTGAGCTTAAGAAATAAAACAAGCATTACCAGGTTTACATTGTAAAATAGGGGTAAAAAGTGTATCATTGTACATGAAATTGCAAATCTTTCATTTGTATATAGAGTGAAATGGAAATAGTTCAAGAGTAGCAACTGAAGTCGGCAACTCAAAGAGATTGCTCTAAAAGAAAGATGTATGCATTTCTGTCTTAAGTGCTTTCTCAACTCATTTGTTCCCTAGCATATTTATCTGAATGCACCTACTCAGCTTATTTATTTAACAGATCTAATTCAGAAAAAGTGTTTTTTTTAATTTAAAACAGCCTCATCTTATTCACTTTATACAAAGGTGACTATTAAGAATGAAAGGTGAGAGAAAAGGCAGATGTCAATTGATATTGCTTTGTAGGAGAATGTATAAGTGTGAATACAATGCTAATGAAATCTTCGTGAGTTACTAAAAAAGAGTTCACTCTTCTCCCCCCAAAACAATAAGAGAATCAATAATATAGTGGAAAAAATCTGTGTTTAAAAAAATATATCCACCCCTATTCCTTCTGTTTCAACCCACAGCGTAACACTGGAATAAAATGATAAAATATTTCCACCCACAAAAATGGATGTGAATTGGTATTATTTAGTATTTTATTAGTATTAGTATTTAGCTAATTGGAACAATACAGTTTATGATTAAATACTTTGTCTTTTTATGTATTTTGTTCATCTTTTTTGTTTTTCTCTGTAACTACATTTTAAATTCTTCCAAGAAGAGCCATGTCTTCTTTTTTTTAATACCATCCACAGGCCATAGCTAGATATGTAGCAAATAACTTAAACAGCTCTGATTTCATTTGAGGATAAATATAATTTATTATTAAATTAAATCAAACTCCCTGACCCCCTTCTTGAGCTCTGTAGCACAGTTCAGGAGAATTTTGGTTTTAGGT
Source organism: Vombatus ursinus (assembly GCF_900497805.2). Taxonomy (NCBI): domain Eukaryota; kingdom Metazoa; phylum Chordata; class Mammalia; order Diprotodontia; family Vombatidae; genus Vombatus; species Vombatus ursinus. The sequence continues at coordinate 4,152,576 of NW_020949351.1, read as the reverse complement.
AGGAGAAAGGCAGTGAGCCAATCAACAAACATTTATTAAATATCTAGTTCTTGCCAGTCACTTGTGCCAAGCTCTAGAGATATAAAGAAAAGAAGAAACACAAACATTTTGTGGTAGAATGACTATGAATGGAGCTAACATGCTGGAGGCAGCTAGCATCAGGCATGTAAGTTAATTGCATCATAATATTATATAAGAATTATAATGTTATACAAGTTTTAATGATGATATAAACCAAGAACTGAGCAATAGCCATTTAAGAAATCAAGAATCAAAGGGGTTTGTTGAGAAAAATAAGAGTTATATTGTCACAGACATTTCCTGAGTGATTCTGGCCAAGTTTCTTCTCTGTTCAGCTTTCTTATATGTAAAAGTAGGATGATACCTTCACTACTTACTTTATAGAGGTTGTATGGGAAAAAATGCTTTACAAACTGTAAGGCCATTCATGTGCTGATACATTTATAGCAACTGACTCTCTTGAAAAAAAAAGCCTCTATGTATCACACATTTTTAAGTTTAATTTGCTTTATTAACATTTTACCCATTCTTTCATAAGTCTAGACAATCAACAAAACAATGAATTGAGCATTGATTTGTAACATTTGCTGATTTCCTAGGTGTTAATGCTCAGAAAATTTAATAATTGATTCTCAAGAGCTAGAAAGAGCTAGCTACAGACCACCATCCCCCACACACCTTTGTGTGACCTTATATAAAGGTGTGTTATTACTATCATCATCATTACTATTATCTTTATTATTTTTTCTAGTTTCATCTACTAATTACAAAACAACTGGCAGTAAGGTAAAATTCAGTCAAGTCACTTATTTATATATGTTGACAGCCCCCTCCAAGAAAAGCTGCAAAATAACTTTAACAAAAAACCCTTTAGATTATTTGACAGAATTATATTGTCTTTAAAATAAATATTTTTTTCCTCAGTTATATGTATAGACAGAAACAGAACTATATGGATTAGTGATTTCCTCTAGGGTTCTAGAAATGGTTATTAATCTTAAGAAGAATGTTGTAATATGTACTAATCTTAACAAGATCAATATTAGACAGGATAATATTAGACTTGATTGCTTGTTATTTTCCTCTTCCATAACTTCACCACTGAGTCTATTATTTCTAAACTTTTCAGTTATACTTCATTGCTTCGGAAAGTCTATGACTTCATCATTATGAGCACTCCTTTCTAATAAAACTTCAATTACTTCACAACTTAGCAGAAGGTCTTCATCAAAATACTGTAGGTTTATGGCTACAAGGAGGCAGCTATATGGCACAGTGGAGAGAGTGCCAGGCTTGGAGTCAGGAAGACTCATATTTCTAAATCCAAATCTGGCCTCAGACAATTACTAGCTGTGTTACCCTGGGCAAGTCACTTGACCCTGTTTTCCTTAGTTTCTCATTTATAAAATGAGCTGAAGAAAGAAACGGTAAACCACTCCAGTATCTTTGCCAAGGAAACCTCAAATGGAATCACCAAGACACTATTGAAATGACAACAACAACAACAACAACAACAACAACAATAACAACAACAAAATAGCTAGAAGGAACCCCAGGAACAATCAAGTGAAAATTCCTCCTTTTAATAATTATGAAATTCTAACCCAGACACCTTTTTTTCCTTATGTTTGTATTTCCAGTGCTTAACCTAGTGCCTGACATGTAGCATGCACTTAATAATTGCTTGTTGTCACCATTTGACTTAAGCCTATCTCTCAGTTCATCCTCAAAGCCTTCCCAGCTTGATAAGACTTGAAATAGCTGTCAATCCATGGATATAGATTTTCAGAAGCCAGAATTACCCATGCTATGATGAGATATAATAGAAGTTTTGTGTAAGCCACTAGTCATCAAGTCCCCAAATAATTAAAGAAGAAAAAATAAAGGCTATTAAACAAGCAAGGAAGCTAGTAAGCAAAGATTTATTTAGCTCCTAACATGTGCTAAAGTTCCATCCTGTTTTGGGGAGTTATGATGAGAAGAGAGGATGATAGTTCTGATCTGAATCAAAGATGATGAGTTCAATAATAGACACTTTGACTTTAGTATATAACCTTGACATATGCAATTCTAAAAATAAAATTTGGAAAATTTACAGCATTTTTGGTAATCTAAAGCTTCTCTCTGACATTATTATACTAGTGATATGACTGCAAACCAGGGAACATCATGAATTCAGAAGAATCAAAATTGTAGCTGATGCAAAGGGAAAAGGAAAGACACATGACCAGAAGAGTTGGCTTTGAAATGGAGGTAGTACCAGCTACCTAATTTAGTGTCCATATGACCTCTACCAGTTTATTAATTGGGCTTAGGCTTCCTTCTTTTGACTTTCTAATGGAGAATCAGGAGTGCCTTTCCATAATATATTCAAGGGTGCTGACTCGCTCTGGCTCCTAGATTTCCTTTCACCTCACCCCTTCTTTAAGAGTATAACAAATGGCATGTGTATGTGTGTGTGTGTGTGTGTGTGTGTGTGTGTATAGTAGTAATAATAGTAGCAGTAGTAGATTTCTATGTCCTCAACCCTTATAAGCTCCCCCTGGAGTTAGTAGTCATTTGTATTAGAAACACATGACAAGTTGCGTGTCCTTACCCCAAGTGTGACAGGGATGTTTAAGGACAGTGATCCAGAATTTCAGTTTCCTACAAAGGAGGTTAGATGTTTGAATTCCTTAGAAAGTATTTCACTGGAATGCAGACTTCTAGGAAGAGAAATGCATTTTCTTAGACAGAATTAGCTTTGGTTAATTCCAAAATCAAGAGTCTCCAAGGCCAAGACAGAGACAGTTTAAATGCAGCTAATTCCCTCTAGAAAAAAAGAGCCTGGCTCTCATATATCTCACATAGTATCCTACCTGGGAAGTAAAGTCAGTGAATTACACAGGGAATATAGAGACGGGACTTCTAAACCTTGCAAGATATCTTGGGGTTTACAGGCTAGATTTCTTTCTTAAGAACCATGCCTTGGTTCTTAGTCATCTAAATCACTCTGGCCCTCAATGATTGGCCAATAATAGGTCCCAGCCCCAGCCCCAGTCGGTCGTTGTTTGAGCCCTGACGGCTCAGAGTGAATCAAATAAAGGCTATGTCGTACTCACCACATAACTCACTTTTGGGGAAAACCAGACTCAAATTCTACCTCAACTGTAATAGAAAATGTTCCTGAAGCACTTCCAGGGAAGAATGAAGAGCCAAAAGGAGGAACTGACCCTCTTGACTTTAGGGATCAAACACAGTCCATGTGAATGCAGAAATCTGTGAGCGGTGGTATCTAGGCCATGGGTGACATACATACAATGTAAAGACCTAGGAGAAGACCTTCTTTCTCTGATTAGAAGGTGAGATTGCAGGTTCATGCTGACTGAAAATTTGAAAATTCCACACTGACCTCTCAAAAGCCTCTTTCCTCTACAGAGAAGGTTCAGGAACAGTGTCCTTAAACTTCCATCTCTAACCCATACAAGAAAGGACAGCATGTTAGACAGATCCTTCATGGAGGACTTATGGAAGGACTTAGAAAATAAATATGAAGGTTGAAAAAAAGATTGATTAGATCATTATTGGCCCTCAGACGACACAGTATCTACATTAATATGCTCATAGAACCTTCAAGTTTAAAAAATTCATAAAGTAAGATTTAAACATCAAAATAAAGAAGTTCCTGATTGAAAAACAGACTTACACTAATTCAACTCATAGTTCTTACCATATCTAAATGCATATTTACAATTAATTTTCTTTTCAGGTCTAAGAGTATGAAAATGGACAAAAAACACTTGTTTTTGTGAGAGTTGATTTTCTTTTACAAGTATTTTCAAATTTCAAAAGATAAATGCAGTATAAAAGCATCTTTAAAGATATTTAATTTCATTTTAATCATTGACTAATTTAGAGTCGGTATATATATTTTCTCTTAGGTTACAACTTGTATAACTTCCAGATAAAGTCAAAAGTGAAATTTATTCATAACTAAAATTTAGCTTATCTGGTAGCAAACCCTTGAAATTATAATTTTAATAATAGAAGTCATTGATTATATTTATCAATCATGCTGCAGTAGCATAGAGAAGATATATAGTCATGTATGCATCAAATTGTCAGGAAAGAGACTATTATGTGTCCTCTTCCATTCCCCTAAGAAGCACAGACTAAAAGATCTGTACAAGATACTGAGGCTTTAGGAAAATAACCCTGGTCTAGAAGAATGCCACTGAGGTAACACTAATACACAGGTATGATATCACCCACTGATTTGTCATCACACTTATCTAACTTCCTTTTTTACTAGATACCAAGAAACTTCACTTCAAGAAGAACAATGTCATCATCCTTGCCTCTCTAACACTATGCTAACTGTCATCTCTAAACTCATTTCTCTCTCCCTTGCGGCAGCAGCTATGTGGTATAGTGTATAAAACACTGGCCTTAAAGCCATGGAAGATTAGAGTTCACATCCAGACTTACATACTTCCTAACTATGTGATGCTAGGCAAGTCACTTGACCTCTCTCTGTCTCAATTTTTTGATTTTTAAAATGGAGATAAATAAAGTACTTACCTCCTGTTTCAGATACTTATTAGCTATGTGATCTTGGGCAAGTCATTTAATCTCTACCTACTTCAGTTTTCTCAACTGTAAAATAGGAATAATAATAATAGTAATAATAATAACACCTACTTTGTAGAGGTGAGGATCAAATAGGATAATATTTGTAATCCTGTGTAATATGTACACTCTAGTGTTTCCCTTGAATTTCAGTCCCACTTCATCAACTGCCTGTTGGTATCTCAAGTTCAATTTGTAAGAATCAGAAATCATCTTTGCTCCTAAATACTTCTTTCTTACTACTCATTACTGTCAAAAGCACAGTCATCTTCATAGGTATTCAGGTTTGCACACTTGGTGCTATCCCCAACTCCTCATTCTTACTCACCTTGTAAATAGCTTTAGTTGCTGAATCTGGTCATTTTTACCTCTACAAAATCTCTTCTATATATATACTTTTCTCTCTACTTACATAGAATGTATTCTAATTTAGGCCTTCATCACCCATTTCTTGATTCCTGGAATAGCCTTGTAATTGACTCAGATCTCTCATCCACTCCATGGATTCCTGTGGCTGACAATTACCTCTAGGGCTGAATATCAAGTTCTCTGTTTGGCAAGTCAAGAATCATTTATTAAATGTTTAATATGGGTCAGGCAATAGATGCACAAAAAAGAAAGACACTATCTGACCTCAAGGAGATTACATTCTGATGGAGGAAGTAAATATGCTGGCGGCGGCAGAGGAAGGCACCCATTTAAGGGCATGTTGTCAATGTCTGAAAAGGCAAAAGTAGAACCAGGACAAGAATGAACCCCTCCACAAAATGGAGACACCAATAGGAATCCACAAATTGGAAAAGAGGTTGCCATGTTTCCTTGAGGGCAGAGATAGCTTTTTGCCTCTATTTGTATCCCTGGCACTTAGCATGGTGAGTGACACATAATAGACAATAGATGCTTGGTAATTGATTGATTTGCTGTTCCAGGCTGAGAAACCACATGAAGTGGATGGATGAGGCATGTCGGAAAAATTTAGAAAGTCAGAAATCGATACTTCCTATCTTTCTGCTATTGTTATGATTTACTTCCTCTTCCAAACTAACTCTAAGATCCAGATACACCATTTTATTTGATAGTCTTCACATTTTACATTCCATCTTTCATCTCCATACATTTGCATTGGCTGCTCTCATGCCTGGAATGCTCTCCCTCCTCATCTCTATCTCTTAGCATCCCTGGCTTCCTTTAAGATTAACTTCAAATGCCATCTTTTGAAGGAAGGCTTTTCAGGTCTCCTACCTTCCATTTACTCTGTATGTGTCTTATATCTATCTAATTAGCCACATGTTTTCTCTCTTATTAGAATAAAGCCTCCTTGAGTGCAAGGGACTGTTTTTGCTTTTCTTAAATTACCACTGCTTAACAAAGGGCCAGAAATACTTTTGTCGTTGTTGTTCAGTGATTTTTCAGTCATATCTAACCCGTTGTGACTCCATTTGGGATTTTCGTGTCAAAGATACTGGGATGGTATGCCATTTCCTTCTCCAGCTCATTTTGCAGATAAAGAAACTGAGGCAAACAGGGTTAAGTGACTTGTCCAAGGTCACATAACTACTAAGTGTCTGAGTGCAGATTTGAACTCAGGAAGAAGAGTCTTCCTAAATCCAGGCCCAGTACACTATCTGCTGTGCCACTTATCTGACCTCCTCTAAACATTTTGTTGTTATTTAGTCATTTCAGTCATGTCTAACTCTTCTTGACCCTATTTGGGGCTTTCTTGGCAAAGATACTGGAGTAGTTTGCCATTTCCTTCTCCAGCTCATTTTACAGATAAGGGAACTGAGGCAAACAGGTCAAGTGATTTGCTCAGGATAATATAGCTAGTAAGGGTCTGAGGCCAGATTTGAACTCCGGAAGAGGAGTCTTCCTGACTTCATCCTGGCACTCTATCTGCTATGCTACCTTGCTGACAACTAGAAACATAGTAAGCACTGAATTAATGTGTGTTGATTGATTGATTGATTTAATGATGGAGATTGTGAGCGGTGTCATAGGTCAGTAGATGGTTACGCCTTTCCCTGTAGCAATGGTCTGACAATCAACACCAAGAAAACAGGGGTTCCCTATCAAGCCAGCACTGAACAATCGATACATGGAACTATTGCTTATAGCAACTGGAAAGTTTTTGAATATTGTGGATAAGTTCACTTACTTTGTCAGTGTACTTTCTAGGAATGTCCACATAGATAAATGAGGTTGACTCACTCATTGCCAGAGGTAGCTTAGCATTTAGAAGTCTCCAAATAAATGTATGGGAGTGAAAAGGTGTTAGGCTGCCAAGGCCTATAGAGCCACTGTGCCTACTTCATTGTTGTATACCTGTGAAGCCTGGACAGTCTACCAGCACCATGCCAGGAAATTGAACCACTTTCATTTGGATTGTCTTAAGAAGATTCTGAAGATCACCTGACAAAATAAGGTACTGGGAACTGAGGACCTCTCCTGAGCTGAACTGCCAAGCATCCAAATTCTACTGTAGAGGGGGCAACTCTGATGGGCTGGCCACATAACTCAAATGCCAAATGCACATTTACCTAAAGGACTATTTTACAGAGAACTTCTAACACAGAGGTTAGAAGCGGTACAAAGATGTTCTCATAGTCTCACTGAAGAACTTTGGAATCATTTATGAGACGTGGGAGACAATAGCACAGGACTGCCCAGGAAGCAGGTGGGCCTGCTTCAAAAAATGGTGCTATACTCTATGAGCAAAGCAGAATTGTGGTAGCACAAAGGAAACATGAGATGTGCAACTTTAGAGACATCTCCATCCCAATTTTCAAATAAACTATTCTGAGTTCTCATTGGACTGATCAGCCACTTTTGAACACACTTACTTTGACCCCACCATTGTGATGTCATTGGTACTTACTGAACAACAACAATCAATGGTAATGTTAATTTCTTTATGGCTCCTTGATCAAAGGTTTAAAAGGAGAAAGTCCTAAAGGGCCCAAAGAGAAGATTTCAGTTCCTCTTAGATGGTGAGGCTCTCCTGTTCTGGTCAGGGGCTAGAGACAGGATGCCTACATGGGAAGAGTTATAATAGGGAAACTAATCAGTTGAGAAGGGGTTTGCTGCCCCTGAATCTTCCAGCTATACCAACTCTCTTTAGTCTTTAGACATTTGAAATTTCTGAACCTTTCCCTATATTTTAACCATTCATTTCAAATAGTATCAGGTGATATGTAAAATATGTTCGAAGATTGAAGCTTATAATAAACTATTGATAAGCTCTGGTTTTGAGAATACCCTCTAATTTGGAGTCCCTAAGAGGGGTCCAGGGGTTCCAAGATAAACCAGAAAGGTAACATGGTGTAGTGGAAAGAGCACTGAATTTGGAATCAAAGGATCAGGGCTTGAATCCTGGCTCTGTTACATGCTAACCTGTGTGGCAGTCACTTAACCTCCTTAGACCTCAGTTTCCACATTTGTAAAATGACAGGATTTGGCTAAATGATCTCTAATGCCAATTCCAGTTCTACAATTCTTTATTGTGAGTGACTAGATGTCTTACAATATGAGTTAGAGGATAAGGTTTAGAGTTGACAAGTCTGGGCTCTGCTATTTAATCCTTACACGAAAAGACAATATTCATTCAACAAGCACTATCCAATATACCATGCATTGTGCTAGGTGATGAGGATATAAAGACAGAAATGAAGCAATCCCTGACCCCAATACTTACATTTGCAACATTACAGCTTTTTCATGGTAACATTTACTTCAGAACATATAATTCAAATTTTGCAAATTTACTCCTCAACAAATGTAAGGCATAATCTTCCCCTGGCCTCCAACTTCCCCTTTGCAACCCCACAGTCTCTGGGGAAAATGGGATTAGGTTTACAGTTTAACTCAGTTTCTAAGGAGCAGAGTCCCAGTTCCAAATCCAGTACTCACCCCAATCCTCTTTTTCAGTCCCAGGCACTCTGGCTTCTCAAGGTTTTTCTGACAGGCTGGCTGTACCATCCTGCCTGCAATCCTGGCTCCAAGGTCATCATAACTCAGCTGACAGTGTGGTAAGGATCAATTTCATCACCTGAAACTGAGGAGAATAGAAGGAGAAACAGAGATCAGAAACAACCACCCTAGGCCCATTTTTTCAGAGCTGAGGTAAAATAGAGGTAAACAAGGAAAGGCAGATCCCTCCCTTCTCACCAGTTAAGTTCATGGTGTCCCTGCTGGGCACTAAAAAAAACACATCTAAAAAAAAAAGGGTGATAGAGTGATAGATGGCTCAGTCTCATCACTTTTAAAGACATAGGCTAGCCCCTTCCATGCGGAATGGGACGCAGAAGACTCCACATTAGACAAACTGGGCATCCCCAAAAGGTCATCAAATGTTACATACCCTATTCACAAATTTTGGAAGCTTTCTGGGTCTCAGTTTTCTTTTCTGTAAAATAAGGGGATAGAACTAGCATATAAATGAAATTAAATATCTGACAAGCTGATATCCTCAACACATTCTGAGATCTGTTAAGCTAATCCTAGCTTTAAGATTATATATTTCTGTGACTGTGTATATAACTTCAACTCACTTTACCTCTGATTCCTTTTCCATAAAAATAGGAATGATGATGACAATGATGATGCATAATGATAGTAACAACGATGATGATTTTGTCCTGACCATATAAAGAGCTCCCAATGAAGGATATCCCTATAACTTTAGAGTCTGTGATTTATAGGCTTTGGAATTGCCTTGGACACTGAAAAGTTAAGTAACTCATGATATATAGGTAGTGCTTTAAATTTTACAAAGTGCTTCACAAACATGGTTTCATCTACTGTTTATAGAATCCTCTGAGTTAGGTAATGCAAGTATCATTGCACGGGGCTTTGGGGAGTGGTATATAGGACCCTCCTCATGAGGATACTCTCTTTGGCAATGCAGATTCACAAATGTTCTTCAGCTTACCATAGGAGAGTTGCCTGAGTCCCTGAGAGGTTAAGAGATTACCCAGGGTTATGTTGCTATTACATGTCAGAGCTAAGTCTCAAACCTAGGTCTTCTGCCAGGGCTTCTTAAACTTTTTCCACTTGTGACCCCTTTTGGGCAGCATTGGTTGGAGTTTCACGGCCTGAGGGCATGTGCAGTGCAAAGTGTGTATGCTTTGTGTTCAGAACCAAGGCTGCAGTAAAGTTGTGGACTGCAACATGGGCAATCCATGCCAGAAATACCTCGGATTCATTACTCATTTGATTTTGAATTACTTCTTGGTCGTTGCCCATTCAGAAAACTTTTACTGTTGCCAGATTTTTCATGAACCCATGTGGGGTCTGTCTCGACTCTGAGGCAGGTTTTCTCCCTAATATGAAACATGGCCTCTCCTGATTGAGGTGTTATTATCATAATTTTATAGATGAGGAAACAGTGCTTCAAAAAAGCTAGGGGACTTGTTCAAGGTCACACAGTTAATATACATCAGATATGAGATTTGAACCTAGGTATACCTGATTCTATGACCAGTCCTTAATTCACTGTTGGGAGGTTTGAGTAACATGATTTTATAAAACAAACAAACAAAAACTTTGCACTCTACAAATCTTTTTCTAGACTCCAAGTTTTTGAAAAATATGCATTTTCTCTCTCTTTTACACTAGATGAAATGACAACTAATTTTAAAAGCCAATGAAAGAAGGTTCCCTCAATCCAATGATTAGATATGACTTCATTTCACAAGAACACAAGAAAACACAAGAGAACCGAACACACACACTCACACACACACACACACACACACATACACACACAAAGAGAGTAGAATTTCTTTTCTAAGGAAAATTGACTGATAATACCTTTATGCATTGTAATTGGAAAAAAAATCACATCCTCCATCTAACTGGAAAAAAAAAAAACTTAGGGGGCAGTTAGGTGGTGCAGTGGATAGAGCTCCAGACTTGGAGTCAGGAGGACCTGAGTTCAAATTTGAACTCAGACACTTGATACTTCCTTGCTGTGTGACCCTGGGCAAGTCACTTAACCCCAACTGCCTCACCAAAAAGCAAAACCAAAAAAATAAAAAAAAAACAAAAAAGCAAACAAACAAATAAAAAAAAAAACCTTAAATACAGAAGATTTTACCATACGCTATCCCAACCTCCTTTGGTTCAGGTTTCCCTGATGCCTTGCAAATACATGAAATTCCTACTATTCATTCATGTGCCATCAATAACAAAGACATAATCAAATACACAACAAATTATTATTGGACACACCAATGACTCTGGCCATAGCTTACTCTAAGCCATCATAAATTAAAAGCTTCATCATCTATATGAACTCACAAACATGTGAGAAGGTATTAAATGATTTTTATCATCAGAAAATGTAATAATGAGCTATAAAATGTACTGTTCAGTGATGTAACAAAAATAATTTTAGCTAATTGTCAAAACAAAGAATTTTTATTCAAATTGGCATTCAAATTCTACTCTTCAAAAAGAAATTCAAACTCAGGAAAGGCTAGAGTGAACAAGAAAGCATGCATTATGGCGTGCAAATATTATTTGGCTTTTTTTATATACATAGGACACTTGAGAATACCTAGGAATTAATAAATCACAATGTTGTTTAACATAACATAATTTCTAAAGCATATTTGTTTGAAAACACATTTGACTTGAATAAAACAGTTCTACTCAAGGAAAATATAGTAAGGGTTTCAGTAAATCCTTCTAACTCTACTAAGGTTTTAGGCTACTAGTCAGGCAAATGTTGAAAAAAGACGTCATTGAGTTTCTTTATAGCCTCAAATAATCCAGGAAGCATTGCAACTGTTAGGTCTTCCATCATGAAAACATATAGGACTTATTTCACTTGCAGGATTAAAGAAATTCAGTGAAGAGATATTTCACATACTAAAATAAAATCATAAAATAATGGTAAAGATTTCAACGGCAGTTATCTCCATTCATTTATAAAGCAATCATTTATTAAACTCTCAATATCTGCAAGTTGCTGAGGATAAAAAGACAACAATTAAACAGTCTTTGCCCTCCAAAAACTTTCATTCTATATCAGAGAAATCGTCTATAAGATGTGGCTTTGCATGTAGGAATTTTTTAAAAGAATGGGATAGCTACATTTTAAGTACTAAAAACATCTTTAAAGAAATATGAGAAACTTTAAAATGAAAACAAATGTAAAAATTTGTAGAGGAAAAATTGGATTTAAATTCTTATATGCTTACAGGATCTTAAGACTAAAAGGGACCTTATCAGTCATCCAGTACAACATATATGTGTGTGTGTGTGTGTGTGTGTGTGTGTGTATGTATATGATCCCTTTATATAACTATATATAGGGGTCTTTTCAGTCATTCATAAATATATATATATGTATATATACATATAAGGACCTTTTCAGTCATATATATATATGTATGTATATATATATATATTCTTTTAATACTTGCAATGAGAAGTAACCCCTCACCACTGCACCACCTCCACTACTGCTCAACATAGCCTATTGCACTTCTGAATTACTCTAGTTTTTTGGGTTTTTTTTTTGTTTTGGTTTTTTTTTGGTGGTTTATTTGTTTGTATGTTTGGGGGGTGCGGTGAGGGCATGTAAGAAGGAAGGAGATGTTGGTTATTGTATTAATCTTAGTTCTGATAGTTTTAAGAGTTATTTTCCTATATATTTTCAAGGTCATTGTGTATTTTATTCTCTTAATTTTTCTTATTTTGCTCTATATTGATTCAAACAAGGGTTCCAATGTTATTCCATGTTCTTATTATTTATCATTTATATAACAACAAATACAAATTAAATTCATATTGCATAGGTTCTGGGTTCAAACACCAGTTCTTCATGTGTGACATTAAACAAATCAGTTTAACTATTTGATTTATCTATCTATTTGGCCCTCTATTTCTTCATTGGTTAAATGATGGGGTTGGACCCTAAAGTTCCTTTCTGGCTCTAAATCTCTGTGTTTAGGAGTGTATTTGATTAAATGACCTGTACATTTCTTTCTAGTTTTAAATCTATAATTATAGGATCTTTTCCACATCCTTCATCCCTGTCTCTTTTTTCACTTATTTTCAATAAATCTCCTCAGGACTGGATTACTTTATGTATTCTATCCTACAGCCTTGAACCTACCTGAGACAACACACTAGTCCTCATGAATGAATAAATGAATGAATGAGCAAGTAAATATTCTCTTGCCCAACTTAGAGATTTTTATGTTCTATGAACATTTTCTCACAGGCCCAGAATGAAATTTACATCTCTGAGATAATATGTGGCTGGCAATTCCCAGCCAGAGCAGCTCAGAAGACTAAACAAGCAGGCTTAGAGAGAGAGAGGATGATAAAGTTGGAAACAAAAAAAACCCTCAACTCTGAGCCATCTCTCATGGCCAGATGAAGGAGTATACTCTGCAACATAGTTTAATGATCCATTTCAATTCTAGCTGCCACATCATTTATGTTCAAGGTTTTAAATACTTCCTCTGGCACAGTCATTTTTTTTTCCCTGCTCAAGATCTTCTGTTGTATTGTAAGAGGAACAGGATATTCAAGTCAATGCTCCTAGGGACCAACTTGTTCAATGTATTATTTTTTTTTTAGTTAGAAATGAGCTCTTATACCTTGCCAGAAAAATAGGATAAAATGAATGTTTAATTCTTATTCTTAATACACTTGAAAGTTTATTCAGTCATTAAATAATACATCATCTTTTAAATTAACTTATCTTCTTTCATTTAAAAGCCATAGTGCTTTAGTAACATTATAATCATTTATTTCTACACATTAATTTTTATGGCATACACACAGAGTAAGGGATAATCACTAGTTTCCCTAACACAAAAGCCCGATTAAATTGGATTTTATATATGGCCCTGAAGGTAAACCTAGACCTAATAAAGTAAGCCGGAAAGTGAATTCCAAAATTTATTGTCAATTTGATCAAAATACATTGTCCATATCTTCTTGTACTCTAAACTCATGGACTTTCAACAAGATTGAAGTCTCCTTGTCTCTGGGGTAACCAATACCTCTACAAAAAGAGGACTTCTTTGATGCAAATCAATGCCCTAAATGTTTGAGGATAACATTTTTAAAATTCCCTAGGGTACCTGAAGATGGTATTGACACTACTCAAAATTTCTTCCTCCTGCTCCAGAAAATGACGAACAAACTTTTCCAAGATACTCAGTAAATTGATATTTCCTTGTACAAGGAATTACAAATTACCTTAGGTTACTTTGTCAAAAGATATTTTCAGAAATGTCACATTCAATATTAAAATTAAAATAACTATCAGATTAAGATGATGCTATAATTACCATAGTATTTATCTTAATTAAGTCAATAAAGTAAATTGATTTTTATAAGTATGGATATCAATTTTTTTTCATTTTTGTTGAAAAACAAAGGCTTTTCCTTTCTAGTTTATTTGGTCTTATTTATTTATTTTATTTATTTTATTTATCCTGATGAAGTTAGATTTTTGAAAAAAATAGATATTAAGGCTCTATTGACAGTGCTCAGGCATTCCAATTTTATTTATTCCAAATGTTTGCACATTTCTCAGAAAGTGTGTCATCTTTGTTAAAATAGTGAAATTAATTTTAAAATGGACTCTCAAGCACCCTGCCACCCCCCAATGATATGAACTCTCCAATTGGGTAAAAACAATATTTTATTTTGGAATGCATAATTTTTATCATAAGGATACTAGGAGGATAAAATGATTGAATAGATTTGACTGTACTTTGAGAATGAAACTTCAGGCTAGATTTACTGTCTAAATGAAGAACTTAGATCAAAAGAATGTTAAGAAACTTTAGACTATGAGTCATATTAGATGTGGCTAAACAGAAGATTATAAGGTTCTTTACTTCTGTTATGATCTTCATTCTAGATCTCTCTCCTGGTGTTAGATTGAAAATTGTACTAGAGGCTTAGATTCTTAAAATGTAGCCACATGCTCAGATTCTTATAATCCAGCCAATAGCTTACTAATGTTCAGACTCCTTAAGAGTCTGCCCAATATGACGGATGTTCTAGTAAACCTTGTCTTTGACTGAAAGAAGGCTTTGATCGAATTCTTTTGGGCAGGACTGGTGTGTTCTGATTTTGGGGTCCCAGCACCCTAAACCTCATCATTTTGGTGGCCCATACAGTGAAACTGCCTAACCCCAAGTTCTCCAGCCAGGACTGGGAGTTATGTAAGCCTCTCCTCTCCTCTCCTTTCTTGTTCTGCAGTTGAGATCGCTCTCCAAGGACCAAGTCTTGGAGATGCTTTTTGGGCAGACAGTTACGAGGCTGTCTTGCACTTGGCCTGATGCTCTCAGGCTCTTGGTCCACTGGGTCGGTTTGAAGTCATGGACCTGGGTACACCTTCTGCAGCATAGAGGACAAGGACAGACTACCTATCTGGAAGTGTAAGCTCAATTCTGTCAATTCTCTTGGCATTAGAGAATCGGGAAAACTGCAGTTGCTTTTTGGTTCCCTGAGGCTTACTTACTCCCATCCTTACCTCTGAATCCTCCTTCATGGAGGTTACAGGGAAAAGTTAGAATAGCTAAAAACATCTTGGCAGATTCTAGAGATTTTGTGATTGATCATTAAGAAGTTTTGAAACTCCCCCTTACAACCCTGGTCACTCTTTTCTCCCACTGCCTTCCCTTGAGTCAAGAAGGGTTATCTGTTAACCCCTCTCATAGGAGAATAGAGTTTCACTCTCTACCCTCACCTTTGATTTCACCCTCCCCCACCAGGGAAAGGAAGGAGGGGGGAGGGGCAGCAGCTACAGCGTGGACCCCACTACCAATGGCCTTGGGCCCTGGGGCAACCTTTGCCTGGAAGCATCACCCAGGTTCACATCTTGCTTAAGGTAAAGAAGTTAGCCTCCAAACTTGAGTAAGCATGCTCTTTTAAAAGTTGTAGTTTTAACTTTTAATGATGAGATGTTGATTCCCTGTGAAAAATAATTTGGAAATGCATTTAACAAAACTGAAGTCACCTGATTGGTAATGGGTTTGTTTCAAATTTCAAATTGGTTCAAACTGGTTCAAATCAGTTATGTCAAGCAACTTTTCATAATTTGGTTACTGCTAAAATAATTTGGCTATTGTTGGTTATTATTTTAAGGTGTAAACTAGCCAAAAAGCTGTGATTAGTGAAACTTTCTGTTTGAGGTAAAAGCTCCTAGGATTTTATTTTGAGTTGTCTGATGGATCATAATCCATCGATAATCAATAATCCACTATATGAGAGAAATGCCACAAGCTACTCAAAGAATGTGATACTGTTGGGAAGTCAGCATTGGGAAAAGCTGAGAGAACAATTTTAGCCTCAGTCTAAGATGGAATCCTCTGGGCTCAGTTTCCCCATTATGTTCCTTTGAAGAGGAATGTTACCCACCTGGCTATTCCTGAGTCTGGCTATGAGGTGGATTTGATACTGCATGGTTGGAAAATTGAATTATCTGAATCCAAACAGAACAAAGGATCTTTTATCTTGTCATATCTGGACCCTGCAATCTTTTCTGTCAGATTTGTGTGTTCCAGACTACAGGCCATTCACCTACAGTTGGTAGCAAACAGGGGGTACCAGCCAAAGTTCCCCCATCGTTCCCTGGATGCAGCCTGTGCTAGGTTCCAGTCAACCTCCTCTTTGGAACCCCCTGGAGGCAGGTACAGCTCTACACCCCTTGCCAGCAGGAAGCAGTTTCAGAAGCCAAGACCTTCGCCCCTTACCCCAAAAGAACTCGGGTCCCATTTGTTTGAGGGGAGAATAATGGGGTTGGGATCTAGACCCCTGAAAGGAAACATGGGAAGCAAATCAACTTAGTAGCCCATTAATGCACTGTTGGAGCTGTGTTGGGGAATTCTTCAACGCAGAGGTCCTAAGACTCTCATGGAGAGTAATTTCTCCCACCATGGTACATTTCACTGTAGGTCAATGCATTAGGAGGCAAGATTGAAAGTTTAAAACTTGTAATTATCATCAGCTGGTGAGCACTTAACAGGTAGATTGCAATAGCCCAAACAAAGGAAGATATGTACACATTTAAGATTTTATATGTTCTTAAGGAGATATAATGTGTCAAAGAGGAAAGTTCCATAGCCTATCAGGTGAGGCTGCTCAACTACTTTCCTTGTTTGGGAGGTTGAGGAATAGGGACAAAATGTTAGGAAAATTTTGGAAATTTTGAGGGGAACATTTTAACCTTGGGTTCTCAGGAGTTGCTCTAGACTAGGTCTGTTCCGTTAGATAAAGTTTTCTCTTTAGTTAGTCTCATTGGAATACTCTATTTGGGTACTAAATCTGCTGGAAGCCTCCTTCAAGATAAATGCCAGGCTCATCTAATTGTTGAATAAAATATAGCCTGTGGGTCTATATCTATTTACACCATCCTGTATCTTTGTTTCTTTGAACTCTATTGCTCCTCTCCCCCGCCCCCAGAGAGAAGGTGTTTTCCCAAAACTCATACTGCACAAGTTTTATTCATTTCCTTTACAGCTATGAATTGGTATAACCATTCCACAAAGTAAAATTTAGAACTATGCCCAAAATGTTACTAATCTGTCCATGCTCTTTGACCCAGAGATATCAATACTAGGCTTATACCACAAAAAGATCAAAGAAAAAGGAAAAGAACCCATACTTTTTTTAAAAAGTTTTTATAGTAGTTCTTTTTTTTTTTTTTAGCCCAGAAGTGGATGCTTAAAGTATACTCAACAACTAGGAAATGACTGAGCAAAGTACAACATATAAATGTAATGTAATAATATTGTGTTTTAACAAATGACAAAGGGGATAATTTTAGAAAATATAGGAAGGCTTTTTGAACTCCTGAAAATGGAGAGAGCAAAATCAGTAGAAAAATTTATACAATAGCAACATTGTAAAGACAAACAACTTTTGAAAGACTTAAAAATTCTTTTTAAAACTCTTTTAAAAAACTTTATTCAGTAACCAACAATAATTACGTGAGGCTGGAAAACAAAACAAAACATGCTACCTATGTCCTGACAGAAAGGTGATTGAGTGCAGATTGAAGCATATTTAAAAAAAAATATGGCCAACAAGGGAACTTATTTTGCTTGACTGTGCATATTTTTTAAAAAGGTTTTTTTTTTCTTGTTGTGGGGAATGGAAGGGTGACAAAAATAGTTTTGTTTTTTTTAACTTTTCAGGTAAGTAGCAAGAAAAAAAAAATAGAAGTAGAGGGTAGAAGGAAAACTAGTTTTGTTAAAAAGTAGCCAAAGAAAAGGTAGATTCCTACACTTCTATTCTTTGTTGCCATAGAAACCAACAGTCATCCGTTCAAGACAGGTATGGTGAGCTATCAATTGTCTGTATGTGGAGATTGGAAATTTCCTCCCTCTCACTCTAGTAGTTTTTTTTATGTTCCATACACCTCATAGGGATTTTTTATGGCTCAGACAAAATCATATGCATATAAGTACAGCATATAAGAGTATTAACCAATAAAATTAAATTTTATTTTATGACTCAGAATCATCATTATAAACTTAAATTATTGTAATCTGTTATAGGTAAAAATGGTGTTATATTGTTTAGTCATTTTTAGTCACGTCTAACTCTTTGTGACCCTTTTTGGGGTTTTCTTGGCAAATATACTGGCATGGCTTGCCATTTCTTTCTCCAGCTTATTTTACAGATGAGGAAACTGAGGTAAACAGGCTTAAGTGACTTGCCCATGGACATAGAGCTAGTAAGTGTCTGAGGCCAAATTTGAACTTAGGGCTTCCTGATTCTAGACTGAAACTCTAGACACTGTGCCACCTACCTGCCCCAAATGGTATAATACCTAGGGTTAATAGTAGAGTAAAGAAAACCATCAATCAATGAGGCATTGATTAATGTGCCAGGCACTGAAGATAAAGATAAAAACAAGATAGCCCTTCCTCTCATGTTGTTTACATTCTATTCTGAAGAAGCAGTGTGATCACAATAAATAAGGAGAAGGTGTTCCAAAAGTCTTAGTCCTGTTTTAAGCTATCAATAACTCAAAATAAAATAAGTGCAAAGTTATTGAGGTAGGGGGAAAGGGAATAGTAGGAAAAGAGAGACACTAACAAATGGAAAAATCAAGAAAAATCAAGAAATATGTCCTGAAGGCACTTGAGTTAAGCTTTGAAGGGAGCTAGACTTTCCAAGAGGCAAAGGGAAGAAAAGAGATTTCCAAGCCTGCAAGTTAGCCTATAGGAAAGCATAAGAGTGAAAAGTAGAATATTTTCTCCTGGAAACATGAAGTAGGCCACTTGGCTAGAATATAAAGTACATAACAGGGAGAACTATATAATCAGCCTGGAAATATAGATATGGGAGTTCACCATTGGTGAGAAGAAATACAGACTCAAAACTGAAGACCTGAGCTAAAATATGATCCCAGACAGACTTCCTGGCAGTGTTTCTCTGGGCAAGTCATTTAAATACTGGTTGCCTTAGTTTTTTGTTTTTTGTTTTTTATCTGTAAAATAAGAATAATAATAGCAACTATCTTTCAGAGGTGTTGTGAGGACCAAATGAGATAATAATTATAAAGCACTTAGCATACTGCCTGGAACATAATGAGAGCTATATAAATGCTAGTTATTGTTGCTATTGTCATTAATTGACCCAGGAGGAAAGTTGGAAGAATTCATCTATCTTTCAACCTTTTCTATCAAATTGAAATCCAGTTTATTCTATGAATATACTCTTTTTTTTTCTTTTTTGCTAAGTGACTTGCCCAGGGTCACGCAGCTATTAAGTATTATACAGCTGAGGCTGAACTTGAACTCAGGCCTCCTGAATCCAGGGCCGGTGCTCTATCCACTGTACCACCTAGCTGCCCCGCATATACTCTTTATATTGAGATTGGAATACTATTTATCAAGGAAAATAGCCCCAATGTCTTAGGTCTAGATGTTAAAGTAGAAATTGAAAGAATCCAACAATCACCTCCCAAAAGAGATCCCAAAATGAAAATTCCCAAGAATATTATAACCAAATTCCAGAGCTCCCATGTCAAAGAGAAAATCCTTCAAACAGCCAGAAAGAAACAATTCAAATATTGTGGAAACACAGTCAGGATCGCACAAGATTTATGGCTTCCAAGATATTACCACCAAGATCTGCATTTGAATCCTCTCTCTCCATTTCTTTCTTTCTGACACACTTCAGGGCACTGGACAAGTCATTTAACCTCCTCGTGCTCCCAGGCGACTGTCTAAGACTGTAAGTTGCAGCGCTGTGATTTCGCTGTTATGTAGACTTTGTCATTGAATTGAGGTATAAAATTTGGTGTTTGCTTCTCAGTAGGGAACCTAAGCCTTACTATCAGAAGTGACGTTCTCAGCAGGTAAACAATTAGAAGCAGGTAATGTAACTTAATACTGAAGTGTGGCGTATGGGCATCCAGAGGAATTCACAGGAAACAAAGATAAACAAATTTCTAAAAATTGAACCTGTATATATATACATACATATTCAATTTTCAGAAACTTGTTTATACACATGCATGTATGTGTGCCCATATATGTGTGTATGTATTTCATTTTCAAAATTTGTTTATCCAGAGGAGAATTACTGTTGTTGTATTTGTTGGAAAAATATTCTCTTCATTCTGAGTCATCCTTGGACAGGAGTGTGAGAATTGAGATTTGACGATGTCAGAAGAGATGATTCCCTTTTGTTGTTTAGTCATTTTTAGTCATGTATGATTTTTCATTACCCCATTTGGAGTTTTCCTGGCCCAGATACTGGAGTGGTTTGAAATTTTCTTCTCCAGCTCATTTTATAGATGAAGAAACTGAGGCAAACAGGGTTAAGTGACTTGCCCAGGGTCACACTGCTGGTAAGTGTCAGAGGCCAGATTTAGATTCACAAACATGAGTCTTCTTGACTCTAGGCCCAGTGCTCTATCCATTGTGCCACCTGGCTGCCAGATAATTCTCTACTTCCTTCAATTATCCCTTTGATGACATAACTCCCAGACCCTTTAATATCCAGACTCCTTCTCTGGATATGCTTCTGTTTGCTAATGTCCCTTTTAAAATGGGCAGCAAAAGTTAACGTGATTTTACAGATGTGGTTTGTATAGTGCGGGCTCAGTATAGTGAAGGCATGACAGGCATCTAGAGAATGTAGATGGAGAAGAAAACAGGGCAGGACCTTGGGGAACACCAAGCATTAGAATATATGATATGAATAATGTCCTAAATATGTGATTAGATTATTGCCTAGTGCAGTATGGGCAATACAGACAATGCATTTTATATACGTAAGTGACTTGCCCATGATCACACAACTAGTTTTATGGGTGTACATAATAAATATATATACATATATGTACAAAATATATGTGCATATGTATGTATGTGTGCACTATAATTCCTATATTATGTTGTATATAGATATGTATATATCATATACATATGATTTCCATCCAAAAAGTGTTTGCTTCTAAATATTTGAGAAACAAACTGAAGATACTGAATGCCTCCAGCCTCTGAAATAGGCTGTTCAAACAAGATATGTCAGGAGATGTCATGTACCTTTTTTCTTAAAAAAAAAAAATAAAACAAAACAAGAAGGTATCTCCTTTTCCCCTTACATTATTTGCCTCTTCCTCATTCGTGGGGGCAATATATAACAGCAAAGGTTATCAAAGTTTATACATTTACTGAATTAGACCATTAGAGCTGGAAAGGGCTTTGTATATCATTCAGTCCAGCTACCTCATTTTATGAATGAAGAAACAGTGGACTATATCCTTAAATTAGTGAAGTGATTTGCCCTAGATCTCATGTAGCAAGTAGCAGAAGTTGAATTCAAACCCTTTTCATTGGGCACTTCCTATTTTTATGCTTCTCTGATCTCATGTAACATGGTTGTTTGCAAAAATTAAGCAAAGGTTGAAGCATCTTTCTCCCAATTTGTCTTTGTAAAATGTTCTTGGCTGTTGTTATTGTGTTCATTGACTTGTCAGGAGCATTCAAAATATTATCAATGATTTTGGTATCATTAACAACATGTACCACACCAGCTTCCTTGTCAGTTTTTGCCCACTCTTCTAACTCTTTCACTCTCTTGTTAAGTGTGTTGATTGGGTGTCACTGAAAATCTTTCATCTTTTCAAGAAATTATGTGACTGTATTTCAGCGAGAACTTACTCTAAAATATATAAATTCTGTATCATTATACTCTTTTTCCTTTTTCTTCTACTTATCATCATCATCATCATCATCATTCCCTACTTCTATAAATGTAGATTGCATCAGTTTTTATATGTGTGTACACATATATATACATGTATATATTTCACATATGACATCTGTAAAATATTTTATTTATATACATTTACATATATATGCATGCATATATGTGTGTATATACATATACACATACATGCATATATACATGTGTGTGTGTGTGTGTGTGTATATATATATATATATATATATATTTCCTAATTCCTACTAAGTATTTATGTGTTAATAGGATCCTGGCACATTCATCTTTAATAATATAATAAAATAGAACATTCTCAATAGTACATGCATAATGATGTATAATTGATCAACTTTTCCATAAAGAATTTTTATTTACTGTCTATTGGCTTTTTTTTAGTCTTTCTTCATTCTTTCTTTTTCTTTTTAGTCATGCCTTTTTCCTTTGTCTTAGGCTTTCTCCTGTCTTTGAACTCTCTGTGGCATTTGTCACTATTGACTACACCTTCTTTCTTAGTATTCTGTCTTTTCTCGCTTCCATGATATTTTTCTCTTTCTGATCTTTTTTTTTCTATTGAGCTCTCTGACTGAGCCAATCTCCTCAGTCCTTTTATCTATTTTCTCTATGCACTTAACCTTAGTGATCTCATTCACAGATACAATTTTGGTTGCAGGAAGCTAGGTGGAGAAGCATCTTGGTAGAACACTGTATTTGGTTCACTAAAGATCTGAGTTCAAATCCTGCCTCAGATACTTATTAACTGTATAACCTTGGGAAAGTCACTTATCCCCTCTTGTACTCAGTTTTCTCATCTGTTAAATGAATTTAACAATAGGACATGCTTCCCAGTCTTGTTGTAAGGATCAAATAAAATATGTATTCAGCACTCTGAAAACTTTAAAGCATTATATACTCATTAGCCATATTTTATTACAATTATTATTATCCATTCATCACCATTTTACAGATCCCTTCAAAATCTGTATATCAACAATTGGAAATGGAAAGGTAAAGCTCGTTTGTGAGACTGAGACTAGATATAAAGCCAATATTCAAACCCATATCATCTGATTCCAGGTCCAGTACGCTTTGGTCAAGACTGAACTAACCCAATATCCTATGCTAAAGTCCCTTCTCAAAAATTTTGTATTTTCTGCTAATAGTATCATTATTCTCCAAGTCATGTGTGCTTAACAGTTGGGAGTCTTTCTTGAGTCTTCCTCCTTCCTTCACCCTTCTACTCAATATCAAGTTTTGAAGTTCTGTCAATTCTATATTCATAGTAGCTCTCACATCACTTCTTATACGTTCACACTACTACCTAATGCAGGCTATCAAATACAGCATGAAACATTACAATAACCCTCTGACTGATTTCCCCACCTCCATTATCTCCCCTCCCTCATTTTTCTTTCTGCCAATTGCTAAACTTCTTTTCTTGATGCAGAGATCTGACAATAACAGGTTTCTGCTCAAACATGTTCCGTGGTTCTCTATTTTCTCCAGTGTAAAATAAAAATTGTTAACTTGGCATTTAAGACACTCTAATCTGCTACTGACCAACCTGGATAGTAGAAAGCATCCTGGACCTGGAATCAGATACAGGTTTGAATATTGTCTCTGCCACTTCCTTTCTGTTTGATCTTGGGAAATCACAAACTTTCAGAGGTTCCAGGACACACATAGCCTTCTAGGTCCTTGGGTGCAGCCTTTTGACTAAGTTCAAGTTTTACAGAATAAATCCTTTTATTAAGGGGATTTGTTCTGTAGTTTGGATTCAGTCAAACAGCCATACTTGAGGACCTAGAGGGCCACATATAGCCTCGAGGACACAAGTTCCCCACCCTTGGACCATTCTATTAAAAAAAAAAACAACATTCTTTTGTAAAGTATATTGGATTATACAAATCTCATTTTGCAGTTCTCAGTAGGATAGATAGATAGACATTATAATTTTTTTTCATTGAGAATCATCAATAAAACACTATAATTTGAGAGATAAAATGGGGTAACAGATAAATGACCAACCTTGAATTCAGGAAGATTTGGAATCAAGTCCTGCTTCTGATACATACTGATTGTGTGACCATGGCCAAGTCACTTAATCTCTCTGTGCTCCAGATAATAGATGTTCTTAACCATATTTGTATCATGGATCCTTTTGACAATCAGTTGAAGACTGCGGACCTTTTCTCAGAATCATGTTTTCAAATGCATTAAATAAAATACACAGGTTTACATGGGAAAACACTTATAATAAAAGGAAATTTATTTATAGTTCAAAGATCCCAGGTTAAAAATCTTTTCTCTAAGATTTTGTTCAGGGTTCTGAATCTCATATGAGAAATTCTTCAGATATAATTGCAGGTCAAGATCTGAAAGGAAACTAAAACAAAACAGCAACAATAAAAGCAACTTTATATCTGGGCATTAAGTGGTCAACTGCCTTATCTAGCTTGAAATCCATGGGAGTTTTGAGCATTTGTGCTTTGTAAACCTAGTCAAGTAACGTGGACAAACAAGTATTTCACTGATCAAAATGTCCAGGTTCTTACCCCTTTCAGATCACTCTCAGATTTCTTTAAGACTTTAAATCATACTTTACATTTCTATTGAATGCAGTACTTTTTAAGAGTTTTCAGATCTTTCCTGTCACTCATATAATCATTGTAAGATTTTTATAACCTGCACCAAATATTCAGCTACCATAAGAATTAAGCTTACATCTATCAGTTTTATTTAACATCAGTCAATGTAAGTCCTTAGGAAGTAATTTAGCTAAAAAGCTATTTAAATATGAATGCTAGTCCTCCTTTGTGCATTCTGGTTAATGCTCAACTAATCTATTTCTTTCTAAGATAAGAATGAGATACCAGCAGTCACATAAAATATTCACTTATAACAGTAACCATTTCATTATACAACAATGTACCTTCACAGTCACATCTCATATATCTCCATAGCACACAAGATAAGTCTATGACTACAATATTTCTAGTTCCTCCTCTATTGAAATCTATTTATACTTATACATAGAGGATGGGTCAGATTCCTGTGTTTCTATGAAAAATAATCAGCAATCAGATCTCTGGTCCACACTTTTTGCATACCTCTGCCCATAATTCTGACCCTATCACTATTGGAATGCAAACCAGAAGCCTGAAGTAATTATTTGAATAGTCTGAAAACAACCTCAATTATCCTTAATTATATACTTATGTAAAGGTTGGGGTTCACCCAACTCTAGCTAAACATAAAAGGCCTGACTTCTTGATTAAATCAATCTAGTGATCAATCAGAGGGCTGATCTAGGTATGAACAAAACCTAGACCTCTATGGAATTAATTATTAATCAAACATATAATCAGGGTGAAAATGCAGAAAGCTATCTGTATTTATTAAAGAAACTTAATACCCTCTAGGGCTTGGACAAAAACAGCAAACTTACCAGGTAAGCTCCTAAAAGGGAATTTTTGTGGAAGCTATCTTCATCTACTCCCCCTACTCCTCACCACCATATTGACCAGTATAAGACTTTGGGAACTTCAAAAGGTTGGGAGATTTAGGACTTCCTATCTGTGGTTATAAGCATGTCCTCAGAAGAGTGTTCATGGAACACTGGTGGATAATGGTAGCAGCCAGCTGCATTGGAATATGAGAGACACACAGAACACAAACAAGGCCTGACAAGAAGTCCCACAGACAGCTACATTGTCTTTCAAGCAATACTTCATGAGAACCCTACAAAGGGGAGAAACAGTCTTTCAGCAACCAAGACCTATGAGTTACTCCTTAGATACATGCTCTCTGAGCTTGGACCCACTTTACCCTAGTCTCTGTATGTAAGTTGGAGAAAACGTGTCCCCAGTTTGAGGGTATCTTTTCCAAGAACTGTTCTAATTATACCACCTTAGTAAATACCTGTTTCAATTGACTCTGACTGGTTAGCTGATATTGATCTATAATCAATGGGGAGCACAGGGTGTGACTATTGGGCAATAATACTAGAAAACCACCCACAACTTCTCAGGCTTCTTTCTAGAACCCTAATGGGAAAAATAATCTTTCCTTTGGGACTCCAACCTGCCTCTGGGAGTTGTTTTGGGGATAGAGATCACTGAATCTGTGTTACATTTATTTTTATTCCAATAGTCCTTAGAGACCCTTGAGTAGTAGTTAGGTCATAGGATCACAGCTTTAGACCTCAGAGGCCATCTAATCCAAGGCTCTCATTTTATATATGAGCAAACAGACTGAGAGAGGTTAAACAATTTGTCCAATGTCACAATGGTAGCAAATGAGAAAGCTCAGACTCAAAATCAAGTTTTCATACTCCAACTTTCCACTGTGCCATTCTGTCTTCAAGGAAGTTTGTCTAATTTAACCTTATAATTGATTAGACTTTCTATTTAGCTTTTCCTGTTTACCTAAAAGCTGAGAAACAGAATATTGAAATAGTTAAAGTTAGAGTTTGACAACCTCCACCTCAACACACAGGTTTCAAGTTCTGTCTGAATCAGAGTATCATATATTTAGAGCTAGAAGGGACCTTAAAGGTCATCTAGCCCAACCCAGTCATTTTACAGATGAAGAAACTGAGATAGGGCATACTTAAGTGAAATAATAGTGACAATAATACATTTATTATTATCCTTATTATTATTATTATTATTATGAAAGCAGTTAGGTAGCATAGTAGAAGGAGTGCTGGGCCTAGAGTCAGGAAGAATCAGCATGGTTTCTGCAATATAAAAGTTATTATTACTCTTAACAACCCTGGGATGTAGGTTCTATTTTATGCCCATTTTTACCAATGAGGAAACTGAAGCAGACAAAGGTTAAGTGACTTGAGTAGGGGCTATATAGAAGTTATTGTTATTATTGTTAACAACCCAGGGAGGTAGATGTTATTATTTTTACAGATAAAGAAACTGAGGCAGAGAGAGGTTAAGTGATTTGAGCAGTGTCACATATCTACTAAGTATCCAAGGTCAAATTTGAACTCAGGTTGTTCTGACTTCAGGTCTAGCACTTTATCCAGTGTGCTGTCTAGTTTCCTCAATCTTCTTGTCTTGCTATCTTAATAAAGCTGAAAGTCTACATGAATTAAGGCCCCCATTAATACATGCCCTTTCATGCTTGTTTCCTGTTCCACTCCCCAAAAGAAAAACAAAAACAATATAAGAGCTAACCAGTCTAATCATATTTTTCCCCCTCATGACCTATGCCTTCCAGAGGTCAAGTAGCTATTCTGATAAACTGATCCTTGTGAATACATCAAAGAGAGACCATTGTAAGATTTTCTTCCATCTCAAGTTACATGCAACTGTGTTCTCCTGACCTCCCACCTAAGTTTGTTGTTGTTATTGTTTTATTTTTGTTTAACCAAAGGAGTGACTCAGATCCAATGATGAATGATGGAAATTTCAGAATAGTAAGGGAGGGAGGGAGACATGATAGAAGATAATTGGGCAAATTTCATGGTTCCTTTTGGAGGTTTTCAAGTCCCATTGTAAACTATAATCTGCCATATCTATACAAAGAGAGGATCCCTAAGTACTAAGTATAGTTCATCTTCTTATGTGTACAGGATCTCATATTTGTTTGAGGTATCCTTTCCAATTCATGCCTAGCTGCTTAAATGTATTTAAGAAAAAGAAACAAGCCTCCTTAAGAGAATTGCTTCTCTCTGGGTAACATGTCAGGACACTTTTATTAATGATGCAAAAAAGGTTTGAGTAACTGATAATAATAATGTAAAAACTATGATCAAACACATTGATCTCTGCAGCTTTCCAGAAATGGAACATGGAAAATGGCAGCTCATTCTTCACTTATGCTAGTTCTCTCTTTTCATGAGATTTTTCATGAATTTCATCTAATACACACACACACACACACATACACACATTGCAGTCGCAATCTTTTGCCTTTCATTTTATCTCCAGTGCTTAACACAATGTCTGGCACATGGCAACCACTCAATAAATGTTTATCAACAGATTGAAACATTACACATACTTCTTCCTAAAGTATATGCCACATTTCAAAGCCCTAGCTGATCTTCTGTCAGAATACCTTCCAATGTTCACTGGCTCATATAGAGTAAGCATTCAGTTCCCTACATATCTGCCTGTTCACAATAAAAAGCAGTATTATTAAAGTACAAAATGCTATGATTTACAAGCAAATTTTTCCAGAAGTATCTGAAAACACCCTTACCTTTAGATTATAGTCATGCTGCATGGTTGCATTTTATAGCATTCACATAGGATAACATTTAATAATTACATTTCTAAACACTGCAGATGTGCATGACTATCATTCTTTCCCCTAAGTAAGATAGATGTCATTTAGTAGTAGCCTACAACTAAATTGGGAAGTATTTCAAGGAATTCTAAATATATTTTGCCCTTACTAATAGACAAAATCTCAATAATTTATTCTTCTTTCCTACTATCCCTCAAATCTACTCTTTCTTCCTGTTCTCCTATCACTTTTCACTTTAGTCTTACCCCTCCATAACAAATGATATACTCTTCTCAATCCACAGTGACTTTCGGAATTTCTACTGTATTATTAGAACAATTCTCCTTTATTGAGGATCTTTTCACTTCATACCCCCCCCATTTTCTTACACTAAGAAAAAAACCTTGCTCTAATGAAGACACTGCATTCCAGACAATCTTCTCCACTAGTTGGTGCTCCTCTCAACAATAAGATAAAAGTAATGCATCAAGTTGATTCTTCATTTTTACTATATCTTCCAGAAACATTGCTATCATCAGATAGCAACTCTGTCTTCTTTGAAGTTTATTCCATCCATCTTTATCACCCAATCAGAAATTCTTGTCACATTTTTTCTGTTGGTCTCAAGATTGATCCTCCTTCTTTCTCAAGGATATTAGTTCCTGGTTTACAGTCTTCCTCTCCCCAACCCTTGACTGCATACTTTTGAACTTAAAAATACATGTTGGTGCCCTATCAAACACCTCTTCTATTCCCATAACCTATATCTTCACTCCACCTCACTCACAACCATGGATGGTATGCCCTTGATCATATTATCATTCATAAAAATTTTACCTATATTATCTTCAACTCTAAAATTCTTGTCTCTGATTATCTCCTATCTTTCCATGTTTCACTCTGCCTTACTACTCTTGAATCTGTTCTCTTGTCTCATCATGACTACTACCCATTCCTGTTCTCTCAAACTATCACATCTGCCTGGTTTAACTTTGTTCCTTTCATCACTGTCTTGATGTCATAGTTGATTAATTTAGCTATGACTTATCCTTTACCCTTGAAGTCATTATTGTCTCCCTTTTTTGTCATTGTTCATTTCTTACCAAAACCTAATCCTAGGTTATCTCCACTATCTTCTTTCTTTGCTCAGATGCTGCTGAACACTAATATAGAAAGTCATACAGCCACAGCTAAGTTCATTACAAATTTACATTATATAATCTCATTTGGGTCTCACAGCTATATGCCACTCCTTGTACTTCTCTCTGATTAACTCAATATCACATTCTCCATAAAGACACTTCCAAACCTTCTCTGTCTCTTCAAGTTTCTGTCATTTACTTTCCTCTCCAGCACAGGGAAATATTTCCTACTTTGCTGAAAAAAAAATCATAGCCATCTGTTGTGAACTTCCTTCTGTCCCTTACTCTTACCTGAAAATCTCTTTATTTTCATTCCTTTACTTTTCCTTTGTTCCACTCTCTGATGCAAATGTGAAACTTCTCCTTTCCCAAGCCAATTATTCTATTAGTATTACTGATTCTATTTCTTCTCATTCCTTCTAAGAGCCTGCCCTTTTATTGTTCTCTGCCTTTCATCTTCAGTCTCTCTTTATCCATTGACTCCTTTGCATTGCCTACAGATATGGTTGGATCTCCGCATTGTTTATAAAACAAATAAAAAACTAAAGAAATCAAACAAAAGCTTTTACTAAATCCTAACATTGCCTCAGGTACTATACTAAATATTATTTCCATTTAACAACCAACTTCTTCAAAGGTATTATTTGTAGTTGGCAACTCACACCCTACCTCACTCTCTTCTCTCTCTTATATTACAGTGTCCAACCCCAAAATCTGATTGACATTGGTTTCTCTAACATTATCAATAATTTATTTGCTAATTCTAATGATCTTTTCTCAGTCCTCTTTCTATTTATCTTCTCTGTGGTTTTTGGCCTGTTAATTATCCTCTCTTCCAAGATATTCTTTCTTCCTTGGCTTCTGTGATACTACTTTATTTTGGTTTTCATTTTCCATGTCTCACTGTACCTTTTCTGCTCATATGGATCATCTTGCTATCACCCACTAAATGTGGGTATACCCTAAGGCTCTTACCTAGGCCCTCTTCCTTTTTTTCTTTACATTTATTTCATGGTGATCTCATCAATGTCCAAAGTAAAACTCAATACATTTCCACCATCCTAAGCCAATTTCTTTTCTCCGATCTTCCCTATTCCTTTTGAGTAAATCACTATTATTCCAGTTACATAAGTTCAAAACCCTATGATGCTTGAATCTTCTTGCTGCCATGCCCATCGATTTTATGTTCATAGCATGTTCACATAAACCCTTCAAATACATAATTTGGAGGATGTGGACTTTTGTAAAAATGTGTTGTAAAGTAGAATTCATGGGGATGGGATCTAGACCCCAAAAAGGAAAACCCTGGACTTTCCCAAGTGGCCAAATCTCTGGAGTTCACCCAAGGCTAAAATCACATCAACTGGTCTTTCATTGTGGCTATGCCCAATCTCCCAATTCTCTGTTTGCCTTAACCTAACCTAGCCCTCCATTGTCTTACCTCTCTATGGCCCCCAATCATTTCCCATCCTTAATCTTAGCTAGACTACATTCTCCCTTGGCAATGTTGTCCAGGTCCTAAACTTTCTGTTCACCCTTAGCTTACTGGCCACTCCCATCCAGATCCTCCTTAGACTCCTCCATCAGTCACCCCAAACTACTTGGCCACTACTGGATCCCTCCCACAGTCTGTATACAAGGTCCATCTTATCTTTATTAAGGTGCTCAGTTTCTTAAAGTTTAGCTACTGCTCAGATTTTTACAATCTAGTCAATAGCTCACAGGGGCAGGAGTAAAAGCAGTGACTTGATTGAGCTCTCCTCCAAACCCCTTTGAATACTTATAAAAAATGGCTCTAAACAAATTCTAAAGCAGCACAACCCACAAAAAGACACAGTGAAATGAATTTCCAGCCCAAGACAATCTGGATGGTTGATCAGAAAGGTATATCGTGCTGGGCCGGGAGAGGAATGCAGTCCAGTGTGGGCATGCAGGCAAAACAGGCATCAGCAAACCTGGAGAAGGCCTCAGAGGACTGAATCACAGGCAGCTGTGGCAGTTTCCAGACTTCTCAACACATGAAAGCCAAAGAGAACTCAGAAAGTCAGTAGGAAAAGTCTGTGACAGTGATGAGAAAGAAGCTCAGTCTTCTCAGTCCCAGTCCCTGAACTCAGCCCCAGGGTGGCGGCTGCTTCCGGAGTTTCTGGCCCACAACCCAAGGGGGAAACAACTGGCAGATCAGAGGGAGATTGCAGGGATCTCTCTGCTGGTTCAAGATTCCCTTGCTTTGCCCGTGTTTGGATCTAGGTCACAGCTCTATGTGGCAGTCCTGGGACAAGGAGGAGTGCTGGCATGGTGAAGCTTGTAGTGGTGGTGGAGAGGAAATCCTCTTCACAGTTCCAAGGCAAAAAAGAGTGCTTGTGGTCACTCATAGGCCAGGAAAGGAGTAAACACCTCACCCCTGATCATACCACCTTGGAAGAACTGAAAATCTACATATCTCTAGAAGTGTCTCTGGAAACAGCTGCACAAAACCCCTGAAGCTTGGGACACTGCTTTCTCCACACTGGAAGCAGACCCTTACCTTAACAAAGAGTTTATAACTTAAGTAATTGGCTGGGATCATGAGCAAACCTCGCAAAAAAGTCAGACCTTAGAATCTTTCTTTGGTGACAAAGAAGATTGAAATATATGACCAGAAGAAGACAACAAAGTCAAAGTTCCTACATCTAAAACCTCCAAGAAAAATATGAATCAGTTCCAGACCATGGAAGAGCTCAAAAATGATTTTGAGGAGCAAGTAAGAGAAGTAGAGGAAAAACTGGGATGAGAAATGAGAGTGATACAAGAAAATCATGAAAAACAAGTCAACAGCTTGCTAAACAAGACCCAAAAAGAAGAAAATAACACCTTAAAAAATAGCCTAACCCAAATGGCAAAAAAGGTCCAAAAAGCCAATGAGAAGAATGCCTTCAAAAGCAAAATTGGCCAAATGGAAAAGGAAGGCCAAAAGCTTACTGAAGAAAATACTTCCTTAAAAATTAAAATGGAGCAATTGGAAGCTAGTGACTTTATGAGAAATCAAGACACTGTAAAACAAAATGAAAAGAATGAAAAAATAGAAAACAATGTGAAATATCTCATTAGAAAAACAACTGACCTAGGAAAATAGATTCAGGAGAGAGAATTTAAAAATTATTGGACTATCTGAAATCTGTGATCAAAAAAAGAGCCTGGACATCATCTTTCAAGAAATTATCAAAGGAAATTGCCCTGATATTTTAGAACCAGAGGGCAAAATAGAAATTGAAAGAATCTACCAATCACCTCCTGAAAGAGATCCCCAAAGGAAAACTCCTAGGAATATTGTAGCCAAATTCCAGAGTTCCCAGGTCAAGGAGAAAATATTGCAAGCAGCCAGAAAGAAACAACTCAAGTATTGTGGAAACACAATCAGGATAATTCAAGATTTAGCAGCTTCTATATCAACGGACCAGAGGGCATGGAATATAATATTCTGGAGGGTGAAAGATATTCAATGAAAAATGGATATTCAATGAAATAAAGGACTTTCAAGTGTTCTTGATGAAAAGACCAGAGTTGAATAGAAAATTTGACCTTCAAATACAAGACTCAAGAGAAACATGAATAGGTAAACAGAAAAGAGAAATCATAAGGGACTTATTAAAGTTGAGCTGTTTACATTCCTGCATGGAAAGATGATATTTGTAACTCATGAGACCTTTGTCAGTATTAGGATAGTTGGAGGGAAAAAATTATATGTATATATATAGATAGATAGACAGACAGACAGATAGATAGATAGATAGAGGGCACAGGTTGAGTTGAAAATGAAGGGGTGATACCTGACAATAAAATTAAGGGGTGAGAGAGGATTATACTGGGGGAAGGAGAAAGGGAGAGGTAGAATAGGATAAATTATATCACATAAAACAGGGAAAAAAAGGCTTATACAGTGGAGGGGAAATGGGGGAAGGTGAGAGGGAATGAGTGAATCTTGTTCTCATTGGATTTGGCTTAAGGAGGGAATAACATACACACTCAATTGGGTATGGAAATCTATCTTACCCTACAGGAAAATGGGGGGGAAGGGGACAAGAGAGAAGGGGGATGATACAGGGGAGGGCAGATTGGGTGAGAGGGATAAACAGAAGAAAACACTTCTAAGGAAGGATGGGGTCAAAAGAGAGAATAGAATAAATGGGAGCAGGATAGGATTAAGGGAAATATACTTAGTTTTTCACAACATGACTACTATGGAAGTGTTTGCATGAGTACACATGTATAACCTGTATGGAATTGCTTGCCTTCTCAATGAGAGTGGGTGGGGAGGGAGGAAAGGAGAAAATTTGGAACCCAAAGTTTTAAAAACAGATGTTAAAAAAGTTTGTTTTCACATGCAACTGGGAAATAAGATATACAGGAAATGAGGTATAGAAATCTATCCTGCCCTACAGGAAAACTGAAGGGGAAGGGGATAAGAGAAGCGGGGGGAGGTACAAGGGAAGGCAGATTAGGGGAAGGGGTATTCAGAATGCATGTCATCTTGGGGTGGGGGGAGGGACAAGATGAGGAGAAAATTTGGAACTCAAAATCTTGTGGAAGTTATTGTTGAAAACTAAAAATAATTAAATTTAAAAAAATAAATGAAGGGATGGGACCAAAATTTAAAAAAAAAATAGCTCACAGGTGCTCAGATTCCTTAAGAAAATGGCAATATGGTGGATGTTCTAACAAATCTTGTCTTTGGCTGAAAGAAGACTTGGGTTGAATTCTTTCAGGCAGGATCCACGTGTTGTTATTTTGGGGTCCCAGCACCCCTAAACTTTAACAGAATGAGTATTGCATCCAAATCCACAGGCCCATAATTTAAATCAGAATTATTTTTTTTTCTTTGAGGCTTTGTTTATATATGTTTTCAAGTCATTATCTTCTGAGTTTGTATCTTGAACTTCCCTGTTACAATAATAGCTTTTTATAGTCAATTTTGTTGTTGTTGTTTGCTCATTTTTTCTGTCTTATTGCTTCACTTTGAATTACATGTTAGAGTTAGACTCTGCTCACCTGTTGGGGTGGGGGAAGAAGTCTAGCCTGAGCTGAGCTTCTATCTTTTATGAACTTCTGCTTCTTTCAGAGCTCAGGAGGAGCCTATCAGTTTTCCGTGCTTTCAAAGTGATGTTATCCAGGGCGAGATCTAGTCACTGCATTCTGAACCTTGCCCAAGTAGGGTCCCTGCTCCCTTGTCACCATTACAACCCCTCTCTTCCCTAGAACTATGACCCAAAATTGGGTAATGTTCAACCTAACTGACAAATGGAGCCTGATCCTGCACCCATGTAACATGGGTCTCCTGGGATTGCTTTCTGATCAGGGTGTGCAGTCCCCTCACTATCTCTGGGCCCTGCCTTGTTCCTGTACTATAGCCTATAGCCTGTACTGCTTCCTCTGATTGTCATTATGCTCTCGGCCAATCCCCAACCCCAGTGTTTACAGTCCTCTCTATGTGTGTCTTCCTAAGTTTCCCTAAGCTGGGAAAATGACTCACAGTGAATTTTTGTTTGTTTTCCTGCTCAGGATTCACTTTGATTCACTTTTTAAAGTTGTTATTGAAAGATATGTTGGAGAACTTGGCAAAAATGCTGATTTCACTATATCACCTTGCCTCTGCCCTCTAAATCTCAATTCTAATTCTACCTGTATGATTTTGAGCAAGTCATTTAACCTCTCTGGGATTTGGTTTCCTTGTATGCAAAATGAGGGATTTGAATTTCATGTTCTCTAAAGCCTCTATTAACATTGTAGCTATAATCCTATGAACCTACTTTACTCTAATTTTGAACCATGATTCTATGATTAGTTTTGTTTTTTGTATTTACACAGAATCCAGCCTCGTCTAATTAGTTAATTAATAAACATTATTCAACATTTACCATGTGTTAGACACTGTACCAAATGCTTGCACTGTGATCAATTTTTGCCTGCATTATTGCAGTCACTTCCTAGTTATCCTGTTTCCAATCTCTCCTTTTTTCACTCTGTCTTCCACAGAGCTCGCAAATGTATTCCTAAAACAGATCTGACCACATCCTTTTTTTAAACTGTTTTAATTGATCATTATGCATCATTGTATCATATATACAGTGCTCAAAAGGAACTTAGAAGCCATTAGTCCAGCCTCCTCCTCTTACATATAAAGAAACCAGATGCATGAAGAGTAAATGCCTTTTCTAACATCACATACATAGGAAATGCTGGGATGAGTCTTGAACCTAGGTCCTCTGACTTAAAGTCAGTGATTTTTCCTTGGTACCATGGTGTATTGGATCTAAGGTAAAAAAAAAAAAAAAATCCTTAGGCGTAATTTGACTCTAACCTCTTTCCAGAC
Source organism: Vombatus ursinus (assembly GCF_900497805.2). Taxonomy (NCBI): domain Eukaryota; kingdom Metazoa; phylum Chordata; class Mammalia; order Diprotodontia; family Vombatidae; genus Vombatus; species Vombatus ursinus. The sequence continues at coordinate 4,116,993 of NW_020949351.1, read as the reverse complement.
TTATTCCCATAGCCCCTCTCAGTTTTCTACTCAAACTGAACTATTAGTTATTTTCCATTTCATCTTCTGCCTTTACATTTTTGTAAGAGATGTTCCCGATGTCTGGAGTGCACTCCTTCTTCATCTCTGCTAGTTGCAATCCCTGCTGCCTCTTGAAAGTGCTTTGCTTATCTGGATAGCTGCTATGCCCCTCAAATAGAATATAAACTCCATGAAGGCAGGGACCATTTCATTTGCATCTTTGTATACCTATACTACTAGAAGTATCATGCACAAAATAGGGACTTAATAAATATTTCTTGACTTAATTGAAGTGAAAGTTGATATAGCTATACATATATATAATATATATATATACAGAGAGAGAGATAGTTATATAACTATATACATATATATATAGCTATATATATTCTATAGGGAAATATATATTTCACTCTAGAATCATTTAGTATTAGAAGGTAACTTTAGAGGTCATCTCATTCATTCCCTTGTGTTTAGCAAGGACCATAACTAAACCACCTCAGAAAGTGATAAATAACACTTCTAAAGTTTTGAGCAGAGGAAGATTCATTCTCCCTTGATAGCCCAACCCAAAGTTTAACAACCTTCCCTGTCAGGAAATTCTTCCTCATATCTCACCTAAATCCCTCATGTTTCAGTTTAAGTCTGTTTCTGCTTATTTAAGCCTCAGAAGAGATAGAGAACATCTGGTCCCCATCTAATATATAACAATTCTTCATATAATTGAAGACAGTTATGAAGTCACCCTGGAGTTTACTTTTCTGTAGGTTAAATAATGCTAATTCCTTTAACCTTTCTCCATAGGTCCTCCTTAAGCAGAAAAGTACAGAAAGGACACTTTCCTAAACAAGGACTGACTGATGTAAAAATTGGAATCCAATGATCTTTCAAGTTCTCTTGAAAAAATGAGCCTCATAATCACATGTGGTTCTCTGTTGCATAAAACAGAAGACCAAAGAGATCAGTAGTCAGGAAATTTAGGTTGTCATCTACAAAATGATATTCATAGTAATCAGGCATAAAATGTTGGAGCTAGAATTTAGCTTAAAGATCATCTAGTCCCACTCCAACATTTCACAAATGAAAATACTTAGACTCAGAGCACTGAAATATCTTTCTTGAGGTAAATCAAATAATGTGAAGAGAAGGAATTGTAACCCTGGCTTACTGACTCAAATCACACCATTCTCCTTGTCATTAAGAAATCAAAATGTATAAAATGGAATCAACTATAATATTCATCCAGGTACAAAACTGAATATCAAAGTATAGATAATACTATAAATGAATGTGTTCTGAGTCAATCCCTATCTCTACTCACTCACAACCTGTGTGTGGGACAGAATTGTCTTTATTTTTAAAAGGAAGAGGGTAAATCTTAAATCAATTTATTTTTTATGTCCATTCCCTCTGCTTCTCCTAGATTTTCATTGCACAGTTCAATAACCTTTTGTAGTGGCACAGTAGAAATGTGACTGCATTGAGAATTTGAGGCTCTAAGTACAATTCCAGGCTCTAACAATTACTACCTGTGTGACCTTGAGCAATTTATGCAATCTATTTAGATTCCAAGTTTCCTTAACTATGTAATGAGGAGGTTTAATTAGATGATTTCCAAGGTACCATTTAGCTCTAAATCTATAATCTTGACACAATAGAGATTTAAGTTTCATTTAGTGAAGTCCCATCATTCGACAGAAGACTTGACCATTTGCAGGAGCCAACTGATGGTTCCTACCTTTAATTTATTGACTGCTTACAGCTCCTCTGTTTATTGATAATTTGAAGAGTATTTCACTAAGCTGTCAGTGTTTTGTAAGGTACTGCTTGATAACCATCTAATTGATGAGGCATCCCCTAACTTTTTTTTTTTTGTACTTCCTCAGATAATCTTTCTCCATCTTGTAATTGTGCGGCTTCTTTTCCCTTCATGTTGAATTTCTCTCCATTGTTTTTAGAACACTCAATCTTCCCAAAGTCATTTTAAATCTATGGAAAGATATGTGGAGGAAACGATTTCTTATTCTGTTGAATATCTCTCCATTTTTTTCAGACCATTCTATCTTCTTGGAGTCATTTTCAATCTACAGATGAATATGCTGAAGACATTATTCCTATATACTGATGCCAAGACACTTACTTTTGAATGAAGGTTCAAATCATAACACATCAGGAAGTATGGAGCTCTGGCAACTTTCTTGGCTTTGAAATATCAGATGTGCTTTGAAAATTGACAACCTTACCCTTGCTACAAACACATTAAAACATTCTTTACACGCTATTTGCCAATTTATCTTCATTACCTTATTCTTTCCATGTCGGTGGTACAGATATGAAAAATGACTTAAAGATCTTTGTACAAAGTGAAGCAATATGAAAGTAGAATCAAATCAGGAGGTTCTAAGCAAATCATCCAGTAGAAACTGTGCTTTTGGTCCATGTGTAAGTTACCATAGATATTGAGAATCACCAATTTTCAGACATTAGCTAGACTTCAGATTATTTATTCTAGACTATATGGAAAGTACTAAGAGATCATGTCCCCAGCTCTACCTATAACTGTGAAAAAACAACAGACTTTCATGTGAAAATAGTAAAAGGCTGCTTATCTGGGAAATTTCTCTCTTTCTCTCTCTCTCTCTCTCTCTCTCTCTCTCTCTCTCTCTCATTGCGGATATGTGTTGGTGTGTCTTTGTGTGTGGGTGGGTAGATGTGTATATGGCTGAATTTTGTGTTACATTTATGTGTCTTTTTTGATGGTGCATTCGTTTACATATTCCTCTTGATGCATATATCCTGGCTTATGTCTTTGCTTTGCTACTTATACTCTGTTTATTTATCTTTCTCTTTTGGTATTTGTTTCTCTGCTTTTCCTTGAGTTTCTTGCAATGTTTCTATGAGTCTGTTCATCTCAATGCCTCTCTTTCTCCCTCCATTCATTTATTTCCTCTGTCTTCTTATCTTTCCCTCTCTAGCCATAATATAAAACTGAACTGTATATTTTACGATTTGTCATATTTATTGAGTAGAATTGTTGTTGTTGTTGTTTCACACATGTGACCTTTAGTTGAACTTGTCCCCCTGAAGCCCTTTATATAAAAATTTTTTTTTCACCCTCTGATATGTATTACTTGACAGTTGTGTGATAAGGCAACAGCTTGATAGTTTAAAGAACACTGGATTGGAATAAGCAGGCCTGGGATAGATTCGACATCTCTTCCTTACTACCTCTGCAACCCTGGGCAAGTGATTTCACTTCCTTTGGGTTCAATTTTCCCATCTGTAAAATAAGAACTAGAAGGTCAACTACATGGCCTCTCAAAAACATTCCAGATTTAGATCTATAATCAATTTTAAATAGGAAGATACTAAGATGCCTTGGAGCTAAGAGAGGATCCTTGGGTAACAAATGGATAAAGAAGTTTGTTATGATACTTTGTGGTTAAAAGTTTTTTCAGTCCCATCATGGGAGATGCTGGGGTAGAATAAAACTTAAAATTAATTGAGGAATTAAAAAAGGAAAGTAATAGCAAAGAAAGTGACAATAGCAACTTTGATCAGGTTCTAGGCTAGCATTAATATACCATTATGTTGAAAAATATAAGATATACCAGATGACATATTGACACAAACTCAAACTACCCTTAGACCCTGCTCATGATAATATTGGCAAAATATTGCTCTGCCAAATGTAAGACTATGATTCTTCCAAACTCTATACATTTTCCAACTTTTTTCTCATGACAGTTTTTTTTTGTATTGATTATAAGAAGGAGGTAAATATTTGAGTTGGGATAGCTAAGAAAGAATGGAAAAGGAAAACAAATTATGAGGAACTTGCTGAAAGAATAGAATCCATAACCAAACTGAGAATGGAAAAGGAGTGGCAGAAAATTAATTTGATATCTTCCTTTCAAAGGGAAGAAAATCCCTAAAAATAAAACTATGTTCCCATTAATCCAACAACAAAATGTGTTATTTGTTGGATCAGATTTATCAAGCATCTCCTCTCCTCAAGGCACTGTGTTAAATTCTAGGGGTACAAAGATTAATTAATCCCTGGTTCTGTCCTTATGGAGCTTATGGTTTAGTAGAGGAATAATGAACCAATGCACAAATACAATACATCATAGAATATTAAGTGCAATAAAAGGTACAAAATATAATATATAGAATCAGATGAATAAAATCCTTTACTGAAGTGGTGACCAGTGTAGGCTTCATGAAGGTAATGACATTCAGGTTGAATTTTATGGGATAGGAAGGAATTTAGAAAGGCAAGATGAGTGTGGGGGGATAGCTTGTTGTTGATAAGGAATACAGTGTAATCAATCACACAGAAAAAGTAAAAGGTGAGGAGTATTGAGGTAATAGAGTATAACCCAGTTTGGGTGGTGCATATAGCAAGTGGAAGGAAATAATATGAGACGAGACTAAAAAAGTGCACTTATACTGATTGTGAGGGGCCTTAGATGTCAGGCAATTGAGAATTTGAGAGTTGGAGATGACATTAGTTTCTATCTAGTAAGAATCCTCTCTATAGCAGATACTAAAATTTAGAAAAAGGCATCCAGAGTTTTCTTGAAGACTTTTATTAAAGAGAAAACCATTCTCTCCTGAGATAGCACCTTTCAAATTTGGAATGGCAAAATAAATACATAGAAGATTCAAAAAGATGAGTAGCTTAGGCTTTTCCTTCTCAGTTTCTCCCTCTGTAAAATGAGGAGGCTAGACGATGTAACTCTACAATCTCTCTATTTCTAACAATGATATAGTGACCCCAGTAGCCTCAAGTTTCTCTTTTCACTGAAAATCCAGTGTAGCCTCAGTGTCCTCAGCCAAATCTGCAGGACCTTGGAGTGGCATCATTTTGGTTTTAATCCACATGACCCAGGCTGCAAGACAGTATATATGGAGCCCAGTAATGAAAGGAATAGTGGTCAGGGACTACAGTCACATGAGGTAGCAAGGAATCTAGATATTCCTCTATGCTATTCCAGTGAATTATTCAGATGATGTGGATACAGTGTGAATGGGGGTGCCTGTCTCATGGGTTCAAATAGGTTTCCAATCTGCAAAACCCTCAAAAGGTCTGTGCAGGAAAAAAAAAATTGAAACCCACTTAAGTGTTGGAATATTACCTGTCAATAGACTCAAAGCACATTTTTGTTTCAGAGGATGTTGTCTTAAAATAGTACTATGAGGCTGAATATCTGCATGAGTCTCTGCAATTAATGAAGGACTTCCTAGACTATCAGAGTATTACCTCTTTAGGAATTCCAAGGTCACATCCCTTCTGAGAATATTCCAAATAATGGGTTGTTACAGGGTCAGGAAAACTTTGGGACCCTCTAGAAACAAAGGTCCACCAGAGAGGGAGGAAATTTGTATTGATTTTCATGGGATCCATTATTACATTATGTTTTTCTGTACTATTTATGGCCTCTTGTGAGTCTTCTGCATCTTCTTTATTCCCAGTGAGGGTGAAATAAAGGCTTGACCTACACTCATTACATGCATTGTAACTTAGAGTTAGAAAATCTTTTGATCACATCTATGGGGACCTAGATATAAACTATATTTTGTTGTTTTCCAGTAGTTTCAGTCATGTCCAACTCTTCATGACCCAATTTGGGGCTTTCTTAACAAAGATATTGGAGTGATTTTCCATTTCCTTCTTCAGCTCATTTTACAGATAAGGAAACTGAGGCAAACATGGTTAAGTGACCTGTCCAGAGTCACAGAGCTAATAAGTGTTTGAGGCCAGATTTGAACTCAGGTCTTCCTGACTATAGGCCCAGTACTCTATCAACTGAACTACCAAGCTGCCCCAAAATATATTTTAAGATTCTCCAAAGCAAATTCTAAGTAGGGGCAATATGAGCCAAAGAAGCACTGTTTTTTTTTTTTGTTTGTTTGTTTGTCTGTTTCTTTGTTTTGGGGGGTCAAGTCCTAAGATTGGATCAGATCCATTCATGTTAAATCAGAATTTGAAGTCCTAAGCTATGGGTCACAAATGCTTCAGTCATAATAAAATTATCTATAATGTTACTCTGATGTAACTAATTTTTCCAAAACATAATCTTATCTAAAGATTGTAAACTCACCAAGCTAAAATATTTGAGTCATTTTAACTTTCTTCTCTATACCTGTGTCCCTCCCTGACATAATGTCCCACTTCTCCTTGGAAGGGGAGGAAAAAAAATAGTTTACCAATAGTCTACATATCGTATAGATGACCTTTCATTTTCTTCAAATGGTAATGGTTAACAGAATTTCAACTTTTAGTGCCTTTGAAGTCTTTCACCCCATAGAAACCTCCAAAATGAATGGATGAATGAATTAGTAAAAGTATGAATGAGTTCTTCAGCAATTTAAACATTGAAGAAAGGTTTACTTCATTTTAATGTATTAATCAATTTCCTTTCTATTCATTGCTACAGATGTTGTTGTTTTTGTTGTTGAAAGAGGACCGACAATGGGTTTAAAAATAAAGATTGTTTGCTTGTCATGGCTTGTAATGTTTATGGCTATTTAATTGTACATTTATGTCATAGGTTGAGGGGAAGGGAGGGAAAGACACATGAGAAAATGGTATTGAAAGAGGCCAATATTTTCTTTCCTCACTTTAGTAGCAGCTGATTAGAGAAATCTCCTACCACAGTAGAAACAATATCTTTAAGCTAGTCTATTAACCAATAGGTTTTCTCTATGTGCTAACTGCATGTGAAGCAAGGGCTAATTAAGCCAAAGGAAGTCAGCTTTCTGCTTGGTGTAGTATTTTCACAATGTACACATGTAATGTCGCTCCCTGCCTAGCAAGAGAAATTTGTGGAGGCTATTACTTTAAAGGTTATCTCAATTAAGTTGCATTTCTTTCTCTTCATTTATTTATTCATTTATTTTAAAAACAGTGGAGAAGCAAAACTGGAACAACCAAACATCTTTGCACAGATATCATCACACCATACTTTGTTATTAATCCTCCATAATCATTTGTTTTCCAGATGTAATGAATGAAGTGTATAGTTTCTTTCACATCTTCATTGAAAAAAAACACACATCCACAAAGAAAAACGAAATTTTATTAGCTAAAGGTTCTCATAAGAAGAACGAAGATAGCATATAGAGTCAGGAGACACCTGAAGTGTTTAACCCAGTCCAACCTCTTCATTTTTATAGATATGGGAAAGGCCCAGAGAGGTAAACTAACTTGTCCAATATCACCCAGGTAGCTAAGTAGAACAAGGTCATGGACTAACTCAGGTCATGGATTCATAGGATCATTGATCTAGTGTTGGAAGGGAACTCAGACACCAGCTAATCTAACTCTTATTTTACATAAGAAAACAAAAAAAAAAAACTGACGCCTAGGGAGATTAAGAGATTTGTCAAAGTTGACATAGATGGTAAGCATCAGAATCAAAATTTGAGCCCAGAGCCTCTAATCCCAGAATTAGGTCTTGTGATTCTAAATACAGAGTTCTTTCCACGTGATCATGCTACTTTTTCCACATTAGTAAAATTATGAAGAATTAAAGGATACATACAAGAAGAGGAAAGATAATGAATATTTGTTAAATTGAATGACATAAACAAAATGATTCATAAATTCATAGTTGTACATCTGGCTGCACCACTGTGTGACTTCTCTGACTTGCTTCTCTACCATGTGCCAGGAACTTTACTATGGGTATGGCCTCATCATCCTGTAAGATGTCGTTAGAATTATTAGTATTCTGCTTCATCACTACTTTCAGCCTCTCTGTTTGAAGGGTGGGGCTATGAACTTCAAACCATCATTTAAAGAGTGAATTTGCCTCAAACATCTCATTTCTCATTTAGCTGCACTACTCTGGCACTTCTCTGATTGAAATCCCCCCCATATCCTGAGTCGGGAACCTTCTGCTCTCCTTCTCTATATTCTTCCAGCTTTCTTTTGTTTTTGTCTTTCCTTACTAGATTGTTAAGTGCCTTGAGGGCAAAGACTGTTTCTTATTTTTAATTTATGTCCCCCATGCTTGTTTTTAATTTGTGTCCCAAGAGGAAACGGCACATAATAGGTACTTAATAAATGTTTAATTATTGAGTGAGGAATATTGCTGGAGCCGACTGAAGGACAAGTAATGACATATTCACCTCTACAGAGCAGACGGAAAATGAAGACAGTCTTTGCCATACTGAGAGATGAAGTATTTTGGGAAGAAAATGTTATCACATGTTTGGGATTGCTAGCTACCTTGCTATATCACCTGGCTTCCCAACTGAATTTGCAAACAGAACATATGTCCTCCTCTCCACCCCCCACTGGAACACTAGGAAACGAAACTATTCCAATTGTGAGTGCCTTTGCCAATGATTTTCAGTTCATATTGCTCTTCTGAGGAAAGTGAAACTAAGGACTTAGGAGGTGTTGAAGCTAGTGATGAATAAGATAATGTTCTGGGACCTACAAACAACACTTCTCCCTGGAACACTGCAGTTCTTCTACCTAACCAACCTTGGTTTAAATGTCTCTTTCCATATGAAGAAAGGAAATAGTGTTAAAAAATCTGGTTAGAATCCAGGCATTATGGATGTTTTTAACCACTGTGAGCTAGTCATCTCAAATACTGACTGTGAAGCCTCTATTGCAGTCATCACATCTGTTAATGAAAAGGCCACCCACAGGTCTGTAGCAACATCTAAAAGTACAAAAACTACATTATCTCTCAATACTTTGGGAAGTGAGTTATGAGTGTTGGCAAGAGGCATATTTTGAAGTCAGATATTATTCCTGAATTAACTACAAGATTAGTATTCTGATTTACATCTTGAAAACATTAGGAAAAATTACTAGAGTAGGGTGTTATCAATTTTAAAGCAAATAAAGGTATCACAATTTGACTAAGTAAGTACCTCAAGTTTTTCATTTTAATGAATCTAATCTTTTTTTTTAATTCCCACAAAACAACTGCCTAGTGATTCAGGCTTGAATTTTATATAGTTGTGAAGGAAAATCTGATAGTTTCACCTCAGAAAATAACCTTTTTCTTTAAAAAAAATCAAATCTAGTTGAGGAGATAGGAAAGTAGAAATATGAAAACAAAAGTTGAAGAAGATTTCAATTATATTTGTGGGCATGGTTATTTTGACACTTTGAGGGAAGTGGGTCCAAGAATTTTAGTCAAAAGAGGCACTAAAGTATGGCAAAAATAATATTGGATGTGGAATTTGGCTCTGGAGTCTCTGGGCCTCAGCTTCCATATCTGAAAAATGAGAAGTAAGGATTAGAGACATGTAAATTGATTATAGCTATTGCCTTTTACAAATGGGTGAATTTCTTAGAAAACCAATTTATACTACGAAGGCAAATTTCACCTCTTGAAACAAACTGGTTCCATGCAAACATAATAGATAAAACATTGTAGGAGGCAATTATGAACAATGTTATAACTTTTCTCCTCAGTGATGGTGGGGGTTCCAAGAAACGGGTATTGAGCTATAAGGGTGGATTTCTACATAATTTATGAATATCATCTACAAAATAAAATGTTTTAGGTAACAGTATGAAGGTTATATCCATTATGTGAAACTCAACTTTGGAAGGCTATGTCCACTTTGGAAAGTGTGCTTTAAATATAATAAATTTCATTGTGTAAGAAAATAATGAATCTTTTTTATTTGTACTTAAATAAGAAAAAAAATACAAGGTAGGCTACCTATTTAAATAGCATGTATATAAATAAGCATGATACAGTGTTGAATATGATATGGGTAAAGGAAAGACCTAGAGCAGGTAGGTGGCAGAGGGAATTTTAGCTAGTACTTGAAGGGAGTCAGGAAAGTCAGAAGTCAGAGATGAGGAGGGAGAGGATTTCAGGCCAAGAGAAATTCCTGAAGTCTAGAGATGGGTGTGTCTTGTTAAAGGAGTAGCAAAAAGACTAGATCATTGGATCAGAGTATGTGAAGGGAAGCAAAATGTAAGAAGATTAGAAATTTAGGAAGAGATTGTTAATAAAATGATCCAACTTATGTCTGATTAGGAATCCTCACTATAGCTTTTTGAAGAAGTGGCTAGAAGCATAGTGGAAGGCCTTAAATGCGAGGCTAAAAAGCTATTATTTTATTACTTGAGTAATAGGAAGCCACTGAGGAAGTTTGGGTCGAGTGTGGCATGAAAACTCAGCAGCTATATTCAGAGTAGATTTCTGAGGGAAGAGACTGAAAATAGGAAGAATACAGTATTATAGTCTCAGACTTGGGTTTTCAGAGTCCATCCCATTTGACAAATACTTGATAAAGTATCTTCTCCTCGATCATAACTGACTCCTGATCATCTAATATTTGGCTGAAGACCTCCCTTGAAAAGGAACTTCATACTCCCTCAAACAGTCTGCCTTTGTGCGAATGAGTTTCCACAGATCATCTAAAAGTGTTTCTTTGTAACTTCTATCCATTGTTTCTCCTCTGTGCTCTAGGGCCAAGCACAATGAATCTAATCCCATATCCATATGCTTGGGACTGCAAATGCTTGAATATGGCTCTCATATTCTCCCACAGTATTATTTTTGCCAATCTGAACATTTCAAGTTTCTTCAAAAAAAAATCCTCACAAGAAATAATTTTGTAGCCTTCCACTAAATTGGTTTCTATCCTTTGGATGCTCTCCAGCTTAAGTAATTTTCTCCCTAAAATCTGGAACAAAGAACTAAACACAGTACTCCGGGCATGGCCTGTTCCTTCTGTCTTCCTAAGTAATTGGCCAAGACACAATACTTTGCTCAATTTGAAGCTATACTGATATCAAGCTTACAATCTAATAAAACTTTTTTGTTATTTTTCACAGAAAAACTCCTGTTATTATGAACAACAATAATAGCTAGGATTTTATATTGTTTTTAAATTAGACAGTGATTTGTTTATTTTATTGTTGGTTTTATTGGGGGAAAATGGTCCTTAGTTTTATTTATTTGTTCTTTTTTTTAAACTTTCAATTTTGCTTATCTGTTCTTTGATTTTCAAAATGTGTATTTTGGTGTTTAATGGGGAGTTTTTAATTTGTTGGTTTTCTTTCCTTTTTTTTTTTTTTTTAGTGTTGCTTATACAATTTGTTGATCTCTTTCTCTCTTTTACTGATGCAAGCACTTAGAGATGTAAAATTCCCCCAAGTACTGCTTTGGCTGCATTCTACAAATTTTGGTATGTTGTCTCTTTGTTGTTATCAGAGGAGGCGAACCTGTGGCCTGAGGCCACCTGTGGCCCTGTAGGTCTTCAAGTGAGGCCCTTTGACCAAATCAAGATTTCACAGAACAAATCCCTTTAATTAAAAGATTTGTTCTGTAAAACTTGGACTCAGTCAAAAGGCTGTACCCAAGGACCTAGAAGGCCACATGTGACCTTGAGGCTGCAGGTTCCCCACCCCTGCATTACATGCATGCTGATCATTATCATTGATGAAATTATTGATTATTTCTATGATTTGTTCTTTTAACTGAATTGTTTTTAAGGATTAAGTAATTTTCCAATTAATTTTAATCTATCTTTCAAAGGGATTTTATTGAATATAATTTTTATTGTGTTATGATCAGAAAAAAGATGCATTTAATATTTTTGCTTTTCTGAATTTGTTTTTGAAGTTTTTATGTGCTAACACAGGATCAAATTTTGTGAAGGTGCCATGCATTGATGATATTTAGATATACTACTTTCTATGCCCATTCAATATTCTCCAGAGGTCTATCATATCCAACTTCTTTAGCAATTTAACCTTTTTCTTATTTTTTTAATGATTATTAAGTATGAAAGGGGTATTTATTAAGTCTGAAAGGGGTAAATTGAAGTCCTCCTCTATTCTAGTTTTACTATTACTTCCCATATCCCATTTAACTTTCCTTTAAGAATTTAGATGCTATGACATTTTGGTGCATATATATTCAGTAGTGATATTAATTCATTGTCTCTACTACCTTTTAGCAAAATGCAGTTTCCCTCTTTATCACCTTTAACTAAGTCTCTTATGTTGAACTTTGTTTAGATATCATAATGGCCATTCCTGCCTTTTATTTTTTAAATGTTAGCTGAAGTAGAATAGATTCTTCTCCAGATCCTTATTTGAACTCTTTTTTTTTTTTAATCTCTCTGTTTCAAGTGTGGTTTTTATAAATAACACATTATTGGATTCTGGTTTCTAATCTATTCTGCTATCCTCATATTCTGTGGGTAACTTTGTCCTATTAATATTCACAGTTATTATTGCTAACTGTTTATTTCCCTGTATTCAATTCTCTTGCATATTTCCTTTTCTTTTTTTATTCTGTCCCCTCTTTAAAGTGTTTTACTTTTGGCTGCTGCTTCCCTTAAAAAACCTTACTTTTATTCTCACTCTTTCTCTTAACCCCTTTCTCTCCTATTTCCCTGTTGGGTAAGATGAATTTATGTACCTGACTGTGTGTATGTGTATTCCTCCATCCTTGAACCAAGTAAGATGAAAGTGAAGTTCAAATGTTGCTCACTCCACCCACCCCCAACCAGGTTTTATTCCACTGTATAAACTCTTTCTTGAATGCCTGATTTATGTGAGATAATTTACCCCATTCTTTCTCTCTCTACCACTCTTTTTTTTTATATTATGGTAATTGTTATTTTTTTTTGTTTTCAACATTTACTTCCACAAGATTTTGAGTTCCAAATTTTCACCCCATCTCACACCTTACCCTACCCCAAGATAGCATGCATTCTGAATACCCCTTCCCCTAGTCTGCCTTACCTTCTATCTCTCTCCCGCCTTCTCTTATCCCCTTCCGCTTCAATTTTCCTGTAGGGCAGGATGGATTTCTGTACCCCATTTCCTATATTTCTTATTTCCCAGTTGCATGTGAAAACATTTTGTTTTAAACATGTGTTTTTAAAACTTTGGGTTCCCAATTTTCTCCCTTCCTCCCTCCCCATCCACCCTCCTTGATAAGACAAGCAACTAAATATAGGTTATATATGTGCAGTTATGTAAAACACTTCCATAGTAGACATGCTGTGAAAAACTAACTCTATTTCCCTTAATCCTATCCCACCCCCCCATTTATTCTATTCTTTTTTTTGACTCCGACCCTCCTCAGAAGTACTTGCTTCTGATTATCCCCTTTCTCCATCTGCCCTCCTCTCTATCATCCTCCTACTCTCTTGTCCCCTCCCCCCCATTTTCCTGTAGGGTAAGACAGATTTCTATACCCAATTGAGTGTGTATGTTATTCCCTCCTTAAGTCAAATTCTATGAGAATCAGATTCACTCATTCCCTCTTACCTTCCCCCATTTGCCCTCCACTGTAAAAGCTTTTTCTTCTCTGTTTTTTTTTTTTTTTGGTGAGATAATTTACCCCGTTCTACCTTTCCCTTTCTCTTTCTCCTGATATAATCCTCTCTGACCCCTTAATTTTATTCTCCAGATATGACCCCTTCATCCTCAACTCACCCTGTGCCCTCTATCTATCTATCTATATCTATATATATGTACATATAATTTTTTCCCCTCCATCTACCCTAACACTGACAAAGGTCTCATGAGATACAAATATCATCTTTCCATGCAGGAATATAAACAGTTCAACCTTAATAAGTCTCTTATGATTTTCTCTTTCCTGTTTACCTCTTCATGTTCCACTTGAGTATTGTATTTGAAAATCAAATTTTCTATTCAGCTCTGGTCTTTTCATCAAGAATTCCTGAAAGTCCTCTATTTCACTGAATGACCATTTTTTCCCCTGAAGGATTATACTCAGTTTTGCTGGGTAGGTGATTCTTGGTTGTAATCCTATCTCCTTTGCCCTCTGGAATATTATATTCCATGCCCTGCAGTCCCTTAATATAGAAGCAGATAAATGTTATGTTATACTGATTGTGTTTCCACAATACTTGAGTTGTTTCTTTCTGGCTGCTTGTAATATTTTCTCCTTGACCTGGGAACTCTGGAATTTGGCTACAATATTCCTAGGAATTTTCCTTTGGGGATCTCTTTCAAGAGGTGATTGGTGGATTCTTTCAATTTCTATTTTGCCCTCTGGTTCTAAAATATCAGGGCAGTTTTTCTGGATAATTTCTTGAAAGACGATGTCTAGGCTCTTTTTTTGATCATGGCTTTAAGATAGTCTAATAATTTTTAAATTCTCTCTCCTAGGTCGATTTTCCAGGTCAGTTGTTTTTCCAATGAGATATTTCACATTGTTTTCTATTTTTTCATTCTTTTGAATTTATTTTACAGTGTCTTGATTTCTCATAAAGTCACTAGCTTCCAATTGCTCTAACTCTAATTTTTAAGGAAGTATTTTCTTCAGTTAGCTTTTGGACTTCCTTTTCCATTTGGCCAATTTTGCTTTTTAGGGCATTCTTCTCCTCATTGGTTTTTTGGACCTGTTTTGCCATTTGGGTTAGGCTATTTTTTAAGGTGTTATTTTCTTCATTTTTTTGGGTCTCCTTTAGCAAGCTGTTGACTTGTTTTTCATGATTTTCTTGCAAAACTCTCAGTTTTTCCTCTACTTCTCTTACTTGCTTCTCAAAATCCTTTTTGAGCTCTTCCAAGGCCTGGGACTGATTCATATTCTTCTTAGAGGCTTTGGATGTAGGAGCTTTGGCTTTCTTGTCTTTTTCAGGTTGTATATTTTGATATTCTTTGTCACCAAAGTAAGATAATATAGTCTGACTCTTTTTGCACTGCTTACTCATGATCCCGGCCAATTACTTGAGTTTTAAACTCTTTGTTAAGGTAAAAGTCTGCTTCCAATGTGGAGAATGTACTGTCCCAAGTTTCAGGGGTTTGTACAGCTGTTTTCAGAGATACTTCTAGGGACCTGAAAATTTTCAGTTCTTCCAAAGTGCTATGATAAGGGGCGAGGTGTTTTCTCTCCACTGCTATAAGAAGCTTCACCACACCAGCATTCCTCCTCACCCTGGGACCGCCCCTCAGAACTGTGACCCAGATCCAAGCACCAGTAAAGCAAGAGATTCCTGCCTCAGCACTGGCAAAGAGATCCCTGCAATCCTCCTTTGATCAGCCACTTGATTCCCTCTCAGTCTGTGGGCCTGAAGCTCAGGGTCGCTGAGGCCTGCGCGCTTATGCCACACTGCGCTCCTCTTCCAGCCCCGTGCTATATACCTTTCTGATCAATCATCCAGGCTGTCTTTTGCTGGAAATTTGTTTCACTCTGTCTTTTTGTGGGTTCTGCTGCTTTAGAATTTGTTTAGAGCCATTTTTTATAGGTATTTGGAGGGGTTTGGGGGGAGAGCTCCAGCAAGTCACTGCTTTCCCTCTGCCTTCTTGGCTCCACGTCTGGGACCTCTCCCTACCACTCTTTCCCAATGTATTGCTCTTCTACATTCTTCCTTTCTTCTTTTGAGATCATCCAAACATAATAAACTTGGAGTCAGGCTCTTTTTCTAATAGTGCTCTCTAACATCCCTTATTATGATAAAGTTCTGAGAGGTTGCATCTGTCATGTACCTATATAAAGTTGTAAATGGTTTACCTTTGTTTAGTCCCTAATGGTTTCTTATTCATATTTGCCTTTTTTATGCTTCTCTTAATTCTTATATTTGAGTATCAACTTTTCTTTTCCTCTTTGGACTTGAAGTCTTCAATTTCATTAAATATCTACTTTTCCTCTGTAGAATTTTACTCACTTTTGCTAGGTATATTATATTTAGTTATAATCCTGTCTTCCAGAATATTTCACTGCAAGCTCTCCTTTCTTTAAATGTTCTGGCTGCTAAATCTTGAGTGATCCTGACTATAGCTCCATTGTTATTGTATTCTTTCTAAATGCTTGCAATAATTTCTCCTTAATCTGGGAGCTGTAGAGTTTGGCTATAATATTTCTGGAAGTTTTAATTTTGGATCTTTTAGAAGGTAACTGGTGGATTCTTCCAATACTTTATTCTGTAGTATTAAAATATGTAGGGCAACTAGGTGGTACAGTGGATAGAGGCCTGCAGTCAGGAAGATTCCTATTCCTGAGTTCAATTCTGGCCTCAGACACTTACTAGTTAGTAAGTGTGACCAAAGGCAAGTTGCTTAACCCTGTTTGCCTCAGTTTACTCATCTGTAAAATGAGCTAGAGTAGGAAATGGTGAACCAGTCCATCATCTTTGCCAAGAGGATTCCAAATGGGGTCGTGAGGAATCAGACATGATTGCAATGATTCAACAACTAAGATATCTGGGCTGCTTTCCTTTATAATTTTTTTGAAATACGATGTTTAGACTCTCTTTTGTTGTTGTTATTGTTGATGATGATGGCTTTCAGGTAGGCAAATGACTTAAATTATCTCTCCTTGATCTACTTTTCAGATCAGTTATTCCTTCCTGTATTTTACATTTTCTTCTCTTTTTTTTTTTCAACTTTGATTTGTATTTCTTGATGTCTAATTGAGTCAGTAACTTCCATTTGGCCAATTCTAATTTTCAAAGAGTTATTTTCTTCAATAAGCTTTTGTACTTATGTTATCACCTGTTAATTCTCTTCACATCTTTCTTCCATAATTCTCATTTGATTTTTAAAATTGTATTCAAATCCTTCTTTAACCCTTTAAACTTCTAGGAATTCTTATTGAACTTGTGCCCAATCTGATTTTTTTATTTTTAATATTGAGGCTTTTCTTGTAGATTTTTTCAAGTAATTACCTTCTGTGTTTAAGGCTTGAGCTTCTCTGTCATGATAGAAAATCATTCTGGTCAGGTTTATTTTTTTTGTCTCATTCTTTCAACCTATTTCTTGAATTTGGACTTTATGCTAGTGTTAGACTCTGTTTACTTCTTGGGTGGGGGAGGGTGTCTGGCTTGAGCATCTGTCCTTTTTGGTCCTTCTGCTGCTTTCACAGCTTAGTCTGGAGTGTATGCAAGTTTTTAGTGCTTCTAAAGTGATGTGATTCAGGGAAAGGTCTGGTTAGGGTCTTTGCAATTTTAAACTTCGCAAGTTAGATCTGTTATCTGGTGTGTAGTTGAGTTTTAGTAGATTACTACTGGACTCAGTCACTGTTAGGAGGTTCTGAAGGTTCAGAGTGACTAAACTGTGGCTTTCTCTTTTATCTTGGTCCTCTACCTTTGCTGTTCCACTATAGGCTCATGTACATGACGAGAATAGAACTTAATGATCACTCTGTTCCTGGGCATTAGACATACAGCTGAGTTTCTGGAATATGTTCTTTGCTCAGTACTGAACTGGGTCTCATACCCATTCTGAATACTCCTCTCTACCCTGGATTTGTGACCTAGAACAGGCTAATAAGTGACAGAGCTGCCAGATGGAACTCATCCTTGCTCTCAGAGCTAGGTGAAGAATATTCTGAGTTCTCTTTCTTCTCTAGTATTTCCTGCCTGGGTTTACAGTCTCAGCTCCCTTACTATACCTGCTCTTGCCTAGCCTCTACTGCTATTGCTGCTGCCATCTTGTCTCCTTCCCTACATATTGCTTTAAAGTTTGGGTAGTGCTTTGCATTGTTAAAATAATAAAATATTATCTCATTTGATTCTCACAATAAACCCGGGAGGTATCTTTGTTTTACTCGTGGAAAAAAAAAACTGAGACAAGCAGAGGTTATGTTACTTATCCAGAATCACACAACTACTTCGTGGTTCAGTTCAGATCTGAACTTGGTTTTTCTTGACTCTAGGTCCAGTGCTCTATCTACTGTGCCATCTAGTTTCCTCGTTTATCCACAACTTCCTCAACTTATAATTGAGAAATTGATTTTTTAAAAACTCACAGGTACAACTTTGCATTTATTCTATCAAATTTCAAAATTATCCTTATTGAATATTTGATTGAACTTAACATCCTTGTCTATCAAAATCTTTTTGATATCTAACTCTGTTATCCAGCATGCTATCTATGTCTCCTGGTTCTGTGTCATGAGTAAATTTTATAAATATGACATTTATTCATCTTTGTGATTCATTGATTAAAAAGAATTAGACAGCTCAGGGTACAACACAGGTCCCTTGGGTACTCCATTAAAGCCCACCTTTGGAGATGACATTGTCATTTATGATGTCTATAATATTGTCTAGACCATATTTGCCAATCTTTTCTCCAAGATCAGGATAAGAAAATTCATTGAATAATTTGACAAAATTAATAAATTGTATCTACAGCAATGCTTTAGTAACTATATAAAATAAAAGGAAGGAAGGAAAGTAGAAAGGAAAGAAACAAATGAAAAGAAAGAAAGGAAGGAAGAAAGGAAAGGAGGAAGGAAGAAAAAGAAAAAAAGGAAGAAAGGGAAACATAGTAGAAAGCCAGTTGGGAGGATATGCAGTCCTAAATAGAGTAGTAGAAGTGTAAGTAGAAAAGGAAGATATTAATGTGATAGTTATAGTCAAGGTAAAATTTAACTTCTTATTAGCTATGAGAGTTGAGGAAAAGGGAGAAGTGAATGATAACTCCAAGTTTTTCCCAGCTCGCAAAATAGAGAGTAGTTATTTATAGTTCTGTTTTGGAATTGATAAAGTAAAAAAGAATGGCATTCAGAACATTTGGCTTTTAGTTGGTCCCCTGAGGATTTTTGGAATGAAAATTGTGTATTGAAGATGGCTTGAGATTTTAATTTGGTGATTATACAAAATGAGAAACGGGATGCTGTGTTTATTTTGGGTCCAGGTCTGGTTTAACTTAGACAACTATTTGTACTGGTAATAATCACAGTATGAATTCTATAGGATTTATAAATCATAGTATAAAAGGATCATAGGACTTAGAGCTAGAGGTGACCTTAGATATCATCTAATCACAAACTAATTAGGAAAAAAGTGCACTTTAGGAAAAATCTATTTTCTCATATTTTGTTTTATTTTTGTGAACCAAATACATAATCACATGAAATTATGATAATGGGCTATTAAGGAAAGGATTTTTCAATCATATTATGTTAAAATAATTGCAATTAGAAAATTGGGACTAAAATTTAATTACATTTCTTTATCTTTTCCTAATTTACCTGTAAAATCACTCTGATAAACTATGCAGGATTTTCCACATCTATTGTTAGCTCCTAAAACAGTAGCTAGTTTGAAATCCATCATATACCCAAATTGTTTTATTTGTGGCACTAGTCACACGTAAAACAACATTTTACATTGTTTTTGAGGTACAAGGTGTTAGATAAATAAGACATTAGAACATTTTTGTTTTGACTTTCTAGAATAGAGCAATACGAAGAAATAAGGATTAGTGTTTTGTGGGAATAAAATGTTACAACATCATGGCTAAAAAATGTCGCTGTTTCCCACTAAAATTTCACAAGATGACTTCTGCTGGTTTCTTATTATTCAGCATACTGCTCAAGCGCCCAGCCTACATTATTCTTCATTCAGTTAACTTCAATGGATACAGGTATTTTCTCACAAAATCATATACCCTCAGCTTTCTTTCATAACCCAGCTTGATTGCAACTCTGAGGACAAATTCTTATGGAGATTTTGATTTGTTTTGATGAGATAATTTTAAAACACACACACACACACACACACACACACATATATATATGCACACATATGCATATTGATATTTGTGTACATATATAAACACATACATATATACTTTTGAATAATTAAGTTAAATAAAATTGCTCAGTATGGGTAAAGTTGTGTACAGAAAACAAGAACATTAAGCATTAGTATATATGATATGAGGAATATTCTCCATGGAGTTAAGTTTTGAAAATTATCTATTTCATACTGTTGTGAAAATTTTACACTTGTCATGACTTTTCCATGGCAGAAAAGCCCCTGGTCTTCTCTAAAATGAAAAATAAAACTGAAAAATCACAAACACATATTTGTGGTCTCTCTCAGTTCTGAGAATAGACAAAACTTTGCAAAGGACATATAAAATCATGAAAATTAATATCTAAAGTTTTTTCTTCACTAAAATCATGTGCTACCTCATGCAGGAAACTTTTTCTACAACCCTTTGTTTTTAGAAATGTCTCTTTCCTCAAATTACCACAGACATTCTTATTTCTGTATTTAGTTTTTATTCCCAAGCCATGCTCATCATCTCTTGCACCAGATTCTAAACTCCTTGAAGACAGGGACTTTTTTTTAAACTTTGTCATTATAACCCTAAAGCCTAACACATTGTCTTACACATAGCAGGGGCTAAAAAAATGCCAGTTGGATTAGCTACAGGGAAAGATTTGGGAAAAAAAAGTACAAAAAAAAACCCTTCAATGCTAGTATAAACATTTGATTTCCTAAAATATTAGATTTTTTCTGCTCCTTGTAAATTTTGAAATTTTATGAGCAAAATAACAGGTTAATTATCTTTAACATAATATAAACGTGATTAAAGCAAACACTTTATACTGAGATCTTCTTTGAGTCAGTTAAGTTCAATAGAGTTGGTATACAAACTCAGATCTTTGTAATCCAACTCCAGAACTCACATCAATTTCACAGTAAAGTAAATTTAATATTCCGATCTCTTATTCCTACGCTAAGGTAATCTCTAATCCGTTCATCTGATCTTAATACAGTACAGATCCATTAAGGCTTTCCACCATTACTGTTGCCTTTTTCTAGATATTTTCCAGATTATTTTATTTAGTAAACTGTTGTGCCCCAAACTGCATAGAATACTCCAGATACCATTTGAACAGGGCACAAAACAAACTATCATCTTATTTCCTCTTCGGCTCTTCCCTCCTACCCTAGTCAAGGACAATATGACTTTCTTAGTGTAGTCTATGTTCCCTTTGACTTTTTCATTGCCATAGCACTCAGTTGACACATAGTGATTATCTGATACAATAAAACCCCTAGATCCTCTTAAGACAAAGTATTGGCTAATGATATTTCCCTATTTTACACTTATGAAGCTGATTTTTTTAACTGAGTATAAAGGTTTTAATGAATCCCTTTTTTATTTCACTTTACTCAATTCATCCCAGTATTCTGGTCCAGAGGTATCAAACACCTCTGGCACGTAGGTGAGAGTAGATTAAAACCAGATTAAAATGTAATGAGAAATATTTAACAAAATAAAAATATGGTAAAACAAAGATAATGTTATACTTTAAAAGTAATTCAACGTGCAGCCTACAGGGATTTTTATGCATGAATTAGTGGCCCTCATTCTATTTGAGTTTGACATCACTGTTCTAGTTCATCAAGGCCCAAGATCTTTTTGGATTCTTGTTGTCATCCAGCATGTTAGTTATAAGTTCCAGCTTTGTATCATCTGTAAATTTGTCCAAGTGATTGATAAACTTGTGTTAAAGAGCACGGGCTTAAACACATTCTCTGAAGTTCGGTACTAGTAATATCTTGGGCAAGTTATTTAATTTTTTTCAGCCTGAGTTTTCCCATTAATAAATTAGAAGCAAGGGTGGGGAGTGGTAGAGGGAGTTCTTGCACTAGTTGACCTATACTGCCATCACTTCCAGTTCTAAATTCACGATCTTATAGTACTTCTAGGTTGATATCAAAACACTAATATATATTTTAAAATTCTGATTATTTGACCAGTTCCAAATGCATATAATTATACTCTCCCCTACTGTACATATCACCATTTTTCCATAAAAAAACTTGAGAAACTTTATAAATTGCTTTTCTAACATATAAGTAATATGTATAGCACTTAGGCTAATAGATGGTGCAGTGGATAAAATGTTGAGCCTGGAGTCAGGGAGATGCAAGTTCAAATCCAGCTTCATATACTACCTGTATGACCTGTAATATCTGTTTGCCTCAGATTCCTTCCCTGTACCATGCCTATAATTACAGTCCCCATTTCACAGGTTGGTTGGCAGGATTGAATGAGATATTTGTACAGTGCTTAAGACAGTGCTTTGAACATAGGAGCCATATAAATGTTTATTCCCTTACTTTCATCTGTAGCTTTCCCTTTATCTTCAACTTTAGTAACTTTATCAAAAGAGAAAAGATTATAGGGAAACTAGGTGATGCAGTGGAGAGAACAGTGGCTCTGGAGTCAGGAGAATCTGAGCTCAAATCTGGCCTTCGATACTTACTAGCTGTGTAACCCTAAGTCACTTAACCCTGATTGCCTATGAATTGAAAAAAAAAAAAGAAATAGAGGAAAGGTTATTCTTAAATTAACTGTCTTTGATGAAGCTGCATTGGCTCTTTGAAATCTTCATTTCCTCTTCTTGGTGATCAATAATCATTTCTTTGATTTAAAGAAAAACAATTCTATAATTTTGTCATTAGTGAAAGTCATGTTCTCTAGCATGATGAGAACTGTGATTATATTTGTATTCTACAGTCCTAAAGTACTTCTTCCATTGTTCATTTTATTTCAGATATTACTGACAGTGGTAAAAGTAGTCACATCTTTCAGTTCTTTCAAGGATACAGTTCTTTGGGACTAGTGACCTAATTCAGCACACTAAGTGCTATCATATTATATCCTTATTTATATTTTGTATAAATAGTGGCTAATACATACTTTTGTTCCATCCTTTTAAGTACAAAGATAATTTTCCTTGACAGAGAAAGAAGCAAAACAAGAAATAAGAAGCTCTGTATACTTTCTGTTATCCTTTATCATCCTATCCATTCCAATCAGTAGTTTGATTCCTTCTTTGTCCTTGCTCTTTCCTCCAATATAATTAAAACCAATAAACCTAAATAAACATCTTTGTTGTGGTCTTAGCTTTCCTCATGAGCCTCTGCTCATTATGAGCTCTAACATTCTGAATGCTGTTTATATATGTTTATTTGAAGGCTTTTGTATTCATTCTGAGTTCTCTGACAAGCGGTGTTGCCAAAGTTATAGCAGTTTTTGTCTCTCTACATCTATTCTGGAGCAGGTCCTTCCTGCTCTTCTTTCTGACAAACCCAGACTCCGGCCTTCTTGCATTTAAGCTTTTCTCATTGTCATTTAGTTGTCTAAGGTTTCACCATTTCATAATTGGTATAGGCTGCTGCCCAGGAAAACTGCGTTGACCTTCCCTTAGATGAGGCCTGAGAAATAAAGGAGATTTGTTACCTTGGGGAATGGTAAGATATTTCTTAGCTTCGGATGTATTGGTGTTATTAAACAGAATGAAATTCCATATTATTTTTTTTTTTAGGAGAATGTGGTTGTTTATGTTAAGAAAGCAGTCATACCAAAGATGGAGTCTCTTTTGAGTACTCAGGAGAAGCTAGTCATCTTTAGTAATGATCCCTATATAACCAAATCTAAATACTGACATAGAAGGTATTGTGGTCAAGTGGAAAAAAGCAGTGGCTGTGAAATGAGATGGTTAAAATATCTAGGAATATGACATCACTTCTAGCTTTAGTTTTATGATCATGAGTTTTCTTTCTTTTCTTCATTTTTGCCTTCCTCACATCCTCATTCCCTCTCTCTTTCTTTTCTTTCTTCTTTCTTTCCTTCCTTCCTTTTTTCTCTCCTTTCCTTTTTCCCTTTCTCCCTTCTGTCCTTCCTTCCCTCCTTCCCTTTCTTCTTTCCTTCACTTCCTTCCTTCCTTCATTTCTTCCCTCCTTACTTCTTTCCTTCACTCTCTTCCATCTTTTTCCCATTATCTCTCTGTGTCTCTTTTTTTCTCTCTCTTTCTCTCTCTTTTTTTCTCTCTCTCTTTCTTTCTTTCCTTTCTTTCTTTCTCTTTCTTTCTTTCTTTCTTTCTTTCTTTCTTTCTTACCTTTCTTCCTCTTTTCTTTGTCTCTTTTATCATAAGTCCTTTGGAATTAGGTAATTGTATTGCTGAGAATAATTAAGTCATTCACAGTTGATCATCATATAATATTGCTGTTACTATATTCAATGTTCCCCTGGTTCTGCTCATTTCACTTTGAATCAGTTCATATAAGTCTTTCCAGGTGTTTTTTTTCTTTTCTGAAAGCTTCTGTTCATCATTTCTTATAGCAGAATAGTATTCTATCCCTGTCATATAGCATAGCTGATTTAGCCATTCTCCAATCAATTCCTCCAATCCCTTCAATTTCTAATTCTTTACCACCTCAAAAAGAGCTGCTATAAATACCATATAAATACCAGATTGTTTTGATTATTACTACTTTGTAATATAGTTTGAGATCTGGTTGGATTAGGCCACCTGCCTTCCCATTTTTTTTTTGCATTGATTCACTTGATATTCTTGACCCTTTGTTCTTCTAGGTAAATTTTGTCATTTTTTCTAGTTCTACAAAATAATTTTTGATAGTTTGGTAGAAGCAAATTACTTAGGTAAAATTATCATTTTTATCATACTAGGTTAGCCTAACCACGAGCAATTATTATTTTTCCATTTGGTTAGTGCTGACTTTATTTTTGTGAAGTGTTTTGTAATTGTGTTCATATAGTGCCTGACTTTGTTTTGGAAGGTATATGCTGCAAATGTGATAAAGTTGTTAATTATTTCAACTAGTTTTTTAGTTGATTTTCTGGGATTCTCCAAATATATATCATATCATCTGCAAAGAGTGATAATTTTGTTTCCTCACTGACTGTTCTAATTCCTTCAATTTCTTGTTCTCCTCTTATTGCTATAGCTAACATGTCTAGTATAATATTAAATAATAACAATGATAATGGGCATCCTTGATTCTCCTCTGATTTTATTGAAAAGGTATCTATCTTATCCCCATTTCAGATAATGCTTGCAAATGATTTTAGAAAAATACTACTTATCATTTTAAGGAAAGCTCCATTTATTCTTATGCTTTCTAGTGTTTTTCATAGGAATGTGTGTTATATGTTGTCAAAAACTTTTTTTCTGCATCTGTTGAGGTAATTATATGATTTCCATTGGTTTTGTTATTGACATGATCAATTATACTGATAGTTTACCTACTATTCAATCAGTCCTCTATTCCTGGTATAAACCACACCTGGTCATAGTATATGATCTTTGTGACATATTGCTGTACTGTCTTTGCCAGTGTTTTGTTTAAAATTTTTGCATTCATCAAGGAAATTGGTCTATAGTTTTCTTTCTCTGTTTTTGCCTTTCCTATTTGAGGTATCAGTACCATATTTGTGTTATAAAAGGAATTTAATCAAATTAACCAATCCTTTTTCTATTTTATATATATATATATATATATATATATATATGTATAGTTGCTACTTTTCTTTATTAGATTAATGGTTAACAGAATTTAAGTGACTTGCCCAGTGTCTCACAGCTAGTAAGTGTCTGACATCATATTTAAATAGATTGTCCTGACTTTAGTCCCAGCCTTCTAACCACTAAGTTATCTAGCTATCTACAAAGACATTAACAACCCTGCCCTCAAGGAGCTTACATTTTATTATGGTAATACAAGGAAAAGAGACAGGGAGGGAACAAGCATTTATATAGCCCTGACTATGTGTCAGGTACTATGCTAAGTGCTTCAAAAATATCTCATTTAATCCTCACAACAATCCTGGGAGGTGGTGCCTCATGGACACACCAAAAGATACAATATAGATAAAAGTCAATACAAGATCTCTTGGGGAAGAGGCAGCAACAGTGGAGAGAATCAGGAAAAGCGTCATAGGAGATAGTCTTTGAAGCTGAGCTTGAAGGAAAGCAAGGTTTCTGCTAAGCAGAGGTTTTTGAAGGATGTTTTCCAGATACAGGAGGAAAGCCTGTGTTAAATCACAGATTTGAGAGATAGATTATAGTGTGTGAGGGATAGCAAGCAGGTCAGTTTATTTGGACCTCAGAGTGAATGAAGGTGAGCAATGTGTGATTAAGCTCAAAAGATAAATAAGCCAAATTATGAAGGGATATAAATGTTAAACAGAGGACTTTTATTTTATCTTTGAGGCAATAGGGAATTACTCCAAATTCTTGAGTTAGACAGTCTAATATGTCCTCCAGGAAATACCTTAAGAAAACTAAAATTTATTTTTTAAGAATTTGTCGTCACCTTGGTGTGAGTATTCTCTTAAACTGATGATTTTTCCAACCACCATACATCTTAGTAAACTGTCTTCATGGCTTTCTAGGGACAAAAAATTCATAATAGGTGGTCAACCATCTAGTAATGAGTTTATCCATATGTAGTTAGGTTGGACTTTGGACAACAGACACATAATCTGCTGTGAAACTGATCATCAGTTACCTTTCCAGCTCAATAGAATCTGCCAGACTTCATGCATCACTGGCCCAGACAACAACACATCCACAACATTACCAGGCCTCAAAATAAAGTTTTAATGGTGACGAAAATTTCCACTGGTAAACATTTCCAGAAACAAAGACATGTCTGAAAGAAGAAGGAAAAAAAAAAAGGCAATACCTGATACAAACAAAAAGCCCATTTAGAAGTTCCAATCAATCTTTCACTTCATTTGAATTTCAAAAATGACATCAAATTTTTATATTCAATGGAAACATTTTTTCCTGCTTGTATTAAAAAAAAAGCTAATGATATCTGCCCTCTACTTATATTTCTTAGATATATGTAGGGATTCAAATTATAAAATGCTTTTCTAAACTGAATATTCTTGTGTAATCTAGAAACTGATTAATTTTCAAAGTTTGGTGCTGGGATGGAGAACTTTTGCTTGTCATAACCATGATTTTTAGCTCTTTGGTAAATGTTTGCTTTGTTTGTGATTTTCAGTGGGTATGCCTTGTCCTAATGGCACAGTTAAAAGTTGAATCTACAAAGTTAGAATGAAGTCTTGACAGTGCCCTATTGAGAAAGTACATCAGCTAGCCCATGATGATGCTAATGTAAAATGCCAAGTGCTGTCACTCTGGAAGGCACAGTGAGCCTGATGCAGACAGCAGGGAATAACGACACATTTTGAAAGCTGACAAAAGAAAAACAAATGCATTATGTATAGCTAGAGAAGAATGTGAACTGCAGCATCTTCAAAGAGCTGGCTTTGTAACCTGCTGTTTAGCAACCTTGTCAGTGACACATTAAAGCTAATGTGGGTGAGATCTATGTTCCAGGCAGACCTGATTGACCTTAGTGTCTTCATTCTGTAAAACCTAGTTAGCCTACTGGAAGGAATGCTACCTGCTTTTAATAAAGTACCTTCTTTCATTTTGTGTATGAAACAACTGTTCCTAATAGGGTTAGAACTCCATTTCTTATAAAGGCATTCTAAGGTCCTTTATTAACTCACCTCTTAGCCATTTTTAAGGTCAGTGTAAACCTATGTAATCCTTGAAAAGCTGACAAACCAGTTATTTCTATTTCTGTAGCAAATGGTTTTTATTCTTTGTTCAGTTAATATCATGGGACATACTGAAACATGTGGCTCTTAGGAGCCTTCCCTCTACTGCACTATATTTTAAACATCTCAGAGAAGAAAAGGATGCTGAGAGTTGGCCTGGTTATACTTTAAATATGAGGACAATGGGGCATTGTTTGTTAACTGAGGAAGACATTTGAAGTAACATTTTTCAAAATTCCTGACAAACTCCTTGCAAGTAGTCAGGATTTTTCCTATTTCTGTTCCGCTTGAGGAAAACTAGGGCATAGGAGGGTTAAGTGATTTACCTAGGGTCACAGAATACAACACAAAACACCAGAATTTAACCTCAAGAGATGAAGTCCTTGATCTGTTATTGAGTCAGCTGTGTCACTCTGAAGCTGAAAGTAATATACAATCTGTAGCTTTGTAACCCAAGGATGACATTGGGTACTTATTCTAGCCACCTGTAAATAAAACAATATGACCTTGATCTTGGGGGCTGGTCTCCTCTAGGAAGAGTCTGCATAGAAAAGTAAAATTTGTATTTTTTTTAAAGTATTTTACTAGCAACATCAGAAACCAACTGCTTGGTTTCCTGCTGGAACAATAAGATATAGATGGAACCAGTGAAAATTTCCTTTTGTTGATATATTAATGTATTTAGATTTTGATCTTGAGGTTTTAACCCCCTAAATAAAAGGGATTGTAGAATCTCATCAGTCTTCATTTTATTCCCAGGAATTGTACATTGTTGCTCATTGGGAATGATTGCCTATGTTAGTGATCACCAAACACTTTCAATCATACACCTTTCTAAATATTTTTTTTTCTCCTCGGTGGCTATGCTTATGTGGGGTGGGGTGGGATTTTCCTAATAGTACTTACACAGTTGTTAATATGGGTGCCCAGATTGAAGTTTATTATGACTGCCCATAGGGACTGACAACTGGCTCAGAAAGGAGCAAAGTGGGGATTTTGCACAGGAATGGGAGGTGGTATTGGGCTGTAATGGGTAAAAGGAAGGGGTGATTTTGTTGGAGAAAAGTCTCCATGACTGCCTATTGTCCAAAGGATGGGATGTAACCCATCCTATCACTCTGATTGGCTGATCAAACCATGTTGGTCACACCATGGACCCCACTTTGCAGACCACTGGCCTATCTATGCCTTCACTACTCACCTTAAGCATTCCTTCCTTTCAAAGCATCCACCAAGGTGCTGCTTTCAGTAGAGACTTCTATTATTACTAGGGCAAGCTAGTTTTAAGCAAGTGACTCAAAAATTAATGAGATTCCCTGAGGCTACCTAATCTCCCTAGGGGGATTCAAAGTAAGAACACTAGCCTGATGTGAACATTCTGCTGACTTCTGTGGCTGGAGAATTTTTTTAGTAGGACTTATTCCACTGACTTTCCTAACAATTTCAAGCACTGGGGCAACAAAATGAGACAAAGGTAGAAGGTGCTAAAATAATAATGATAGAAAATACTTAAGTACTACAGTAACACAAACTGCAAATCCACTAGAGAAGACAATGTACTAACTGGGAAAAAATGCAAATTGTATTTCTTTGCAAAACATTCTTTAACATTATTTACATTGAAGAAATGGATAGGAAGGCCTGGATGTTTCCTAAGGTCTCTCCCACTTCTAAAATTCTATTAGAATATGAGTGAAGATTTTTTTTTAGAAGAAAATGTTTACACATCCATCCCCATCAACAATCAAAGCTAATATGGTGAATTGAATTATGTGATATGATCACAGAATAAGCCCCAAATGCAAATTGAGATTACTGTTCTATGGATTCATAGCTAGTATTGTCCGTTAAGAGCAAATTGCAGTTTGGACCTCAGCTTCCTCATATGCAAAATGGGGAGATTTAACTTGAATACCTGCAAAATTACATGATCTTGATCTTGCAAAATATTGGAGAAGCTAACCACATCAAGAAAAGGAGGAAATAATGAAGAATGAACTCAATGGAGTTTAGATCCTCAAACTAGGCATTTAGAAACCTTTGGATAGAAAAGGAAATTGAGAAACTATCTCATCTTTGCAGACATGAAAGCAGGTGTTTTGATATCATACATTTTTCATAAGTTAAATGCAACAAGTCAAGAGTAATTTATTAAGGATTTAATGAGTGTCAGGCTCTCGGCTAATTTTGAGGAATACAAATACAAGCAGAAGGAACAACATTCCTGACCTCAAGTAGTTTACATTCTAATGGTTAAATGTAATTCAAGGAAACTGAAAAGTGGAGATGGGACAAGGGCATTGTAGAGAATGAAAAGTTAGGCGATTAGTGAAGACAGGGCTGGTCTGAGTATTCTTAAAATGGAGATTTCTAGGGTGAATGAGTCAATCAGAGAATGAGGACACAAGGGATGAGAGACTTCCAATGTGAGAAACAGAGGGGTAGGGTGAACTTCCAGGATAAAAAGGTTTCTGTACTTTGCAGAAATCTTTCAGAGTCAGAAGTGCAGCCTGAAGAGGAATGAACATGTGGCTAGTTGGGTATCTCATGAGCTTACCAAGGCAATACTATACTAATAACTTGTCATTAAAGTCTAACAATGAAATAACTCAATTATTGTCACAATAATCCATAAGAGGTTAAGTCAGCATCCTATGTTGTCTAGAAAAATTTAGTGTGATTTTCAAGAAAAGTAGCAAAATAGTTTTGTATTAAAAAAAATTGTAGTTTAAGCTAACAAAATATTCAATGCTTCAACACTTCTAATATAATTTCATTAGTACAAATAATTCTCTCCAAATAGGTCAATAAGTTAGCTTGTCTTACAGAGCTACTTTAAATCTTAACTTGACTGGTTCTTAGATAGCTGAAATAGAGACTATCTTTAGGTCTGTACACAAAGTTTTTTCAACTTTGTTGGACCATCCAGCAGCTAGAGGCAGCTAGGTGGCACAGTGGATAGAGCACTGGGCCTAGAGTCAGGAAGATGAGTCCTCCTGACTTCAAAACCAGCCTTAGACACTACTAGCTTTGTGACCCCGGGCAAGTCACTTAAGTGAATTTTCCTCAGTTTCCTCATCTATAAAATGATCTGAAGAAGGAAATGACAAACCACTCCAGTGACTTTGTCAAGAAAACCCAAATGGGGTCACAAAGAGTCAGACATATCTGTAAAATGACTAAATAACAAGAAAGACCATTCAGAAGCTGGCAAGTATGAATATATCCTTTAAGAACACGGAACCACCTCCACACCGGGATGAGAGATAGGAGTAGGATTCTAGAAGAGGAGCAATAGATTATTATGTTAGAGAGAAAAACACTACTTGGTCATGTAAGCATACTAATGTAGATCACATAGACCATAGAGGGTGAGCTGTAAAGTAATCCAAGCATTTAAAATAAGATGATGATGTTATACAAGGACAGTCTAGTGAGAATGCTGATCTAAGGTCAGAGGACCTAAGTTCAAATCGTATATTTTCAAATTATCTACCTGTGTAACCTTCAACCTACTTTTTACCTCATTTTCATCTGTATAAATGAGAGAGTTAAACTAGATGACTTCTAAGATCTTTTCCAGCTCCAAATCTCTGATCATATAATATTGTTCACATTTAGATTTAAAAAAAAAGAAAGAAAGAAATTTTAAAAAGAAAAAAAAGGAAAGAAGATTTATTATTTTAATACTGCAAAGAGCTATGATTTTTTTTATATGGTTGCAGCTTTCACTGATATAAATGTGGCGGGCCTTTTTATGCTTAAGTAGGTGAGCTTTGCCAGTCATTGTGACCAAAAAAAAATTATAACTTGGTGCCCAACCACCTGATAGTAAGCGTCACTAAAATTAACTAGGTCAATCATAAGGTGCCAAAGATACAATCCATCACTGTGGCCATGTTGAAAGACTTTTTAGCTGATAGAATCTACAACAACTTAAACATTTTTTGACATAGCCATCAGTAGCCCAGAGTCATCTTCATTTCAAGACATTGACTTAGGTATTCAATGGAGGGAATCTGAATGCTAATATATAATCTGCATTGTCTATGTGACTGGAAACATAGGTTAGATAAATAATTATTCTTCAAAGGCACCTATATTCACTTTAATTTCCAACATAGAAACACACCAACATGCCAAAACTTGCCCAGATTATGACCAGTCCTGAGCTTTTTCCAATTTATCTAAACTGGTCAAGCATGGGGTTATTTCACCTTTCCTTCTAAATGTAGGAAATGCTACATTTGATTCATAAAGATTAAAAAAAAAGAAATTAGGCACTATGGTTCTGGGTAGAAGAGATTTTTTTTTTGTAATTTAGTAGCATGACTAGGCCTTTTTGGATAATATAGCAATATAATCTGCGACTAAAGCTACTAGAAAAAATATATAGCCACCCAAATATAGTACCCAATTAAAAACTGGTCATTATAGCTTTCATAAGAGTCTCTCTCTTTAGAAAAGTGCCCCCAGAGTATCTCATAATCACAGATGGTCAGGGCTTGGGTTTTATGCCTGATCTGAAATACAATACTTTTGTTAAGACTATGCTTTCAGACACCATGCTGCAACCTTATTCCATTAGTGACCCTGAGGAAAGGGAAACAAACCAGCTACTGACCCAAAAACATACTTGGTGGCAGTTCTTACATATGGCTTGGAGCTCTCCAATTCAGGAACTGATACTTAAATTTCTGTGTGATGGAAATATATTTCAAGTGCAAGCTGCTATGACTGCAGGCAACTTTTAATTATCCACCAAGGGGGAAAAGGTTCTTTTACCAACATGTCTCCCCTTTCTTCATTTGGCAAAAAAAGGTTCAAGGGAAAAAGTGTAGTGGGGACAAACATGTATATAGGTTTCAAAAGCAATGCCCTGGATTCTTGAACAAAAATAATAAAAATAAAATAAAACAAATGGATTGCAAGGTCAATAGATCCAAACTCAGGGAGTTTTATCACCCCTAATTACCTTGAAAACCATTGAGGCTATACAATAAACCAGATCCACAAGAACTAGCTTTCTTCTCTGACCCCTCTATTGATCTCCTCTCCCCCCTCCCCATTACTGAGCTAGATTCTCCAAGTAGGTAAACTCTGCTTGGGAATTTTCATTTTGATGAGATTGGAATATTTAGACAATGGGGGACAGCTAGGTGGCGCAGTGTGTAGAGCACCGGCCCTGACGTCAGGAGGACCCGAGTTCAATGTACTAGCTGTGTGTCCCTGGGCAAGTCACTCAACCCCAATTGCCACACACACACACACACACACACACACACACACACACAAAGAATATTTAGACAATGGCAGCTTTAGCTTCCCCTAGTTCCCACCCCCTCAACCCCAGCTAGTTCCCAAACAATTGAGTAAGAAACTTTCAAAAATGCAATTAACTCTTCTGAAGCCCTGAAAAAGTGAATGGGTCTCCAGAATCTTGTAGCTTTCTACAGCAAAAGTAAGAGTTTGCATTTACATAGTTCATTATGGCTTATGCTTTTCTCATAAGCATCCTGTGAAGAGAACAATACAAATATTGTTTGTATGTTTGTCTTAATTCTCATTTTATAGATGAGGAAAACAAAAGGGGCTACAAACAGTTAAATGAAGTACTCAAGGTCACTTAGCTTGTAAGTCCCAGAAATGGAATCAAAACCTAGATTTTAATTAAGCTGTTAAAAACCAAGCCCCTCAGTTACAGGACATTAGTAAGTAGGCATGGCCTGACCAACAAAACTCCACTACAGCACACCATAAAGCTATCAGAGACTCTCAATTCAATTAGCTTTTCCCAAAATTTGGGCTGTTACTGAACCTATAGGCTTCACTTTTATATTTGTCTTTGAGTAAGTTTCACTTAAACTCTCCCTACCTGTACTTGACCATTATCTTTAAATGTTATCAAGAATCTAGCTTTCCTATGTCTTACTTCAGGTTTTGCAAGATGTTGCTTACAATTCACAGAACTCCTGCTTAGACTTTCTACTGACCTGCTGAATCTTTCTTACTTCTGGCCTGATGTACTTGCTTTCATGTGTTGGGTCCAGGGCTATGCTTACATTATCTGGCTCTCAGTCTGCCACATGGGTCAACCCAGCTAGTCTCATTGAAAAGGAAAATAATATCCAAGATGTGATTTGTATTAAAGTTTTCCAGGTTCTTTATGAAACAACCTTTGTTTGATGAAAGCTAGCCTACTTGAAGCAACAGGGAACCCTGAGGATTAGACAGGAAGCAGTACATGTCAGGTGAGTCAAACCACCACCATCACTTTAACCACTGATTCCCTTCATACCCCATTGAAGATAGTTCAGACTTCTGAAGAAAGATGCTTTGGAATAGCAACATTTCAAGCCCCGTGTCCACAGCCATCATCTTGTGAAGCAACATCTGAGAAGATGTAGCCTAGCAACTGTTCCTGCAACATCTATTAAAGGCCCAGAAAAGAAAATCCTTGTCATTAAAGTTCTTAGTACTGTCAAATGGTTCAATATCAGAAAATGATATGATTTTGTTAGTAGAAATTACATTAAAGAAGATTCATTACCATCTGTTTTACCACTACACTCTAAGGATTATGGGACTTTTCTATCAGATTTGCAACCAAAACTTCTTATATGTTTTGTTTCCCCCATTAGAATGTGAGCCCTGAAAGAAATTGCTATTTCTCTTACACTAATAATCAGTTATGGAATTAGAACCAAGAATGGTCAAATCCCTGGGATACATGCCTTTTTGATCCTGGGTAGGAGGTACCACCCAACTAGAAAACCTTACAAAGAATTTAATTTAAGATGAATGCTGGTCCATCATGTTCTACTCAGCCAGATCTCAGTAGAGGTGGACGCCCTTTTCTCTAGATTACCCTGGGCAAGGGAGGTAGTCTAAATAAGAAAGGAGTCCCTTTCGTCCAAGACTCAGTGATCGGAGTCATGTCCCCCAACCCCTCATTAGCATAGGTCTACCTCTCATTCTAATATTCATTCTCTCATTACTAGTTAACCAATCAGAGTCAATTGCCATCCTCAGGAATACCCACTTTTCCAAAAGCATATAAGCTTTGAGTGGGTTCCATGAGGGTTCTTTTGCATTTGAGAGTGCACTAACCCCTTTTATTATATATCTGCTAGCATGATTAATAAACTGATTAATTACTCAGAAATGATGTCTCTTGAACCTTTTATAGGTCACAGCCCCTTGAGAACAGAAATTGTCTTGCTTTTCTATTTGTATCCCCAGGGCTAAGTGCAGTATTTAATAAATATTTAATTCATTCATTCATGCTCATGAATCAGCAGTTGTGGAGAAGTCAAAAGAATATGGTTCAATACAGGATTATTTATCAGTTATTTATCTGATATTGACAAATCAATAATATTAATTCTACTTTATGATATTAATATTAAAGGTTTTGCAAGTCATGGGACTCCCAGAGTTAAAACTAGTCTGAGACCTCTGTGGCCTCATCCAGGACAGTAGATGATGTCTGAAGACTTGGGTGAGCTAAATATGCACATATTCCCGGAACTTTCATAGGTGGAACAATAGGATTTCAAGCATTGGAAGTGTGTGTGTGGATGTGTGGGTGTGTGTGTGTTGAAGGGGACAAAGATGGAAAGGATGGGAGGCCTCTAGTGAAAATAGAGGTAGCAAGATACCAATTCACAGTAAGTTACCATGGTAAAAGGAGAAAAAAGTCTTAGACATGAACAAAAGGTCTAAAATGTCTGAAATCATAATAGGCAGATTTGACACCAGTTAATACCAATGACATTTTTCTTCTCTCAGTCTCTCCTTAACAGCATACTATCTAGATTCCAGTCATACAACTCTACCAAAATTACTCTCCAAAATTACTAATGATCCTTTAGTTGCCCAATTTGACTCCTTTGCTGACTCCACCTGCAAATCACTCCCTCTAACCTCCCTGTCCTTCAGGGTTCTATTTGAGGCCCTCTTCTATTGTCCCACTACAGTACTTGGTGATCTCATCAGCTATGGATTTAATTTCCACCTGCTTTACCGATTATTTTCCAATCTATCTATCCTTCCTATAACTCTCTGCAGACTTCCAATCTCACATCTACAGCTACCTTTCAAACATTTCAAACTAAATATTCGGTAGACATCTTAAACTCACTATGTCTATAACTGAACTCATTATCTTATTCCTAAACCCTCTCCTCTTTCTATCTTCCCTATTTACAATAGAGGGCAATACCATTATCCCAGTTCCTCAGGCCTGAAATCTAGAAGTCATACTTGATTCATCACTATTTCTCATGCCCAGTATCCAAGCTGTTGCCAAGACTTGTTGATTTCACCTTTGCAAAATCTCTCAAAGACACCCTCCTCTCTTCTCTGACATAGCCACCACTCTAGCTCAGGACCTTATCACCTTAGGCCTGGATTATTGCAATAGCCTGCTGATGGATTTGCATTCCTTAAGCTTCTTCCAAATCCACTTATCCTTCATTTAGCCACTAAAGTGATTTTTACAAAGTGCGGGTCTGACCACATCACTTCACCCCCTTCAAAAAACTCCAGTGGGTTCCCTATTTCCTCCAATATCAAATACAAAATCCTCTGACATTAAAAGCCCTCCATAACATACCTTTTCCAGTCTTCTCACACCTTTCTACCAGACAGGTAATCTTTGATACAGGGACTCTGGCCTCCCAGGTGTTCCACAGACAAGACACTCCATTTCTCAGATCCAGGTACTTTTTCTGGTCATCCTCCATGCCTGGAATGTTCTCCCTTCTCTGTTCCACCAACTGATCTCAGTTCCTTTAGGCCCCAACTAAAATCCCTTCTTTGACTGGAAATCTTCTCCAATCTCTCTTAATTCTAGTGTCTTTCTTCTGTTAATTATTTCCTATTTATCCTCTGTATAATTTGCTATATAGATCTGTGTTTTTATGTTGTCTCACCCATTATATTGTAAACTCTTTGAGGGCAGGGACTGTCTTGCCTCTTTCTTTCTTTCTTTCTTTTTTTCTTTCTTTCTTTCTTTCTTTCTTTCTTTTTTTCTTTCTTTCTTTCTTTCTTTCTTTCTTTCTTTCTTTCTTTCTTTCTTTCTTTCTTTCTTTCTTTCTTTCTTTCTTTCT
>NW_020949351.1:4001044-4080731 GCF_900497805.2 Vombatus ursinus | reverse complement strand
TCTTTCTTTCTTTCTTTCTTTCTTTCTTTCTTTCTTTCTTTCTTTCTGTCCTTCTTTCCTTCTTTCTTCCTTTCTCCAGCACTGAGTACAGTGTCTGACACAGAATAAATATTTAATAAATATCTATGCAGGTTCAGTTAAATAGCCTATCAGAAGAAAAGTGGAGTGGGGCAAATTTAGGAAGTTTTACTTAGATTTAGAGGCTTATACTTGTTTTTAAAGGGGCACTTTCCTATAAACTATTGCTAAGATGTAGAGAGATGAAAAATAAGAATATAAAAAAAGTAAGCACATTGACTGATATCTGACCTTCATGTACAATAATATTCTCACAAAACTGCTTTGGAAAATAATTGTGTTTCCTGTCTTTTTTTATTATTTTTTTTTTTGTGGGGGATAGCTGGTGATGGACACCAGTGGAAATCTTGAGCCTACACAGTTGTATTGGACTTTTCATTCTAGCATAAGGTACAAGCAGAGGTATGCTGCAGCCAGCATCAACTAACTCAGAGAGCCAATTGTTAAATTTTAAGTGGGAACATTTGTACCTTGGAAACAGCAAACACTCTAAATCAGGGCTTAATTTATTTTTTTTGATGATTGTCTAGATTGAAGAAAGTGACAAAGAAAACATTAATATGAAAATTAACCTCAAAAGTATGTTGTGAATGTAATTTTTTTTTCAGAGTTGCCAGTTGCTAAACATTTACAAGCATACCCATAGCTAGGAGTTTTATGATATACTCCCAGTTTTCAATGTAATAACAAAACACCATCAAACATGATGAAATTTTAAATTGTATAAAAAAAGGAAATTTCCATCCTTTCCTCAGAGCAATCACTGAAGGCCCATAGACTTCTAATTAATCAATCAATAAAAAATAAACTATGTATGAATAAGTCCTGAATCAATTTGTAACTATATAAACTTTTCTTGTTATTAGTTGTTATTAGTTGAAAGAATTAGACATTAATTTGGGCCTATGTCTAACACAGTGTACCAGTTAGGAATCACTCATTCCAGCAGCAGGCCAAGTGAGTAGTGGTTTGATCAGTGATGAAGGACTCCTGATAGGGAATTGTTCATGGTGCAGGAAGAGTTAGTTTTTCCTCCTCTACCACTCTATTGACCAGGTGATAACTTT
Source organism: Vombatus ursinus (assembly GCF_900497805.2). NCBI lineage: Eukaryota > Metazoa > Chordata > Mammalia > Diprotodontia > Vombatidae > Vombatus > Vombatus ursinus. The sequence continues at coordinate 4,079,586 of NW_020949351.1, read as the reverse complement.
CTGAACTTTGAAAGCTCAGGAGACAGGAAATATTCACTAGAACTGATAGCAGTGTGCTTGCAGCAGTGGTATCTAAACAGCATCTGTATTAGTAGCTAAAAAAAAACCACACACAGAAAAAAATAGACACATTAAGGAAAGGCACCTCCAGGACACTGCAAAGGGACATAAATGACAGATGCACATGAATATAGTCCCATTGATGTGATTCAACAAGGAGAAAATTACCTTTGGTCAGCATTCCAAATCATTACATCTTGTTAAGACTAGTTGTTGATCTCTTCAGGGATCAGACCCCTGAGGTTTCTGGATATCCCTTGATAGTAAACTAATCTTAGCACCCCTATCACCTCTGGATGAATTTCAATGGCAGTCACCTAACTTTGAACTCAATGAGATCTGGCAGCTCTGCTTGAAGAATTTCAGATGCAGCATATTTGCTGCCTGATTCCTTGAATACATGAAACATTTTTATTTAGAAAAGCATTGTCAAACAACTGTTCTTGGAGCCACAGAAGACCTGAGTTGAAGTCTCTCTTCTCCTGCTTTCTACCTTTGAAACCCTGAGAAATTTCTCCTTGCTGAGCATTAGCGTCCACATCTGTAGAATGGTTTTAATGAGCATCAACTACTTCATGAAATGTTTTTTGGGGAAAGTGACATGTAAAGCTCAAATCCCTATGTAAAAGTAACTAATTACCATTGTTTAGCTCTAATCTGAAAATTTCTTACATCTATTCTTTAAATTTGTGTAATGTATTTTATTATAGCAGCCTATTGTGGACAAAAAGTTGCATTTAACCCTATATAATAATTGTTTAGGAATAAATCACTTTTATACTTAGAGTGCTTCAGGTTTAGCATTTGTGATATGTTATTTCAAATGAAGTATTAGGTAGAACAAATTAGCTTCATTCCATAGCACTGAGGAAATGTCAGTTCTGGTTTTCCCTACTGACAGGCTACTGAACACATTTATGGCCATTTCAGAACTTGAAAGAGTTCTACAACAGGAAGCCAAAATCAGTGGGTACTGAACATTGCATTTTAAAAATCCAATTTAGTATTAATTAAAACATCTACAGAGAAATAGGTGCAAGCTGAACTTTATATACTTTTATGGGAAGACTGTAGATTTCAATAATTTCTTTTGCATCTTTAGAATGAACTTTGAATCATAAAAGTTTACTACTTTTCACATGTGTAATGATGCTAATCACTTTTATTAGTTGTAATAATAATCACTATAAATATTTATAAGATACCCCTTTCCCAAAGGCTTCTGGGTACCTAGCACATTATTAAAAATGTGTACATGTATTAACAGTAAACAAGATGACAACTTAGTTACTTCTGGTGTAGTTTTAGCCAAAACAACCTCAAAATTGAAGAAAAACAATCCCACAACAATATTGATTTGAAGATGAAATTAAAACACCTTGAGCAAAACCAGTGGGATGTTATGACTGCATTCTTAACTTCTGTATAATGTAGAACAGAAGTGTCAAACAGACAACCCACAGCACTCCTGAGTGTAGCCCAAACCACATTAAATTGTAGTTCCTACCTGATTTTAATGTGTTGATGTATTAATAAAAATAAATAAATAAATAGATAGATAGATAGATAGATAGATAGATAGATAGATAACCATGTGTGGTTTTCTAAGTCAATACGTGACTCAGAGGGATTCTTCTGTATGGTTTAGTGGTCCTCCATTTATATTTGAGTTTGATATCATTAATGTAGAGCATTTCAAAATTACAGACCATCAAACAACATTTTTATTCCTGGTCACACTCTTCTGCAAAACTAATCAAAATTATATAAAGAAACTGACTAAAATGCCCACATTCTGTGATGTAGAGATTCCATTGCTTGGCACATGCCCCAAAGAGGTCTTTGACAAAAAAGAAGGGTCCCATATGCAGTCTACAGAAATATTTATAGCAGAAATTTTTGTAATAACAAAGAGTTGCAAACAAAGTAAATGTTTATCCATTGGGCCATGAATGACTACACTCTGCTACATTGATGTGAGGGAAGAATACAGAGAAGCATAGGAAAACTCACATGAACTAATGGAAAGTGAAATAGGTAGAACCAGAAAAGCAATATAAGCAATGATTAGACCAATGTACATGGAAAGAACAACAACAATAAAGCAAACAAAATAGGTTTCTTTGCGATGACAATGGCTGGTACCTTCTTCTCCTTTTTGCAGAAAGGGATATGCTCTGGGTATGGGATATTGTATAGTGTTGTATTTTTTTTTTTTTTGATATGTTGGTTAGTTTTTCAGAAATATTTTCTCCTTTCTTCTTTTTTTATAGGGGATTGTTCTCTGGGAAGGGAAAGTGGGAAACATAGATTAGGGGAAAAGTAATGAAGAAAACAAGTTATCAGTAAGTATTTAAATAAGAGATATGTTTTTATTCTGGTGTATCAAAATTATATCATTTGATGAACAATGTTTTCAACCTATGTAATCAGTCCTTTTGCCAATAGGACTTAGGGTACTATTTGCTGTCATACTGACTCATTATTTCCCTTCAGGGTTGTTCTGAAGGTCAAATTAGATGTTATTTGTAAAGAATAGTGTAAACCTTAAAGTGAGGTACACAGAGTAGCTGTTATTTTTTTTAATTGATGCTCTTAGTTATTTTAGAGGTAAAATAATGTGGTTGACATAGTACCCTATAGGAATGAGGAGGCTGGTGTGCTATTCTTTATCATTCCATTTAGGCTGTTACCTCATTGTTTTATTTCCTCCTCCTTTATGGAGGCTAATTAAAGACAAAAATCATCAAAATTAGTAGGGCATACAAACACACACATATGCCCATGTATTTATGTCTCTCTGTGTTTAAGTTTTAGCTCTTTAAAATGAAAGCATTATAAAAAAATCAATTCATCAAGTTCTGTAAATATTAACTACAAGATCTTTGTCAAAATGTGGGCATCCCATTAAAGCTTAACTATTAATGATTTTTTGTAAAGCATATGTTCTCAATATCTCAACCTAGGATTTTTTTTATTGCTCCTACAGGTATCAGACTTCTACTTCTTCATGTCTTTGTACAGATATCATCTCCTCTGTCATAGTATGCCTCCTTGATGGCAAGAGCTACCTAGAGTTTGTATATTGATTTATCTCACACAATGTCTAACACATCACCACACATAAAATAGATGCTACATAAATATTTGGTGAAGAAATAAATACGTAAATGATGAATTAGTTACCCTCACTTGTTACCTTCATGGAGTTAAACTTAATGATAGAACTCTGTCTGACTGGGAAATATTGTGATCTAAAAGAAAGAACACTGAGTTTGAAGTAAAAGGATATGGGTGGGCTCCCTTCCAGAGATTCTATGATCTTTAAGGTCCCTTACAACTCCAAATCTTATGAAATTATGAGAAATATTAGTGTAATGACTGTATAATTCAGCCACCACTTACTAGATACTTGCCCTGTGCAAAGTACTCTGAAGGTCTTTCCAAGGAACAACAAGCTAATAATAATGCCAACACTAAGAATTTATGTTTTGTTTTAAGGTTTGCATAGCTACTAAGAATATTATCTTGTTACATGAGTTAATATAACAAGATATAAAAACATCATTCTTATCATTGGTCTGGTCTACACATCTTGGGACTAGAGAGCTTCAGTCTGGGAAAAATGGTAGCATTCACTCAAAGGAGACACCATAGCCTCTGATGAAGTGACCACAATGGTGAATATGTGCAGAAATCAACACTTCCTCGGTTCACACATGGATAATAAATATGGATCAGTTTTGAATAGGATTGAATGCAATTTCATACATTCAGACCTGCACTTTAGGAAGATCAATTTGACAGCTAAGCGGAAGGTGAACTAGAATGTGGAGAGACTTGAAGGAGTTAGACCAATAAGCAAATTATTGCAAAAGTGCAGGTGTAAGGTGATGAGGATCTATACCAGGGTGGTGGTAGTGTTAGAGGAGAGAAGATATATACCAAAGATGTTAAAAAGGTAAAAATCAACAGGAACAGATTGGATATGGGGGAGGGAGGTCAAGAAGGGCAGTAAGGATTCCATGATGACACCTAGGTTGCTAGGCTAGGTGAATAGGAGGATAGTAGTGCCTTCAACAATAATGGAGAAATCTGGAAGGGGAGAGGATTTTTGTTGGGGGTGGGGTATAGATAATGAATTCAGCTTTGGACATCTTGAGTTTATGATATTTATGGGATATCCTATTTGGTATGTACAACAAGTAGGTGGAGATAAGAATTTGGAGGTTAGGAGAAAAGTTAGGGCTGGATAAGTAGAACTGAGAATCATCACCATAGAGATAATGATTGAATCCATGAAATCTTTTGAGATCACCAAGTGAAATAATATAGAGTGAGAAGAGAAGAGATGAGGCCCAGAATGGAGTGCTGGGCTATACTCACCATTAGAGAGAGTAACCTGGCAAAAGGTCATAGAACTGTTTGAAAAAATAAGAAGTGACAGAACTTTAAAAGACATCTTTTAATTTCAAAAGAGCAAAAAAAAAATCAACCTAATTCAACACTTCCATTTCTAAATATAACCCTAAGTTAAGAACATATGAATATATTGACAGTGAAGTTGTTTATAAGATGGTAAAGATTTGGGGAATATATTTCTTGTGGGCTTGAGTTTTGTTTTAGAGATGGGGAATGTGATTGTTTTTATTTAAGTGATTGGCAACTAGATTAAAGTCAATTCATGGAAAAGATTATGTGTCAAATTGTTAAAATTGTTTTTGTATTTTTTTGGTCAAATAAGTGGATCTATTTGGCATCTTTAAAAGGAATTTTGTTGCACCCTGAATAGTATTTTGACAATGGTTATTTTCCTTCATCTATGCTGATCATTTTGGAGGTAGATGTATTTTGCTACAATTCTGCCCCTTTACATGGAGAATCTACAGAGAATATTTCTTTTTTTTAAACTTGAAATTACTCAAAGATGCATGCTAAGTTGACAAAAATAAATTTGGTCAGCTATATAATAAATGTTGATAGGGAAGGGCATTCAGAAGAGAAATGTTTGTCTGATGCAAAGTCAAATATTAGTCTATGGAGGCAAAAAAAATTGGAAATTACAAAATTAATGAAAATGTTTGGTTTATGAACACAGCATTGCAGTGACTGTCACAAGCATTTTATCTCTCAGGTACTTCATTAAATAGCTCTAATGACGAGAATGCAAAAATCATTCTCAGTTACTGTGTTTTTGAGGAAAGGATATTTTTCCTTGAAAGAATGCAGTTTTATAAATTTTTGTTCTTTTTCAAGATTCCTCTTACATTTTTTTTAATGTGGAAAGTAAATTAAACTATTTATTAACAAGTCATTTTCATGTGATTCATTTGTTTTCTCTCTTGAGTAGCACATCCATGCAAAAAAGCATGGGTTTACCTACCTGAAATGGAAAATAAAAATGATAGAGCATCTAGGTCCTAAAACTTAACTGGCAGGTCTTCAATGTTTAATCAACTGTCTTAAATTTCATTTTTTTTTGTTAAAATGTTTGTCATAATGTCAGAGAATTAAAAAGGACCTCAGAGGTATTTTTTTTTTTACATTTTCCCCATTTCACAGACAAAGAAACTGAGTTCCATAGTGCAGTATTTGCCCAAAGCCACCAAACTAATTAGTGACAGTCAGGATTACAACCTAGGTCTCCTGATGCTTAGAGTCAGAGGATGATCATTCTAGAACTGGAATTTACCTCAGAAACTATCTTGTCCCTTCCTTTTATTCTACAGATATAGAAACAGAGGCCCATTGAGGATGCATGAAACAGCTACACAGGCAGTAAGTTTCAGAGGTAGGTTTTGAACCTGGGGCCTCTACCAAATTGATACTCTTTCTCTTATACTACAAAAGTGGTCTATACGATGGCAGTCTACTTAATGGTCTTAGCTTCTTAGCTGATGTTAAATTGGTCAATGAGGAAAAAGAAAACAATGACACAATCCAGAGCTGATGACAATTTTGCAGAACATTACCTGAAAATGAGTTGACAACAAAAATATTTAAACTAATTTTTCTAGGATTTGAAATAGCATATTTTAATCAATTCCATTTCTGTGAAATTTATGGCTCTACTCAAGGGACCTAGTTCCACTAGATCACCTGGGCCATCAGTACAAATAGTTTCCTCAGTCTTTCAGACTGTGTATATTGGACAATGATCCAGGAAATTTGGAGTCAGTGAGAGTAGCTTAATGTGAAGTAATGGGCAAAATTCATTCCTTAAAACAAACTCGTTGCTGTTTCATTGGCATTCAATTGTATTGCAAAAAAAAAAATTCTCTATTTAGGAAAAAATGTGATTAGAAATAAGTTTGGAATGGTATTTAAATGGAGAAATAACAAAACGTAAGAAGGAAGATGGAACACAGGATTCAAGCCTAGGCATTTGCCCAAGACTCTTCTCATTGGTTGAGAGAATGATTTCTTAGTGCTCCATGCTACAATGATATTTATCAAGTTTAGTAAGATATTTAAGCTAGAGATAATAAGACATTTTTGTAATATCATTCTCATTAGCAGAGACAATTTAGCTTTTCTGTGCTGTCCTTTCAATATCCTTCAGCTGAAAAATAATATAATTGAGAATAACAATATGTCTCATGTTTGGTGACCTAATTTCACTAATTGAATTATCTCTTAGTGTCTCCTTGACATTGAATTTACAAAATAAGACTAGGTAAAGTAGGGACGGAGTTGGCTTTACATATTCTTTCCCTTTCTCAGTCTTTTCTCTTAAGAGGACTATCATGTTATCCCTGTGTTAACCAAGGGCCTGAAACCCAGCAATAAGCTTACTTTCTTTCACTTTCCCAACTTAATTTTCAATTCAATAAACATTTATTTTGGGGGGGCTTGGGTAATGGGGTTAAGTTACTTGCCCAGGGTCACACAGCTAGTAAATATTATATGTCTGAGGCTGGATTTAAACTCAGGTCCTCCTGAATCCAGGGCCGGTGCTGTAACCACTGCTCCACCTAGCTGCCACTCAATAAAAATTTATTAAGAGTTTACTATGTGCCAGACACTCTGCTATGTGCTGGGGATAAAAAATTAGGAAAAAACAAAACAAAACAGTCTTTGCCTCAAGAAGCTTATAATCTAATGGTAGAAGACAACACACAAAAGGAAGCTAAAAAGGGGATGGGGTATATACCATAAAGTATTTTGTTCCAAGGAATTGAAACCGAACAGAGCTGTGGATGGAAAGTGATGTGAGCTTGCAGTCCTATTTCTACCCTCTATCAAACAAGGAATTCCTTGAATAGAGTTGAGTGTTTTACCCTTCAGTCTGCCAACCAAAGGGGAGAGGAGGTTGAGGGAGATGGGAGGTTTGAGTTAGCAGCATGGTGATGAGATTCCCACACTTGTCCTATTTGTCTGAAATGTATGCCATAAACGTATTGACAGTAAAACAAAAATGGATCAAGGGAAATGTTCTTTTTAAAAAACATTAATACTGTTGTACAAAAGAAAAGAATAACTATTTTAGATTCTCCCTTCCCCTGGAAGGCCTTGCCACTTGTACTCTAAGCACTTTCTCCCACTGCTCATTTGAAGCATAGAACTATTATGAAATGATTTTATGTCATAGAAGAATTTGAATATAACTGAGTACATGGTTTGTGTTCATTTCAAGATTGATGCTGGAGATTGTACTCATATGTGCTGGTATTTGATTTCTAAGTCAGTTGAGATTGTTTTTGTTTAATGTTGCCCTAGACATTTAATGATGAACTAAATTGTGTTAATCATCTCAAGGTCATCTAAGTATTTTAAATCCCTATGTGAACATAACTGTCTCAGTATATGGGAGCTACCTCATACTTAACATTATAGAACTTTCCTCAAAATATTTGTAAATTTTTTAAGAAAAAATAAGGATGTCTGTAATTCAGTATTTATCACTAGCTTGTTGTATACATAGTTTAATAACCTGCTTGGGCATATTTGCCAAACAAGAATTCATTAGTGAATTTGCATAAATGCTATATAGGTTAGAGCTTGATGACTAAAGGTTTGGTTAGGAACTGCTTAGATTCAGAACAGTAAACTTTTTTTGACATCATTAACATGTCAATCTTTTTTTGTCACTATCCAAAGACAAACAAAATGCATGATGTGTATTACTATTTTATCTTATTTTAATACCAAATATTGCTGTTTACACCTGATTTTCATAACACCTTTTGAGAATTTGATTAAATGATTGTTTCCATTGATGAATACCATAGGTCAAAGGACATTGGGAACAAAAAATAAAAGAGAAATTCATGTTTGCAAATGGCACCAAGAGGAATAACTATACAAATTTAATTTGAGCAACCTTTGTTGCTCACCTGTTATGTGCCTAGTCATCTGCTAGGTGCTGGGCATACAACATTTTAAGAGGAAGAAAAAGTTACTGAAATATTTGTACATGTAGACTTTAATATTTGCAAATTATTTGCCTACATTATCTCCTCTGAGGCTCGTATGTATGATTGTATACATTTAGGACCTGTCCCACATTTTCCTCTCTATAGGGGACTCCTGGTGTGAAAACTTTCTTTCTTAATATAGATCAGACTCACCTGCAGCTTATACTTTTTTTTCATAATGTGTCCTTTATAGGATTCAATTAGCAACATTTTTATACCTCTCAATTTCCCCAAAATGAGAAAAGAAAAAAACACTGTAACAAATATGAATAGTATAGTCATGTAAAACTAATTCCCACATTGAACATGACTATGAAAAGCTTAAAAACTCTGAGCAACGCAATGACCAACCATGATACCCAAGGATCATTAATAAAAAAATGATATGCACTTCCAGACACAGCTGTGATAGACTCAAAATGTAATTTATAGTCTTAAAAGTTGCAACCAGAGTGAAGAATGGCAGGGAGGAGAGGGGAGATGTCTGAATGATATGAGATGAAGAAGAGGGGAAAATGCAGAATTCTCAGTTCAGTGTTCATGATTTCCATCAGCTCCATTCAGCAGCATATGAATAGGAACAAAACTCTAATCCTAGATTGGTCTTAACATCTACCTCCTTTGCTCCTATTCACATCCTGCTGAATGGATCTGATGGAAATTACGAACACTGAGCTGATTTAGTCCACTGAAAACTTATTTGATCTATTCCCAACTCATCTCTGTGTAGTAAGGCAAACATTTTATTTAACTCCTAATTAGTTCATCATCCTTCTCTCCATAAGGACTATTCCAAATTTTCTAAAAATATTTCCTAAACTCTTCAATGATGCCTTCTCCTTCTACCTTCTCAGCTAAGTCTCTCATCTCAACCTTTCAAACACATATACACACAAACACAAGTCTATACCGAATGAGGTCATTAGCTGAAAATTCTGTAATCTAACCAAAAGTAACAGACAAACCAAAAGGGAAAAAAAAAGAGAAAGCAGGGCAGAATTGGGTGCTAACTGCATATAATGACACTTTTAAAAAATTGATTAGTTTTACTTGTCTTTTATTTGTCATTTTATTCTTTGTTTTCAAAGATGTCTTTCTATAGGGTGAATTGTAGAAGCAAGAAAACCGTCATGAAGTTGGTGTATGAATTCTGATGTGAAAGAAAAGAGGAATTATATAAGGTAGAGATGATAATAGAGTACATTTCAGGGATATGGATGCCAATTTGACTGGATCATAGATAGAAATAATAAATCTACCATAAGACATAAGATTATTATGTAGGGGAATGACATGAGCAGCTTCATATTTAAGGGGATTCAAATTAGCATAAGTGTTGAGGATGGGTTGCAACAGAAGAAATGAAGCAAAGATCCAAATTAAGAGGTTATTGCAATAATCCAAGTGAAGGTGATGAGGACTTAAATTAAGGTGGTGGCTATGTGAGTAGACACAAGGGATTAGATACAAGAGATATTGTGGAAGTAGAAATGATAAGATTTGACAACTGATTACATATATAGGGTGAGGAAGAGTGAGGAATCAAGGATAATTCTGAGATTATAAATCAGAGATTTTACTCAGACTCCATGCATGGAACTCATTCCTTCTTCCTTCTAGGGTCTCAGGCTATTTGCAAGGCCCAGCTTACTTGCCACTTCCCACATGAAGCTTATCTTTATCACCCAGTTACTACTAGTTCCCCCCCTTCTAGAATTGTCATGTGTTTCCTTTGCATACCTTTTGTATTTAATTGTCTTTGTACAGGTTGCTGCCCTCTAACACAGATTAAATGTTTCCCTGGTGTTGAACCCTTTTCTACCTGACCTGCAACTGTACCCTATTATTAAAATATGAGCTCCTTGAGAGTAGGACTTACCCAATTTTATATTTGTATCTCCAGTGCTTTGTACATAGTAAGCACTTATTAAAAGCTTTTAAAAAAAAGATTGTAAAGACATTGAGGGAAGGGACTGGTTTTTTTTTTTGATTCACAAATAGCAAAATAAATCAATGATATGTATATGTATGTATATATGTGCATATTTTATATATACATATACATGTGTGTATGTGTATGTTTACTCGCAAAACTAAGTACAAATAGAAACAGAGAAGAAGACACTTGCATCTGGGTAGAATTAAGGAGGGAAGGCCTCCTACAGAGAGTAGTAAAGGATCTGAGTCTTCAAAGAGCCAAGATCATAGTTGAAAAGTTCTGTTTGCTATTTTTTACTGGCAAAGGTAGCAGAGTCCTTAAATTCAAGAATGCCTCTCACTCATCTTCCCAACAATTTGCACTATGAAATCTACTGTTATTTCAAGGCTGCTGGAAATGTAAAATCAACTTATTACTGATGATCATGATCATTTATTGTCTGATTAAGCACTTGGAGTTTTTGGAGAAAAGTTAAGAAACAATATTTAACAGTCTTACAGGATTTTATCATTGTTGCCATCATTATTACTAATAAGAATAGGACAATTTATTTTGTCACTCTAGAGATCATGGTAAAGCACATGAGTCTCTAACTTAAGATGTATTTTCTGCAGTTCTTTTTAGAGTGCTGAGTGCAATTAATTTTCTATATTGAAAGCTAGACACAGTGGTATTATAGAATCTTCTGTGTTTTCATCAGATAAATCTTTCTCTTATTTGCTGTCAGTCTCAGATGGTTATGTTTCAGTATGCAATATTGTCCATTATCTCTCATTCTTTCTCATGTTTCTGTATTTTTTTCATGCTGAGGAATATAAGAATTGCAGTATCTAAAACCAAAACCAAAACGAGTTGAAGCTAAGTCAACTAACCTTGTCAAATGTGGCATTAAACTATGACTGATGTACAATATCCCCCCCAAAAAAACTGATGTTTGCATAATAACATTCTGATCACAGATGCCTGAACTTTCTGCCTCACCATCTGTACAGAACATTTCAAAATAAATGAATAGATAGCAATGTATTTTAATTAAGCTAACCTTTAAAAAGACCATCCTTTACAAATCCCTACTGATCACAGAGATGGTGCTAATATGAGGATGCATGTTTGTAGAAATATCATACCGAATCTAGAAAGAAGCAAAGGAAGGTTACTGATAGCCTGAAGTCTTTAACGTTCTCAGTTTCCGTTTGTTATTCGATAGTAGTTTTTGAACACATAGTGCTCTATGGAATCTTGTATATTGCTTAGAACGATACTGATAGTAACCACTTTCTTGAGAACCTTTTAATAGCAAGACATTATGGTACAAAGAGAAGAATATTGGATTTGAAATTAGAGGACCTGACTTTGTCATTGACTGCTTTTGTGACCTTGAGTAAATTGCTTAACCTATTTGGTTTTCTATGTCCCCATCTGTATAACGAGAGTAATAGATTTTGTTGTCCAGTCATTTCAGTCAAGTCTGACTCTTCATGACCCCATTTGGGGTTTTCTGGGAAAAGATGCTAGAGTGGCTTACCATTTCCTTCACCTCATTTTTACAGATGAGGAAACTGAGGCAAACAGGGTTAAGTGACTAGCTAGTAAATGTGTGAGGCCAGATTTGAATTCAGGAGGATAAGTCTTCCTGACTGTAGGCCCAGTGCTCTATCCACTGCACCACCTACTGGCCCTGGGGAATGGATTAAGATGCCACTAAAATCTTTTCTAAATCTATGATGCTACCTAGGCAGATTAGGCAGTTGCCTATCTGGTGTGATTTAAAGAGGTGCTAGACTCAGCTCTCTGTCCCAATAGATGCTCCCTTAGCACTCAGCTTATCACTATAGCGTATTTTCTTTTAATCTTGAATGCATTTCTGTTCTTCTTTGATACTATTGTAACAAATTTCTGACCTTACTCTTCTAGAGCCAGACCAGCTACATTTTCCACTAAGAGTTATCCCACTGAGGAGTTAGGGGTGTTTTTAATGCTCTCACCTTAAGCTTCCACTTTGCTGTGCTCTTCCTGCTGTTAACAACCAGTAATTAACACCTCAGTTTCACTTGATTAGTCAATATCATCAAGAACTGAAACACACATATCACTGCCCATACCATGGACGGGCATAACATTTTCACCTCCAGAGAGAGTGGGTTCAGACTTTGTGATATTTCTGTATCACATTGGTCCCTCTAAATATGCATGCAAATATGGCATAACTATTGGATGAATTCACATCTCAGCTTCCCAGCTGGGCTGGGTCTTAAAGGTCATATTTCAGGGCATAAATGCTAACTGTGAAACCTAGTATGGAATACAAAACCCAGACCTTCTGGTTGGTTGCTCTCCTGACCTTTTAAGTCACCTTTACCTGGAAACAGGAAAGAATGGACATAGCAGATAAAAAGTGATAGCAGGACTATGGACTTCCAGCTTCAAACCAGTTTCAGGTAATAGAAGAACAAAAGATCTCCTTCATCAATGGGCCCTCAACATGTCCTCTCCCTCCTCCAATTCCAGCAAGTCTGGAAAGAATCTCTGCCAAGAGAGTGTGTTTGGTTGACTAATGCCATTTTAATGAACCCCAGTACCAGCTCCTTAGCTAATGGAAGGGTTTCTTTTTAACCACATCATTAGCATACTGGTACCAGTTACCAAATGTCTGTATGTGCTTAAAATCTCTCTGAGACACTTCCGTTATACCACATCATACCTTTCTATTAACAGCATCCCTAGCCTCTTCCGTGTGGTACACTGCATCAGCACCTGTTATCAGAACTCCACAGAGAGGTAACATTATATGATGGTGAAAGCATTGGACTAGAAGTTCTAGACCTCCTTCTGTTATTTTACTTTCCCTGAGACTTTGGGCAAATGGTTCACTTCCTCTAATCTTAGCTTGTTCATCTGTAAAAGAGAAATAATAAATAGAAATGTCAGAACTTGAATAGTCCTACCCACCTGGATATCTGGTATGGGTTCAGATATGGTGTTTAGAAATGAAAGGGACTTCAGAAATGATCCAGTCTAATCTAACTCATTTAATCTTGATTCTTTATTATGAATGTCAAACTTTCTGACCCTTGGTCAATTGCTTCACTTTTCTTGGATTTAGTTTCTTTATCTATAAAATTATGTGACAGAGTTGGCATAGTACCAGGCACATAGTAGGCATTTAATTGACACTTATTGATGAAATTATTTCTAAGGTCTCTTCTAGGTCTAAATTTATGATTCCATAATAGTTTTTGTTGCTGTTTAGTCCTTTTCAGTTGTTTCTAACTCTTTGTGACCCCATTTTGGGGTTTTCTTGGCAAAGATACTAAATTAGTTTTCCATTTATTTCTCCAGTTTTTTTTTTAAGATGAGGAAACTGAATCAAACAGAGTTAAGTGACTTCCCCAGAGTCACATAGCTAGTAAGTGTCTGATGCTAGATTTAACCTCAGAAAGATGAATCTTCCTGACTGTAGACCTGATACTCTATCCACTGTGCCAACTACCTGCCCCTATAATAGCTAGCATTTATATATCACTTTAAAGTTTACAAAGAACTTCATAAATATTATCTTTCTATGTTCTTATATAGTTGTAAAGTATTTTTGCCAAGAAAAAAATGGGATCAGCAACTGAAAATGACTGGACAAACATTATTCAAATTGGAACATCTCTAGGAAAATGATTATGTCATTGACTGTATCAGCTTAACTCAGAATATTAAGAATGTGATGTAATGGTAAAGTATTTGAGGTAGAGATCTGAGAACTGAAGTTGAGCTTCAAGGGACCAGAATGGTTTCAAAGAACAGCTTTGCCTGCTTCATAGTTTTACAAAGGACTGATCCTGGCTGTATTTAAAAATAGTTATTTCAACTTGTATTATGGTCTAATATTTACTTCCCCCTCCCTGTTTCCCCATTTGGTGGGCGGAAGAACACAGGAGGGCTCCTAACACTAACAGGCATTCTAGCACAGGTTCACTTTTGATTGGGTCAGACAGGAAGACAGTTTTGGAGAGGTTAAATTATCTTACTTTATTTTAGTCTAGTCTTCTCTAAAGAGGGTTGCTGATAATGGGAGACCAACTCCTTCAGCATTCCCTAATCACACTTCTTGCAGGGGTGGTTGAGAATAGGAGTATAACTCCTTCAAGATCCCCTAAGCCTTAATGGGGGCTGGTTGAGGCAAACGATGATTCCTCCCAAGCCTTGATGGGGGCCAATCAAGGCAGGTACATGCATTTCTTTATGCATTGCCCAAATCCCAAAATAGGTTCCCCACTCACTGACCAGTCCCCACTTACTTTATATGGCCACAGACAAAGAAGATATCTTGCCAACATTAAGCTCACAGGTTAACTTTAGCAATATTGTCATGACCTAGCACAGTACAGGTATACATTATGTCATCTCTAAATCTCACCACGCAAACATGGTGGAGAGATTTTCAACCATAATTCATGAGAAATATTATCTAGGATCCTGGAACTATTATCTAAAAAGGAATAACAAAATTCTCCTTACACACACTAAAATTCACCTTACTCACACCTCCTTACAAAGCAAAATAAACAAGCAAACAAAAACCCTGGGCCTTCAAGTAAAAATTAAATGGCAAAAAAAGAGTAATCCACAGCATAGTTATTGTTTAGTGGAAAGAATTCCATGAAATTGATTAGACATTTTGGTATCACATGGTTATAAGTTACAGTTAGGATTCAATATGATAAAGTAGAGGAGCAGCTACTATAAATTATGACAAATTATGTATTTTAGTGGATTTCATGTAATGATATTCTTATACCAGTAAAGAGGAGTATATAATAGCAATAATGATAATGATGATGTGATAACAGTGATTACCAGTTTTTGTTATAACTCATAAATATAACATTTACTAAGTGACCCCTCCCAACAACCTATGTTCAAGTATTATTCTCCCCATTTTATAGATGAGAAAACTAAGCTTGAAAAATGAGGTGGCTTTCCAGTGGTCATATAAATTATAAGCACCTGAAGTAGCATTTGAAACCAGGGCTTCCACCTGAATCCAGGTCCAATACTCTATAAGAGCACCTTGTGCTATAGTAGAAAAAATTGAAATTATCCAGACAATTTTTGCCCTTGAGTCAGTTATTGATAAAAGTTGAGGTCTGAGATCCTGGAATATGTATTTGTATTAACCAGAAAGGCTAAGTAACCCTGTCATTAAATAGTCCATTTCACTTGACCATCATGCAGTGCCATCCTCTTTTTACTCTATGCTCAATCAAAATCAGCTTTCAGCTATCCAATACTTTGGAAAGGATCTGATCCATAAAGTCACAGTAAATATCAAACACAGATAACAGTTTAATGCTGCTACTACTTATCAGCAACATTTGTATTATCAAAAGGTATAAGGCCAATGCATCAACTGATGGAATTTGGTGTCATGATCATGGGCTAGTGGGGAATATATTTGGGGATAGAGTAGCCTTCCTAATGACCTATGAATATTATGATATAATGATAGCTACTCTTCTCCCTTGCCTATTCATGAGGCTGCCAGAAATTTTATATTTGTTTAAGAATACAGAGAATCAGTTCAGAAGCCAAAGCATTCTGTTATGGTGCTATATCTCCCTTCTCAAAAACAACATGCTTTTGGATGCCAGAACTAATTTATTTTACAGTAGAACATCCATATTCCCTCTAGCAAATATTTATGTAGTGCCTTAGATACCCCAAAGTCAACTTGATAATACTCTAAAATTCTAAGCCCATTAAAATTTTTTCCTAGGTTTATCATTTCTAACATCTTGTATCATAAGTTGTTCTGAACTGGCTACTTCATGGTTTGGGATAAGTAGAGAAATCTTAGTGTTACTTTTCTCTAAATAGTAAATATAAAGTCTTACACGTGAATTCCATTGTGTTTTCGGAGGTCTACTTTTGGTTTAAAAACAAAACAAAACAAAGAAAATAAAAGATGGTCATGGCTTTAATTATATAGGATGGTTGCCTATTTTTGAGCACCTTCACACCTGCCTAAGAGTTTGAGGAAAAATGTAGCTCTTTAAATATACAAAATTGTGAACATAGAAGATAGGAGAGAAACTTAACAGAGATAAACAAGGGGGACAGGGAAGAAGGAAAGATTTAGCAAGGAGTCCAGATCTTGGGGAAAGAGGAAAAAAAGAGGATTTTGGAAAGTAAATTAGGTGGCTTAAAAAGATAAAATCAGGATCTGGAGGAAAATAAGATAAGGTCCCGAGAAGAGACTGAGGGAAAAAAAGTGGCATACAGGTTCTTAGGAAAGATGAAGACAGAAGTTAAAAAGATAGACTGTGTGGGATAGAGGAAAGAACATAACTTAAATGAAGAACAAATAGGTTTGAGAAAATTAATATGTATATGACTTAGGACAAATCATGTAACCTCTCTGATATTCACTTTATCTACAAAGTGAAGATGTACTACAAAACATAAATGATGTTATATCAAGACCTTGTAAACATTTTAACACTATAGAAAAGTATGAGATGAATAACAACAACAATAACAAGGTCTATGCAATAATATTTGATGTAGACAAGTACCACAGAGTGGAAGAAAAAGACATTGGGTTTTGAATAAGAAAACCCTTGTTCTAATTCCTGCCATCTTTGCTGTCTTCAGCAAGTTATTATTTTTTTAATTGGGTTTCACTTTTTTTTGATTCATGAAATAGCAAGAATAGACTACATGATTCCCAAAGTTCATTTTTCCTTTGTCATGGATCCTCTATATTTTTCTCCATCATCTTCCCCATACTTTTGTATGTGTATGTGTGCCACCTTCTCCTTCAAGTGTCCATAATAAGTGTTCTATAATCTAATCTCCTATTTGATATAAAACAAGAAAAGATCTGTACTCTAGAGTAAATATTAGTTGGTTGGTGAATTCCCTCTGAATTTGTATAGGTATCTTCAGACAAATAACATTTTTCATTTTTATTGAAATTCTTTCCCTTTGTGTCTTCAAATTTTCATTCTTGCACATTTCCTGTTCCTCTTGAACTGACTGACTGGAGAATTTTAGTTCTTGAAGCTAAAACCCAAAATATGTTCAAATAAAATGTTATTAATATTATAATACCCTGAGAGTGTTGGGAGTGGACACCAGGGTGCCTAAGGATGGGCAAACTAGCCCAGATCAGAAATTTAGCAGATCAAAAATTCCATTTTGATCAGCAGTGGACTCTGACACATGAGTGGTGCTACACTTCCACCCCAGGCAAACTAGGACAACTCAGCCTCAATAAATAGAGGAATGAATGGATGGATGGATAAAAATAATAAAAAATAAGAAATTAAATAAAGAATTTTAGTTTTTGAGATTGTAACTGTTTTTCTTCTAAACCTTTTAAAATTTGTTTTCTCATAACCCAGGGTACATCTAACTATACTTGGATTTCTTCTCCTCTATCACAAATTCTAGAGAGAATGGCAGCTTCCTCCCACCATTATTTCTATTCCAGCAACACATTCTTTTTCTTTGGTAAGAATTATATGACAAATAGAATTTCCCCTTGGAGGATGAAATTATCACTCAGGCAAGTTAAGGATGTTATTCAATTCTCTGCTTTTGGCAGAGAGGGTGCTCCAGCATTATGTCCTGCTTAACTGAAGTCCTCCCTTCACTGGTATATCATGCTTCTGTGCCAGAATTGTGATTTGCTTCCTAAACTCCTCAGCTATTTCCTCTTTCTGTTCAGGTAGAATGGAGCATACTTCAAAGACAAAGTCATCTCTATTTCTCCCTTCATTAACCTTTACCCAAGTGCTCCTCTCATGTCTCTCACTCCACTCCCCCCGTCTGGTTCCTAGATTTCCTCACAAGCATATTTTTTAACGTACTATGCTAGCTATCCACTATCCCCCTTTAACTATCCTGTTTCTTTTGAATAAAATGTACCAATTCAGAGCCATAGTTTAATCATGGATTTTGTCCTATTAAGGCTCAATCACGTTTATGAGGTCAAATTTGTCACCTTGCACTAAATCCTCTTGCTTGCTGCTTAAACTCTGGGCCTTTGTATAATCAAAGGCTCTGGACTTACTTTCACAATTCTCATTCATCTTAACAGCCTGAGTCTATAGAAGGTGATTGCTATTTCTTCCTTCAGTGTTTGAGGGGATCGTGAGGAGTCAAGGTTATATTTCTGATGATATAGCTCATAAGCTCTCAGCAGGGTGCTTCCCTTACAATGTTAAGTATCATTTAATATTTTCTCAATATCATCCATCTAATGAATTGATGTCTCCTTTATATCAATGAACCAATTCACATTGATTAGGTTTTACAAAGGAAAATTGCCTGACACAACACATAATGATACCTGAAGTACAAAACCTCCAAAATAATCAAATGAAACAAAAAAAAAAACAAAAAAAATGTATCTTCTGTCACTGGAGGATTTAAAGAATGTGAGATATCAAATAAAGTGTTAACTTCCAACATTAACTACATCAAATTTACTTCTGGTCATGGATAGCCAGTGGGAACAGGTTGCTCTTTAGAATATAGGACATGTTGTCTTACAAGTTGAATAAATTTGCTGTTCATGATGTTTCCTTGTCTAAGATAACTCCTCAACTGGCTTGATTGTTTAAGTCATAGGCAGAGTTTGCTATGGGAGCCTGTCTTGGGAACCTCTAACAACTCTACCAAACTTTTGAAGTTCACAAGGAAAATACTTAGTTCTTTTCATCCCCAATATTTATTCCTCTAAGATCAGGAAAGAATAGGTACAAAAGTGACAGAAGAAACATAGGTCCACATGGCAACTGGGCTAGAGGCACTCAGAATTTCACAGTAGTTCTTTCATTTCACTCACAAGTAATTACAAAAGAATTTTTTTTATGCTTATGCCTTTTGTATGTATCTTCAGTTCCAGCTCAATAGCCTTTTAAGAGACTCCACCCACACACACACTCAGTAATTCAACAGGAAACAATAAAGGAAAATGTGTGCACATGCTCTGTATTTAATCATTGCATAACAGCTGTCCAACAAGGCATATCTGTTACATTAGTTTCTAAGAAAAAAGCTGAATTTCAAATAAAAAAATATTGTTCTGTGTTACCTCAGAGAGATGTCTATTCAGATGAAGCTCATGATGACCAAAATATACAGCCAGATCAATGAAGAGTGATATTATCTTGGCTTCCCTCTAATGTTAGAAACATAAACCCCAGCTCCTTATCTTTTTCTATTACTTAATTATTTTCTTCCTTCCCTTTATTTCTTGTGGATCCTATTGCCCTAGAGTTTCTCCATTTGTGAACTTAGACTTTCCTTGAACAACAGTATGTATTGAAGCCTAAGGGGAACTACTGGAAAGTAAAGAAAATTGATAGAATGGAATGGTGGTGGGGTAAATTGATAGAATAGACAGGATATTGGTAGAAGGATTAAAGGGAGGTGTAATACAATTCATTCAGCCAATGAACAATTGCTCAGCACTTGAGCATTAGACAACATATTAAGGCAAATAGGGTTTCTCTGGCTGAACTGAGAGAGAGAACAGTATGTGTGGTGGAGAGAAAAAGAGAGAAAGAGAAAGAGAGAGAGAGAGAGAGAGAGAGATTTAAATCTGTCTTTCCATAATAAACTCTTTTGCAAAATTCACTCTCTCCTACATTTACCTTGACTCATCTTGCCAAACATTTTTCTTTATGGAGTTTTCCTCTATAAATCCTCTTCCCTAATCCTTCTTGTCCTTCTTTGATCCTCCTTAATCCCATGTAATCCTTTATATCCTCCATAATTAACATGGGTCATACTTCTCTTTTAACTTGAAAGTAAAATCTGGTCCACTATTTGGGCCAAGAGATTGTTCAAATTGTCCTTAATTTCCCAAAAATTTCTCCTCTCAGATTTTAATCTCATATTCTTCACTCATCTGAAACATTCAAATCACTTACACAATTTATTTCCCCTTTTTATTCAGCTCAAGTATTCTTTCTACCTATACTTTTCATATGCCTCTTATCAAAACTAAAAGTTGAAAGTTTGACTGAAACATAGAGTATGAAGAGGAATAACATATAATATTTTTTTAAAGATAAACTGGAGCCAGATTATAAAGTCATTTAAATATATTATGTATATGCTTATATCTATATGTGTTGCATTTTCAAGTAGAATGTAAGCTTCTTGAGGGTAGTGGAGGTTTTCATTTTTGACTTTGTTTCCCCAGTGACTTTCATAAAGTAAACAATTTATGTTAGCTAAGTTTAATTGAATTTGGCATGGTTTTGAGTGACCTGACAAGATTCTTAATGTCCCACTACACTAGGGATCAAAAAACTGTGGTCTGAAGTCCAAATCCAACCCACCATGCACCACTTATTTTTTGTGAGCTAAGTTTTTTTTTTTAACATTTTCATGTACTATAAAATTTTAATTTAAAATATGACAAATAATTTTTAGCTTATGGGCTATTAAAAAAAAGCAGACAGTGGGCTGGATTTGGCCCATAGGCCTGCTGCTATATACCAGTGGTCTTCAAAGCGGCAACTAATAGCTCTCTAATATGTCTTACATACATGATTTGGCTCTACTTACAGGACCAACAGCTTAGTTCAGAATCTCATCATTTTCACCTAGGCTTCTCCAACATTTATCATTGTCTTGTTTTGTCGTGTTAGCCAATCTGATAGGTGTGATGTGGTACCTCAGGGTCGTTTTGATTTGCATTTTTCCAATCAATAATGATTTAGAACATTTTTTCATATGACTTTGATAGCTTCAGCTTCTTCTTCTGAAAACTTCCTGTTCATATCCTTCGACCATCTCATACTGTTTTTGATCTCTCCTTGGATTCATCACATTACATCTTGTATGTCTATCTATGTATGCACCAAACATTCCACATTAGATTATAATCTTCTTGAGGACAGCACCTCTTGTCATATCCTGAACATGACATCTGCCTAATGAATGTCTGTTGAATTGAATGTAATTGAATTTGTTGTAAGTTTCATATGATAACACACTATATCTATCTATCACTAGCCCCCAAAATTATTTAGAGGTTATGAATATCTGCTAAAGGATTCGAAGGAACACTGGTCAGACGTAGTTACAGGAGTGTGAACCAGTTTCATACTTACGCTGGTATCTCAATATACTCATTCCTCTGTCCTCCCTACTGAGACTGTGGGAATAATTAGGAATTTAAGGAGGCACTTTATCTAACTGTAGACTTTCACACAGGGGACATCATGGAATTAAAATGGTTAACATGCTAGATTCTTCCGATAGAATGAAAATTTGTTGATGGCAAGAGCTGCTTTATTTTTGGCATTATATCTGTCATATATAGTAGACATTCAAAAAGTCTTGCTAAACTGATTTAATTAGATCAAAGGATACAAAATGGCTTCATGTTGATATGTAAATAAAATAAGCTGAGCAGATAGATTTGTCAACTGAAAAATACATTGAAAATCTAGGATAGGAGCAATGAACATAATACCTTGCTTTCTTTTACTTGCACATAAAATCATTGTTTCATCATTTCAAATGGGTTGTTCAGGTCCCACTTAGTGAGAAGATATGACATCTAAGATAGAGTCGCTATGGGTCACATAACTGTCTAAATAGAACTACAAGAAATGGATTGTTATAATTGGACAATCATGTCATCTATCCAAATGATGACATACATGCTTAATGTTACAATTGATTTCTGCATGGTAAAAAAATATCCTGGTCAATTCAGTCTAAAAGTGTAGACAATTGTTTTCTTAAGAATCAGAGTGGTTGGTTGGCATAGTTAATTAAATATCTGGATGAATTTCTGCCTGGTTCAGGCTAAGCTGAATTCATTGGCTGTCTACCTTTGGTTATACAATACTAAGATTTTGTCTAAATAAACATAAAATAGAAATAGACTTGGAACGAATAAACATCTAAATGATTCCCTGGGTAAAGAACAAATCTACCTTCCCTGATTGAACTAGTACAATAATATTACTTATAGATCAGGTAACTAATTTGGCAGCTTATTTTATGTGACTTTTTTATAAAGTAATTTCTGTCTTGCTCTCTTTTTACTAATGGAAGCCTTTGTATTTCTCTGATTGGGTTAAAAGCACATATTTCATATCCATCTCATGAAGGTTTGTCCAATAAGAGCTGCAGAACAGAAAAAGTTTGACCACACTTCATATTTAGTAACTGAACTTTATATTGCTAAAAAGGTCTAAATCTCTGAGGTTAATTCTGTTACTAACCTTCAGTTGGCATGGGGATGAAGAATGAACAAGTTAGGCATGTTTCATTTATGAGTAGCTTCAGTGAGCACTGCACTCAATAGTACCATGGGCAATTCATTTTACTTAAGCTACTTCACATCATTAATAAAAGTAGCCTGACATTAATGCACACTGAAGAGCAATCATTTAAAAACAAAGCTAATGAGGAGAGCTTAAGATTTTACCAAGAGCCAGAGGGCATTCTCCTCCAATGAGAGGCCTCCATTAGTTAAGATATAGGTGGTTACAGAAGCTTATCAGTTCTAATGAGAAGTCAATTTGAGGAGAGAAATTTGAAAAAAATACGATCAAGTCAAATGAGCTAGATATTTGCAGAATTAGTATTTTCAAAATAATTAATGTTGCTAAAATATCCATGTATTATAAAAAAATTTCCATAACAAACTTTATTATTACTCTTTACAAATTACTATTTCCTTCTTATTTGAAATGCACCCCCATCCCCACCCCAACTTTCCAGTATTCTTACACTTCTCATTCTTTTCTCCCCCCGACTCCAACTATTTTGTAATACAGCTACATACAACCCCCTTGCTGTTCCTCAAACAAGACACTCCATCTCCTAAATCAGGAAATTATATATATATATATATAAAATATATATAGTATGTATTTATTTATTTAATTTAGACTCAAACATCAGAACTCAAATACAGAATAGAGAAAATAAAATAAACATATCATAAGCTTAAATATTGAAACTCAACTACACAGTAAGAAAAAAAAAACATGTCATGTGCACAGCAGAACATGAGAGGATTCAAAATACATAGCAACAATTTTCATTTCAAGAAAGCCTGCATGATAAATACTACATATTGTGTTGAGAGCTGTCCATCTTTTCTTTGTTTTCTTGTAAGTTTTCTTTTGTCCTCTGCTGTGCAGTTTTACTTTGTGCCCCCCCCAAGCCCCCCCCCCCCAACAGGGCTACAATTAAGTGCGGATATATTTATATGTATATAGATATACATATATATGTGTATATATATATTATATATATACACATGCATATACATACATATGTACAAATATAGACATATACTTTCCCTAACAAATTCTATTTCTGATCTTTGTTTTTATGTTTGTTTGAATCTCTTATTTCCTATCCCTCCTGACTTCTCTGCTTTATTTCTACCTACTGCCTTGCCCTCATATTACTGAGCCTATCCCCACTCTAAGGATCCCTCCCCTATATTCCCATTCCTGTAAATCTAAACACCCTTCTACAACCTCCTTTGACCTATTCCCTTACCCTCCTCCCTTCTAGAGATCCCTCTCTTATCCTCTCTCTCCTTCCTATCCCCTTACCATTTTATTTCTTCTGAATTTAGAAGACTTTTATACTCTTCTAGATATAAATGTATTGCTCTCTCTCTCAAACCCATTCTCAATGAAAGTAGGTTACCAGAACTACCAGCCTTCCTCTCTCATCTAATTCCTTTGTGTTGATTCTTCCTCTTGTACCTCATTTATATAAAATAATTACTCTTTTTAGCTGTTCCTAAATGGTTTTACTTTTTAAAGTCATATCATAGTTAGGGCTATACCAATCTTTCTCGCAAACTACCCAATTACTAATTATAATCTTCGACATACATTTTACATTTTACACACGTAAAAGGTAAATAGTCTTTCCTTATTGAATGCCATGTAATCGGTCTTTGGTATGTATCCTATGTTTCTTCTTGGTTTGTGAATATCAAATCTTCTAATAAGTTTAATTTTTTTTTTAAGCTAAGTCCAGAAAGTTGAACAATTGATCAAATGCCCTTTTTATTATGCTTAACTTTGCTGGGTATGATATTTTTGGCCAGAACCCCAGTTCTTTTGCCCTTTGATATATAGTGTTCCAAGACCTGCGGTTCTTTAATGTTTCCACTGTTAGGTATTGCATGATTCTAATTGTGGCACTATCTTATTTAATCTGTTGTTGTTGTTGTTGCTCTTAATATTTCATCCTTGAGCTGGGGTTTTCAGAATTTGACTGCAATATTTCTATGAGTTTTCCTCATAGGATCTCTTTCAAGTGATGATTGATAGATGTTTTTCTGTTTCTACTTTCCCTCCTTGTTCTAATGCTTCAGGATAATTTTCTTTAATTATTTCTTGTATTATTGTATCAAGAGTCTTTTTTCTTGATCATAGCTTTCAAGTACTCTGATTATTCTTCTGATTTGTTCTCCAGATCAGTTGTTTTTCTTATGTTTCACTTTCTCTCCTTTTTTTTTCAATATTTATATTTTGTTTATTTCTTGATCTCTTTTAACTTTTCTGGCTTCCTCTTGCCCAATTCTAATTTTCAAGGTGTCATTTTCTTCCTTAAATTCCTGGATTTCCTTTTCTAATTGATTGATTTTCTTATCATAACCTTCGTGTTTTTCTTGTATTTTTTTTTTTTTTTTAGTTTTCCCTCAATCCATCTCATTTAATTTTTAACTTCTTCTTAAAGTTCTTCTATAAATTCTTTTTTTGGGCAGGTGACCATTTGACATTACTCTTTGGGTTAGAATAAGGTTTCTTTGCTTCACTGTCCTCCTCTGAAGATTAACCCTGGTTGTCTGTATTCCCATAATAACTTCCTATGGTTCAATTCTTTCTCCTTTGCCTATGCATTTTTTGTAGTAATAGCTTAATTTTTGTAGTCACCTCTAGCTCTCTGGTATGGGGAATGGTGCCTTTGGCCTCAGATCTTCAGTTCTCCCCTCTTGCCTGGAACCAAAGCCAAACCTCCAGTGTCCTGTAAGTGCCCACAGACAGAAGCCCCACTGCTTCTGCAGTCACCAGACATGTGCTGGTTCCTTCTCTCCCCCACCATTCTCTGCAGCACAGCTGGGTCTGGCATTCCTTCTCAGAAGTTCTCTGGATCTTCCCAGGCTCAGACACCCAACTCCCTTTACTGTTCTGGGGCAAAATTTTCCTGTGGCTGAGTCAGTCTCCTCATCTAAGCCCAGGGCTTGCCACTTGCTGTTTAAGAGGACCCTAGCCTGAAGATGTTTACTCTTCACAGGAAACAATCCTAGTCCTGGGATTTTTCTTCTGATCTTCTCAGATCGTCCTGTTGTGTCCCTATTCTTACTTATTTTTACCTACACTTTATTCTCTCTGGGGCACTATTTTATCTCTTTTGTGGGGGAAAGTCTTGAGAGCTTGGACTTCTCTTAGCTACTCCACAATCTTCCCAGAATCCTCCAATCAGGACATTTTAACTGGCATATTCTCCCTCCATTTCTCTGTCTCCTGTCATACCTGGCTTGCTTCACATCCAAGCTAAATTCCCACCTTCTAAGAGACAGTCTTTACCAAGCCCTCTTAATTCTAATGTATTACCCCTTTTGATTATCTTTGATTTATCCACCTCAAAACTTAACACAGGTCCTGGCACATAATAGATGCTTAATAAATGTCTACTGACTGACAGAAATGCTCATACTTCCTCTGTCCTTCCTAGAATGATTATAGCTATCAAATATATTAGAAAGGATAACTTCTTTGAATGGATGAAGCTATCACAAATATTACTGGGGGGTAACTACCTGTTTGTCAAACACCACCAATGTGGGAGCACAGTTGAAAATAGAAGCCAAACAGTCTTCAAAATGTTATCGCCACTGCTATAGATCTGAAGGTCAAAGGTTTGGAATAGGAAGAAGGGGTAAGAAAAGGTTTTCTCAGCAGTGTCCCTAGTGACTATAGTTGAATAAAGAAAAAGAATGCGAAAATAACCACATGCTGGGAAATTGTAACGAGCAATCTTGTCAGTAGGAAAGAAATTAGAAAATACATCTCCCTCACATGTTGAAGAAATTGAGGACTTGAGTTATCAGTGTTGAATTATGTTGTCACTGTGTTGGTTTGGCTTAACTTTTTTCTTTCTTACAACGGAAGTTTCATTTTTTGTATGGATCTCCTGAAATTTCTTTAATATACGAAGAAAAGGTATCAGTAAAATTAAAAGGAGAAAAGGACAGATTTTGTCTCCTCCTAGGAAAGTTTGTCTAAGCACCTCTGAACACAAGTTGGAGAGTTGGACTCATTGCTTCATATTATGAGGGTCCTTTCAGTTTGTTAAATCTACTTTTTATCATATTTGGATAAAGATTTTGAAATCTTGTGTTCTGACAAATACATTTCTAACCATTGCCAATTGACTTTCCACCTAGTTATGAACAGATACTAAGGGTGTCCAGCACAAAATCATTGTCGATAACAGTTATTGAGTACCCAAAACCACCACTCAACTTTCTCAGCTCTTTGTAGACTTTCCTTGATCTTCTAAAACCATTTATGTTGTGTAAAACTGTCACTTCTCACTGTCATATGAAAAACTGTAGGAAAGAACTTAAATCTTTATAAAAATAGTTCATAGATAAAATAAAGTAGCAGCTAGTACATAGAACACTGAGGTTGGAATTAGGAAGATCTGAATTCAAATCCTGTCTCTGACACTCAATAGCTATGTGATTCTAGACACACTACTTTACCTCTCTGCTTCAGTTTCCTCATCTTGAAAATAAGGATATTGGGCTCGATGCATTCTGAGATTCTTTCTAGCTCAATATCTAGGATCTTATGATTCAAAGAGCCTTTCTAGGGAGATCAGAAAAAAAAAAACTATAATAAAGAGAATGGGTCACTAGAGCATCCCTAAAAAAAAATCAGGCACAAGCTAGGTGGTTATTTTTTTATAAACTATTTTCTACTTGTCTACTAGTTGCTGTGTCTTTGATTCCTCAACCCCCCTCTTCCTGCTTACTCCTTTCCCCCTCCTCCTCATATGTGGTGGACCTGTTGCCAGTACATTTCAGCCAGAAGGGCAGGAGAGCAGCTGTCTCCACAGTGGAAGCCAATGATTTGTCAGCAAGATATTCTTCTGGATGGATTCATTGGCTTTCTCCCCTCCCGCCACTAGGTATCATGTCAACTCTGCTATATACCAAGGCTTATTTAGATTGGGACTAGAGTGGCTCCAATTTCCAACCAGGATTTAAAATTCATTTTACTTTCTGATGCTGATACACTTGAAGGCAATAAATAAAAGGGCTTTGATCAAGTAATTAAGAATAAAGCTAATACAGGCACATCTCAGGACAATGTCAGATAAATAAATCATATAGTTTATATAATTAACCTCTTAATTATATACCTTTCTCAATTTGTATGTTCTATTGGAGAAGTCTACTGATAATGAAGAACAGGTATCAGTATGGTATTTATAAAAGTCAACTGTGTACTTCCAAGAAAGCAAGCAGGCAAGAAGCAAAGAAACATGAAAATTTGAGGCAGTTAACCTAAATATTTCAGATCAAAGAAACCTACCTGAAATGTATCATCCAATGTATAAAGAGAGGGTTCCTCCACACAACCTCAGGTGATATTTTCAGAGTACCCAGAATATAATTATGAGGTGTTACTGACACATTAAACTGACTATAAAGGTGGGTCTACATCCAGATATCATTAAGACAAGAAGGGAACAATGGAATGGCAGTACAAACAAGTTGGCTGATCTTCTTGAAGATTTGGATAGCTAAGCTTTAGATTAATTTCAAAATTCAAGAATGGAAGAAATTGCAAACTGTGAGTTTCCTATGGTAAAGACTTGGCTGTGGGGGGAAGGGAAAATTATTTGTTTTTCCTTTTCCATCCCCTATACCAAATATATAGCTTTTAGAAGGAGCTACTGGATAAGGAGAATAAATTATATTCAATGGGGAATAAAGATTAATGAGAGAGAGGCAGAGAGAAAGAGAGTGAGAGACAGACAGACAGACGGACTGACAGACAGATAAACAGACAGAGTAGCTTCAGAACATGGAACTCATGATAGAAAAAAAAATAAAAAGAGAACAGACTATTGAGAGGCGGAGACCCTGGGTATCTAGCTGATTAAACCATCCATCAAAGATGTTTAAACCATAAAGATGTTAAAAGAAAGAAGACACGTAAACATGACACTAAAGTACCAAGAGTTGTAAGTTACCCTTGCCATATATGTGTCCTACAGTATGCGTATGCCTCACTACCACTGCACTCTACATTTGAGCCTACTCTTCCCATGAATGTGGGAGCATGTGTGGGATATTTGTGGGAGCATTCTCCTAGCTTATGGGGATATTAAAACTGATGTTCTTACTATACCACATGACAAAATGTCTTTGCTAAAAATTAATTGAATTTACTATGTGATTGGTAATAGGAAAGATGCTGGTAGGGGTTTGTCATTCAAAACATTAGGAGTATCAAGCCACATGTTACCCCTAGACTATGAGATAGTAGCTGCTTTCTAAAGACTCTTCCTGTAAGTATGAGTACACAGTTGAGAAGTATTCCTGAGAGAATGATTCATATAATACTAAAAATAAACAAACCAAAGGCACTTTTATTTAGGAGGTCACAGAATATCTACTCCTTGTGATCTTTAATGACAAGATTTGGATTAGGTTGCTTTGAGCAGATTAGGTGTAGTCTCAACTATTGCTAATGGCCTATAGGCTAGATGACCTGTTGAAATGCCTACCAGTTGCAGGATTCTGTGATCTTATGATCCTTACTAATTGAAATAGATTCACAGAGTCTAATATTTCATAATGAGTTGCTAGTTATAAAATTGGTGAGTGCCCTTCTGTATACAAACTCTAAAGATCATTAGTGACCTTTTCAATTGATATCTATTTTAAAATGACAGTTGCATTTATGTTGTAAATGTGCTTTAATTTGAAGTTGATTTGTTTGAATTAAAAAATATATTTGTTTATTTTGAATCTTTCTGAGAACAAAGCTAAGGTGCTTATTATTTTAAATTACCAAGTAAGACCCAGAGACAAATGTCCTTGATAGAGATATAAGTAAAGGCAGGTGTTTTTTAGGAACCTGACATTAAAATGTTGGTTAGATGAGAAATAAAAACGTCCGCATCCTCAGAAGTGCAATAATTGCAGGGAAAGAAAACTTTCCAGACACTGTTCTAAAATACACTGAGAGTTCCTGTGAAATTGACACTTGGAAGACTCTGAAAACCCTGACAATAGTTCTGTTAGGGGATGGTAATTTGGCTATATAATTAAATTGGAATGTGTTCAGTAAGCAGATGTGTGCAAATAAAGAAGTAACCAAATTCTGGGTTTGCACTTCTTGATCTTTCTTTTGTTTGTTCTTTTATGAGGACACCCCACGGTGTGGTTTTTTTTCTCTCTCTCTCTCTCTTTTTTTTTCCCTTCCTCTCTCTAATATAGCTTCTAGTATTAGCATTCTCCTTAGGTTTAATCAACCAACTTCTAGGCTGCAGATCTCAATTTTGCCAACAGATGGCACAAAGCATCATTCTCATAGCTCGGTAACTTTAAAACATAGCTTAATAGGAAATGGCTTCCTCATTATTTGAGGTGAGCTTAACAGACATATGTCATTTGCTTACAGATTTCACTGAAAACTGTGTTGTTGTTGAGCAGAGAGCTAGAGAATGAATGTCTTGAAAGAAAATTTCATGGTGACTTTCAAGGTCACAAATTTTGAGGATTATTAATTCCTCAGAGATTAGTTTATTTATTTATTTATTTATTTTTTATTTCACATACACAGAAAGCTTGGCTCAGTTGGTGCTCAGTGGATGATAGCTGAATGACTGATCAATCAAACCAGTAGAGGTCAGGCATACCAGGGAGAACTAGATGATGTTTTTGTTTGTTTGTTTGTTTGTTTTTAAATCAGATCTTAAAGCACTATCCCAAATGATAATCTAGTCAGGTACCACTAGGCCAAGACTCCAGTAGATGGGGACCTTAAACCATCCTTTTCCCTTATTTGCCTTCATGGTTTGTTCTGGATTCATTGTTGAAATTATCTGTGTCCTCTGTCTGGCACCAATTCCACTTTCCCCACATCAAATTCCTGAAATACAGTACTATTTTATGTTCCAGTCATAAGGGTCTGCCTTGGTGGTTTTATTCTTAGCTACTGCAGTAGTTGATACCCAGATGCTTGGTTGCCTATGAATGGGAAGACATCAGTTGCCTTTTGAGATCTCACAAGGCCCTCTACCAAGGGAAAAAAAAAGACATAAGTAGGAAAGTGCCCCATACCAGACTAGGCTTGCCTAGGAGGCCACGTGCTCACGACTTATAGCCCAGTAAAGGAAAGGCAATCTTCTTCACCACTTCCCCCACTTTTCTGCCTTTCCCTCCCTTCCTTCATAGCTCACACAATTTGTCTCCACAATTCAAGCCAGCAAGAAGACATCTGAGGGCAGAGATTGTGTAGTATAAGTATAGAATTCTGTCTCAGTAACAAATTAAGAGTCATCGCACTTGATGGAATCAAAGGGAGCAAATGAAAACCTGATCTAAAGTGTATGTATATGTACAGTATGTGTGTGTGTGTGTGTATATACACACATATATACATATGTATGTATGTATATATATGTGTACTTCAGATATATCACATAGTGTCTCCTCCATCTTAAAAGTAAAAAGTAAAAGTAAAAAAAAGATAAAAGAGAAAGCTTTGCCATTTCAAACAATCCTACAGAATTAGGAAGAATTTTTGTTTGATTTTTTAATCTGTTTGTTTTAATAACTGGAAGAAACCATACAGTTCCCATAGTACAGTTTCTCATTTTGCATTTTAAGAAATGAAAGGACTTTCTTCAAGGTCACAAAGTTGATTGATGGCAAAGCAAAGGAAATTCAATTGGAAACAAAATTCTCCCACTACTTTATGTGATTGTGATGAACTTACTAAAAATTAGCCATTTTACATTTTTACTTTTTTGGTTAGATGAATTGATTTTATATGTACTCAGTCAGATACTGCACTTTTTTCATAAGAAAAAAAGAGTAGAAGACACATAAAGTTTTTAACACTGTCGAGAAAAAAAACACAACAAACTTGATATTGATATTGAGACAAATTAAAAACCTGGGAGACAGAGCTTCTGGGTAATTAATGATCAATTTATTAAATAAGCTAGTTGATAATCAATAAATTGATGGTCAGTAGTTTCTCTCTGTAACCAAAGACACCTAATTGAAATACTCAATGCCTTAGTATACTTTTAGAAAAAGTGGTGCTCCTAGCAGGTGAAAATCAACACTGATCCATGAACAATTAATGAGGGTGTGGACTTTCAAATGAGAAGGTGGATTAAAAGCCTTCAGCTCCTCCTGCTGAGGATTTTGTTTTGTTTTTTTTCCTTCATAAACTGGGTTACACTAAATTCCAATGGAGGCATGCAAAGACATGGGCTTAAGTTAATGCTTTGGAGCTAGAATTCACTTAGATTAGATCCTGTTCATACTCTCAGCAGAAGTAGGGTCTCCTTGTTGGGTGGAATTCTGCCCAAGATCTAGGAACAAGTTCCCAGATTATTTGGGCAATCTCATTTATTAAGTGTCCTTTAGAGACTGACTGACTCACAGCCTCTGGTCTCTGAATGAGGAAATAGAGAGAAAAAGCCCCAAAAGCCCCAATCTTAATTTAGTAATTGGTTATTTATATCATAGAAAATAATAACTTCTTTCAATACTTTAAAACAAGTTTGCCATTTCTTTTGGCACCATACAATAATGTCTGCAACATGATTTGAATGGGAACACATTGATTAACATTGAAAACATTTTTGTTGACCTAAAAAAAAGTCCTCTTTCCAACATCCCTTAATGTTAGTATTATCTCAATTTTATCAACAGGTAGCCATAGGAGGGGGGTTTTGAGAGCAATTAACAACAAAGAAAGCAGATTTAGAATTGGCAATAAAATCAAACACTATAAATGAAGAGGTTGGCCTCTCTATGGTCCCTTCTAGCTTTGGCTTGTTATACTTCTTCCATTTTATAACTATTAATCTGAATTTTTTTTCTATTCTAGAAATGGCAATTTAACCCCTTGTCTCTCCCTCCTTATCATCTTTCAAATTTTTTTCTTAAGTTACCAAAATGTTCTTTTTCTGAGTTGAATACACTGAAATAGAATGTGTTTACAAATACTAGTAAGAAAAAGGATCTTCCTTCTTTCACTTAAAATCCAAAATTAAGAAAAAAAAGTTTTTTTTAAGAAAAGCAAACAACTAATTATGTAAAATTTCAGTGTTTACATGGTCACATGATAGGACTGGACACAGTAAGAATGAAAAGAAAAGGTGAATTTAAAGGGCTCAACTAATTCATTGAATGACTCCTACAAGTAAGACATTGAACATGCACAAGAAATCTTAATTTTCTGTGAGATGGTCTATTTTTTTTCTTTGGAAATCTCCCAAAAGCAAATATAAAGTCCTCACTTTTTTGCCATTTAAAAACATTCAAAACCTGGCCTCTCCTACTTTTCTAGTCTTCTTACAACCTATTCCTTCACCAAGCCATCATGTACTCTGACACTGGTGATGACAGGATTTTAATCTGGGCCCCAGAAAGGAAAAACCCTGGACTTTCCCTATGGCCCCTGGCCATTTCCCACCCTTGGTCCCACCTAGGCTCCATTGTCCAGGTTGAGTTCTGTTCACCCCAGTTTACTAGCCACTCCCATCCAGATCTCCTTAGGCCCTTCCTCCTGTCACCCCAAACTACTTGGCCACTCCTAGATCCCTCCCACAGCCTTTCTGTATATAAGGTCCATCTTGTCTGCATTAAGATGCTTAGATTCTTACAATCTAGCCACTGGTCAGATTCTTATAATCTAGCCACTGCTTACCTATGTTCAGACTCCTTAAGAGTCTGTCCAATATGATGGATGTTCTAATAAACCTTGTCTTTGGCTGAAAGAAGGCTTGGGTCGATTTCTTTCAGGCAGGAGTCACATGTTGTGATTTTGGGGTCCCAGCACCCCTGAACCCCTAAACCGCATCAGTGACACTAAGCACAGTGACACTAGTCTCCTTGATATTCCCCTCACAAGACATTCAATCTCCCAACTCCAAGTGGAGTCCAATGACTGGATCAACTCCCTCCTTATTTCTGTTCCCTGTCTCCCTTCAACCCCTGCCAAAATCTCACCTACTATAGGAAACCTATGTCAGACCTCCTTAATCATTCGCTTGGCTAATTATCTCAGATTTAACCTGTATATGTCTTATTTATATATGATTGCTTGTATTTTGTTTGTCCTTCAGAGTGCAGACTGTTTTATGACTTTGTTTATATCCCTAGAATTTCGCATACTACTTGAGTCAAAATAGGCACTCAATAAATGCTGAGATTTTTTTTTTTTCTTAGATGATCTATCTGATGATAAAAAAAAATACTGGAGTGAATCTAATGAGTTTGGTCATTTTCTTTGTCCTCAGTTGGGAATGACATTTGCTCTTTTGTGTACAAATTGGTAAAAAGCCTTCTTATTCTCTACAAAAAGTATTACAAGCCAGTCTAAGAGTATGATGAGGTCACTCTATTATGAATTTGCTTAATTGTTTTACTTTGTTACAAGGAGTTCTCAAGACTTAGGGGCAATATGGATATACTTATAATGTAAAAACACAATAAGTAAAAAAAAATAAAAAATATGGACTTGATGCACTGAGCATAAAGGAGCTAATGGAGGTTCTTGGATAGCACTATTCAGTGTACATCTCCACATTCAACTCCATTCCAATGGCAGGAATCATCAGGAAAATGTTGTTCAAAACATTTTCCCTCAAATGTTCCATAATAATGATGACCTTAATCAAGTGCCAAATATTCCAGTATTAGTAAAAAGTCAGAATCTTATCTTGCTCAGATTGAATAGCATAGATACAGTAGCAAACTAGGTTGGGGTAGCAATTTCTAATTTATAAACACATACTTTAAACACATACCAACCCATAAATCCAAATAAAAATCACCAATTCTGTCATCAACCATATGAAAACAAACATTTGTGAAGTTTTTGAGCTGGCCTCACTTGAAACAGATAGGAGTGGGCTCCAATAGGAGGGTATATCAGATTTGCCTTGAGTCCAATATCATTTGTTTTAATTTCATTATCAGTGGCCAGAGGAAAATGACCAGATGTCTCAGTTTGACTACTCCAGTTCCAAGCCTTAATGTGCTGTATTTGGGTCCAGTGAATTTTGTCAGAATCTATTCAAACAAACAGAAACATCCTGTTGCCATTTTGCTCCAAATGATTGTCATGGTTAGACTGTCAGGTTCCCAGATCACGCTCCTCCTTCCCTATGTGCTGCCCATACACCAAGTCATCAAAATACCATCAACAACAAGAAAACCTGCTTTGGCACCTTCAGAGCAATGCATGATGTTTATGTCTCAAGGGTGAAAGTATCTTAGTACCAAGGCTAGAAATGGAGCCTACTTGGGGATTCTGTTTTTACCATAAGATTTTGAAAAGAATCATGGGCTCATAGATCTAGAACTGGAAGAAAATTTAAAGGTTATGTAATCCAGACCCTTGATATTATAGATGAGGAAACTGGTACCCAGGGAGGTAAAGTTATTTCCCCTAGGAAATCAAAGAAGGCATTGGAAGATAGGTTCTCTAACTCCAGAACCAGTGCTCTATCTACTGTACTATTCTGGGAAGAACTAGGAGACCATTGGCTTTCAACAACATCTCCCTTGCTGTTTTTCAAATATTCTTTAAGAATTTCCGCTACCATTTGAAGGCTTAAATGTATTTTTTTTTGTTTGTTTGTTTGTTTGCTTTTTACAATAATGTTTTGGAGTAGTAAAATAAGTATTATTATCCAGTGTATGCATGCATATATGTATTATGTGTACAAGTTTTTGCATGTATATGCATTTGCATGTATATGTATATTTGTAACTATATATATATAATGGGTTTATAGGCATATGTGTATATTTGTGTGTGTGCATATTATACATGTGTATATGTATCATATAGGTTTTCCCAAAAACTATAGTGAGATTTACATTTATAATATGTTTATAGTTATTTATAATATATAATTTATAATATGCAATATATTATTTACAATATAACATATATGTTTATGTCCACATATATACACATACTGCCTTCTATAGAGGCTTGGTTTTTGATTTATTAATATAAGGAATTCAAGGAATTGTCTGAGAAATTCGGTCACCTTTTCAGGGCTACCCAGGTATTATGTGTAAGTGGCAGGACTTGAAAACAAGTCTTCCTAACTCCAGGGTCAGCTCTCTATCAAATTCAAATTGTCTCTCTATTACCCTCTATTAAAGATAATAAATTTGGATCAGAGAAGTTCAGTGATTTATCTCTGATCATATAGCTACTGAGTGTCAGAGGTAGTATCTGCTTGCAGTTCTCTTGATGGAAAGCCCAGTGCTCTTGTTTTTTGTTGTTTAGTTGTTTTCAATCATGTCTGACTCTTCGTGACCCCATTTGACATTTTCTTGCCAAAGATACTGGAGTGGCTTGCCATTTCTTCTTCTAGCTCATTTTACAGATGAGAAAACAGAGGCAAACAGGGTTAAGCCCAGGTTCACACAGCTAGTAAATGTTTGAGGCCAAATTCAAATATTCTGGAAGATGAGTTTTCCTATCCAGGCCCATCAATCTATTCACTGAGCCACCTAGTTGCCCAGTGCTCTTACTACCACAAAATGCTGCTTATCTGTCTTTGTAGAATCTACTCTGTCTTCCAAACAAAGTCTACTAACTTATCAACAAATGGGGAGGTTGATCTCTGCCTCAGGCTGAGCGAATGTCTACCACAGAGCTTCTTTGGAATGCAGGATTGGATTAATATGAGGAAACTTATCAACATAATTGACCACATCAATAACAAAACCAACAGAAATCATATGATTATGTCAATAGATGCTGAAAAAGCTTTTGACAAAATATTTTACCCATTCCTATCAAAAACACTTGAGGGCATAAGAATATAGGGAGAATTCCTTAAAATGATAAGCAGTATCTATTTAAAATCATCAGCAAGCATTATCTGTAATGGGATTAAGCTAGAACCCTTCACAGTAAGATCAGGGGTGAAATAAGGTTGTCCATCATCACTACAGTTATTCAATATTGTACTAGAAATGTTAGCTATAGCAATGAAAGAAGAAAAAGAAATTGAAAGAATTAGAATAGGTAATGAAGAAACAAACTATCATCTTTTGCAGATGATATGATAGTACACTTAGGGAACCCTAGAGAATCAACTAAAAAAAAAAACTACTTGAAATAATTAACAACTTTATCAAAGTTGCAGGATAAAAGATGAACCTATAGCAATGATTATGATTTCTTTATATGACCAATGAACTTCAACAGCAAGAGATAGGAAGAGAAACTCCATTTAAAATAATAGTAGACAATATAAAATACTTGGAAGTCTACCTGCCAAGACTAACCAGGGAGCTATATGAACACAATTACACAACATTTTTCACATAAATAAATCAGATCTAAACAAATGGGAAAATATCAATTGGTCATGGGTAGGCCAAGACAATATAATAAAATAGACAATTCTGCCTAAACTAATGTACATATTCAGTGCCATAGCAGTAATTTTTTTTTTTGGCAATTGGGGTTAAGTGACTTGCCCAGGGTCACACAGCTAGTAAGTGTCAAGTGTTTGGTCTGAGGAACTTATTTGAACTCAGGTCCTCCTGACTTAAGGACCAGGGCTCTATCCACTGTGCCACCTAGCTGCCTCCAAAAAATTATATGATAGAGATAGAAAAAAATAACAACACAATTCATCTAGAATAACAAAAG
Organism: Vombatus ursinus; assembly: GCF_900497805.2. Lineage (NCBI taxonomy): Eukaryota > Metazoa > Chordata > Mammalia > Diprotodontia > Vombatidae > Vombatus > Vombatus ursinus. The sequence goes on along the minus strand of NW_020949351.1, from coordinate 4,042,210 downwards.
AATAAGAATATCAAGTGAAGTAATGAAAAAATAATGCAAAGAAAGGTGCCCTAGCAATACCAGATTTCAAGCTGTAGTATAAAGTAGTAATCATCAAAACTATCTTATACTAGCTAAGAAATAGAGTGGTGAATCAGTGGAGGGGTACACAAGATGCATTAGTAAATGACCATAGTAACAGAGAGCTCAATAAGCCCAAAGACTGTAGCCTTCGGGAGAAGAACTTAGTATTTGACAAAGACTACTGGGAAAAGTGTAAAACAATTGGGCACAAACTAGGTGCAGACCCACATCTCACACCATATACCAAGATATGGTCAACATGAGCACATGATTTAGACATAAAGGATGACACCATTAGCAAATTAGATGAGAAACAAGTAGTTTACCTGTTAGATCTATGGAAAAGGGAAAAATTCAGGGCCAAACAAGAGATAGAGATAATTATGAAATGTAAAATAGATAATTTTGATTATATAAAATTAAAAAGCTTTTGAACAAATAAAACCAATGAAACCAAGAATAGAAGGAAAGCAGAAAACTAGGAAACAATCTTTATAGCAGGTATCTCTGGTAAAGGCCTCACTTCTCAAATGTATAAAGATGTGAGTCAAATTTATAAGAATAAAGCCATTTCCCAATTAATCAATTGTAAAGGATATGAACTGGCCATTATCAGATGAAGAAATCAAAGCTATCTATAGTCATAAAAAGAAGTCCTCTAAATCAGTTTTGATTAGAGAAATGCAGATTAACACAACATTGAGGTACCACCTCATACCTATCAGATTGGCTAATATGATAAAAAAGGAAAATGATAAATGTTGGACTGGATATAGAAAAATTGGGAAACTAATGTACTGTTGGTGGAGGTGTAAGCTGATGTAACCATTCTGGAGAGCAATTTGAAACTATGCCCCAAAAGGAACTAAACTTTGCATACCCTTTAATCCAGCAATACCACTACTACATCTGTATCTCAAAGTGATACCAAAAAAGAGGAAAGGACCTTAATGAAGGGTGTACCTATGGGTGTGATTATATATGTAGAAAAAAAGGGATGCACAGAAGAAATGTGTGAAGGCAGAAATGACAAGATTTGACAATGCTTTGGAAGTGTAGGGTGAGTGGGAGAAATCAAGAATTACACCAAGGTTGTAAGCCTGAGTAACTAAGAGGGTGTTTATAACCTGGACATTAATTGGAAAATTTGGAAAAGAGGAGAGTTTGAAGAAAATCCTTCTGTGACGCAGATATGGCCTTGATACATAAACCAGGGAAAATCAAAACAGAAAAAAAGAAAACTATACACCAATATCTCTAATGAACATAAATGCAAAAAAATTTAAATCAAATTCAAGCAAGAGGCTTTCCTAGCTGACTGATCATAAGCAAGTCACTTAACTTCTCTTTGCCTCTGTTTCCTCAACTATAAAAAGAAATAATAATGGAACTTACCTTACTGGCTTGTTGTAAGGATCAAATGAGATAATAACCATAAAATTCTTAGCACAGTGCCTGGCACATAGTAAGCACTATTTAAATGTTAGCTATTATTATTGCTATTGTTATTATAGTAATTGCTAAATCAATAAAAAGCTATACTATTTTATTAAAGATACATAAAAAGCTTTTGACAAAATATAACACTCATTTCTGCTAAAAGAAAATAGTAATAGTAAAGATAGAAACAAATGGATCTTTTCTTAAAATAAGAGTATGCAAGTAAAACTAAGAGCTACTGTTATTTTTAATGGAGATGATCTAGAATCCTTTCCAATAAATTCAGGGGTAAAATAAGGATGACCTTTGCTTGGTCATCTATATAGCTATATGATTTACTACCAGAAAGACAAAAATAAATTGAGGGAATAAGCATAGGTAAAACAGAAAATTACATTTATGTAACTAGTGTGTGGTATTTAACAATAAAAAAAGAAAGAAAGAAAGAAAGAAAGAAAGAAAGAAAGAAAGAAAGAAAGAAAGAAAGAAAGAAAGAAAAGAAAAGAAAAGATTATAGAAGCCACAAGAAAGTCTTCTAGGGCTCTAAGCTATATGACCACCACCATTTTAACCTGAAGAAGGAAAGGGTCAGGAAACCTTCAGAATTTATATCAATGCAGTCCCTATTAAAATGAGAAAAAGATGGGACTCTCTATGATGAAGTAGTTTAGAAACTTCTCACCCTTACATCAAGATAATCTAAGATTCCTTAAAAGATATAGCAATAGAAATAAATTTGCTCAGTAAGCCTCTAATAATGGGGGGTTATGTACTTACCTAAAGTATGTGCCTCTGTGATGAAGAGATTCTATACAGAGTCCATGCTGAGGAAGGATACCTGTGGAACCAGATGCTTCTATTTGCAGACATTGCACTGACTTCGTCAGGTTCCACAACATTGTGAAAACTCTTAGAAGAGATCTGTCTGTAATCAATCAAAGGAGTTTGAATTATCTATCTATACAGGGGAGACCAAGTAGATGAATAATGTGTATTTCTGGAATTTCAATACACATTTGGTTGGCACTCTGTAAAGCTCATCTGATGGTATGTATTTTGGAGACAGACAGTAAAGACAAATGTGATTTGGTCTCAAAATTGAACAGAAAGAGGAGAGAGAGCTAGATTACTTTCAGGAAAATAAAAAGCTCATATAATAGGTGAACAAATTATGGCAACCTTTTTGGAGAACATGGATAGAAGTCATACAGGATGAGCATACTTTGGTCATATTGTGTTTGGTGGAAAGCTGAGGAAACAGACTGAGCCTTGATATGGAGATTTATAAATTATATTCATAAAGGCATTAGTTGAAACCATAGGTCCTGACATGATCATCAAGTGAGATAGTATACAGGAAAAAAAAAAGAAGAGAACCAAAGAAGGGGACTTGGGAGACTCCTTCAAGTAGTGGTTCTATTATAGGTGAATGACCTGTGAAGGAGACTGAGAAGAAATAGTCAAAAAAGCAGGAAGATAACCAGGAGAAGATAGTTTCGTGAAAATGAAATATAAACTACTCTAATTGAACAAGAAATACAGAATTTAAAGGATCTAATTTCAGATAAAGAAATTAAACAAGCTATAAATGAAAGTGAATTCCTGAATAAATAAGATCAAAGACTCAGTTTAGAATGTAGATGAATTTTATAGCATTTAAAAATAATTATTTTATTTGGTAAGAAAAAAAATAAATTCAACAAATGTTGATTTCTACTTTATGACCAACAATTCTATTGAGAATTTCTGGTTTAAAATATTTAACTAAAATGTAGCCTTCAACTCAATTAATTTCAATAGATTTCAACAAATGCCTTTTAAGTATTATCTATATGTAAAGAATTATGCTAGATGTGGGGACCCAAAAATAGATAGAATGCAAACTCTGTTCTCAAGGAATTTAGAATCCAAGAAGGGAAATTTGGGTACACAAATAACTATGATGTAAAAGGAAGTGAAATAAATGTATAAAAATCCTCGGAAAATATCAGGAAACTTTTGAGGAGTAAGTAATTTTAACCTGGAGAAGGAAGGGGTCAGGAAACCTTCAGAACTTATGTCAGTGCAGTCACTATAAAAATGAAGAAAAGATAAATATATTTGATAGATCAAAAATGAGTGCATTTATCAAACAATTTATATTGTACATAGTTCCATGCATTTAAATCATAGCCTAATAGGCAGACATTTCAGTAAGGGTTTCCTCTGTTGAATTGCAAAATAGGTTTGCCAGGGAGAGGGGGCTACATTCTCATACAGGCCCACTTTGTTGTGAGGAGCTGCTTTGACAGTAGTCACATACTTGGCTGGATCTATAAACTGCATTTGAGCCCACCTGGATCCACTTTGCTATTCATGCTCAGGGCAAACACACTGCATCCTGGTATGCAACAAAATGGACTAGAAGATCAGCTTCTGCTCTTTGATGTGGAGGTGCCAGGTGTGAAATTTCCAGAGCATGAAACCTCTTTAATAATAAAGGAATTGCAAAAGGACCCAATAGAATTGTCACTGTCTGCCAAGGAAAGAAAAAAAAAACAACAGATACATTAATTAAGGTGACGACTACAAATTAAAATTAGAAAGAAGCCTAAATTCCCAAGGCTAAGAAATGCACAAACTTAACAGCCCACTTTTCCATTTTTTATATTTTTAAGATTAAGAAGATAGTTAAAAGAGGTTTCTTTTAGCTCCCTGGATACTACCTTTTCTCTTAGTTTTGTCATGACTGTGTATATGTGTGTTCCAGGATTATACCATCCCACAGTAACAGAAAGGAAAATTGCCACATGATCTTGTGTCTCTAAAGTCTTTTCAAGGAAACAATATTGTGGTCATTTTTCCAAAGGTCTGCAAGAGAAGTGAGCAATGCAGAATAGATGAGCTTCTGTAGAGTTCAATTCTTTGTTCCATTCCATGACCTTTGGTACTACACCAAACAGAACTTTTCAAGTATAATCTTGAGCCAATCTCTTTCCTTTCTTTCTATTCTTAATCTTTATCTAGTACAGTGCCTGACACATAATAAGGGCTTAATAATTTCTTTTTGATCATTTAAATGATTTGGAATGGCCTATCTTGGTAGATGGAAAATTACTCTTCCTATGCAAATTTGATCTCCATTACCAATTCTTGAGAAATAAATATACCTTATACATTCCCCAAATAAAGTTGCCAGTTATAAAGTTTGTAGTGTGAAATTTCCCATTTAACCTGTTTGTCTCAATTCCCAATGTTATTATTGCACAAGGGGACCCCTGGGGAAAAGTTTTACTGAAAGCAAGACCACTCAACTGGAAGTCTGGAGACTTAGTTACTAGTATTAGCTCTATTACTGCTTAGCTCTCTGTGTTTAGTTAAGTCATATTACTTCTCATTAAGGTCATATCTAAGGTTACCTCTACAGACGACTCTTCTCTAAAATAAGGACAATACATTTCTTTTTTCCTGTCTCATCAACTTAGTCCTATTGATTTTGCCTCCTCATTCTCTTTTATATGTGTTCTATCTACTCTCATTACCACCACTCTATTTCTTCTCACCTGTCCTTCTAGGATAGATTCTTAGGTAGTCTCCACCCTACCAGTGTGTTCATTTCCCAAGTTATCCTTAGGATGACAAACCGTCTTTCCTAAAATAGCTCTGACCATGTCAGTCTCCTGCTAAAGAAGTTATAGTAGACTCCCAATTGTTGCTAGGATAAAGCAAAACAATAAAACAAAACCCTCCTCTGGCAGTCAACACTTTTCACAAACTATTTCCAGTTTATCTTCCTAGATTGATTGTTCACAACTCTCTTCTTCATGCATTATATTTCCTACTTCTTAAAATACACACACACACACACACACACACACACAAAATCCCTTTACATATAAAGGTATACACACATATAAATACGTGCATACTATCGATGACTCTCTATCTATGTAACAATATGGGGGAGGAAGACCATGAGTAGTGGGAGGGATCAGGAAAGCCTCTAATTGGCTATTTATCAATATCCATATGTCTCTATTTCTATCTATCTAAAGAGAGTGCTTATTTGTGTATGTATATATGCATTGTGTGTGTATGTATACATAGCATATATACATATCTAAAGTATATATATTATACAGGCACACATACACATATATACATACATGTATATACACATACACAAACACACACTGTGTATATAGCAATATCTCTATCTTTATCTATCTTTTTCCCCTCTAGTAGCAAATAAGCTGTTTGAGGTCAGTAGCTATTTCATTTTTGTTCTGTATTCCTACTGCCCAGTGCAGTGCCTGACACATAGCGAACAGTTCAATTAATCCTTCTTAAATTGAATTGGAACTGAATTGATATAAATTAATGAAATTTGATAATGTATATAAACAAATCGTTTATCAGAATGGCTGATAGTTATGTAACACCTTACACAAATTGTCTTATTTAAGCCCCATACTAAATCTGTGAATAAGTACCACAAATAGCTATTTTAATTCCTATTTTACATAAGAGGAAACTGGGGCTAATAAAAGTTAAATAAAAAGCAAATGTTAGAGATAGGATTTGAACTCAGGTATTCCCAAATTCAAGTCTAACACTTTTTTCACTATCATGTTACTTCTCTCTAAGTATAAGAGCTTTGGATTGAATAAAATGTGTTAAGAATGCAAGACATGAATAGTATTAATATTAATTATTGCTAGTGCTAAAATGATTAATATGGAAATATGTTTTACATGATTGCAGATATGTAACCTATATCAAATTGCTTACTGTCTCAAGGAGAAGGGAGAGGAAGGAGGGAGGGAGGGAGAGAATTTGGAACTTAAAATTTTTTTAGAGAATGTTTATTGTTTTTACATTTAAGTAGAGAAAATAAAATATTATTAATAACCATCATATATACAGTTATATAAATTACTATTGCTAATACATAAGCTATTGCTATCATCTGATTCTTCTACACTGTTTCCTGTGGTGGTAGAATATTTTAATAGCACTCAAGCTAATCAATTTTGGCAAGGGAAGTCCCACTGCCCATCACCGAGTTATTCATTTCCAACAGACACTTATTTCTGACATTTGAATTTCTGGATTAAGTAGTAAGAATTCTCTAAGAACGGTAATTTGTTTTTATATTTCAATAATAATGTGCTTTCCATTTTTTCTCCTCACTCTTTATGTTAGGTGGCACATATCCTTTTGCAAAATGTTAGTAGGACTGATATAATAACAATACTGAAAAATGACAAATTGACCACACTAAAAATAATCACTTAGTTATTGTTCTTTTGCTAGAAGTGCTTTCTAGATGTTCTATCTCTACTGTTTACATGACTTTTCTCTTTTAAAAAAAAACTTGTTTGCAAAACAGATGAATGTCACAAATTTCAGCGAAAAGCCAGAGAGAGAGAAAGAGCATGAACTTCTCAAAATCAAAATCCCAGCCCCTGTACATGTTCAAGTTCTAACTGGTATCAAATGTGTTGGTTGGAGTGAAAGCTAAAACTAAGCCTGAACTGAATGAGTGTTTAATCTGTCTAGAGAAATAGAAGCAGAAAGAGAGGGAAACTTATAATTTTCTCTAATCAATAGCAGATTTTATTAGCTATTTCATTAAGTGTAAACAAGCCTCTTTGTTTTTTATAAGGAACAATTAGGCATTTGCACAGATTCAGTTGATATCATCCTTGAAATCCTGGCAGCATCACTCCACAATGCATTTATCCTTGTTATCATGCTACCAGTCATATTAGTTCAAACTAACAACATTACCATCTAAAATTGCCAGGTTATTTGGACACATTTTCAATCTCCTCTTTTAGTCACACACAAAATATGAAAACACAATCTGCCTGACTCCTTGACTACTGGATCAGACTGGAATAGAATGTTGTAAACCCACGGAGGGGAACTTTCTGAGGTTCTTATGAGTGTGAGAAATATTTATTCTTAATGGACCAGCTCTCCTGGGACTAGTCTTTATTCCCATAGGATGTAAAGAGGGCCAAGTGTACTTGGGGGTGGACTGGCAGTCTCTAACTCCCAAAGATTGTTTTTCTTTTGGCTCAAAAGAAAATGTTAGAATTGGCAGCTGCTCATGGATTGCTTACTGGCTATAGGATCAGCTCTGGAATCAAACACAGGCTCAACTGTGGGGGAGTAGAGTTATCAAGATGGTAGCTGGGAGGGAAGAGGGTCCTGCTTCCTGACGTACTCAAAAACCACATAAGGGAGAAAACTAAGAGTCAAAGAAAAATGTAACAATTTACTGAATTTCTTAAATATCATTGTTCTTTTCTACTAACATATGTGTGCATATATAATATAGATGAATGCATATATATGTGTATGTATAATATATGTATGTATATATACACTTAAGTGTATATGTATATCTATGCAGGTATGTACAAGTGTGTGTATGTGTGTCTTAAAGGAAGAAGAGAATTTTTAGCAAAGCACTGGCCTGTTGTCAGATCCCTACAGGGCAAAGGGTTATTTTTAATGCACTGACCTAATTTCATAGTGGTGATTCAAGGTCAGCCTAAAAATCCATAAAGGGCCTGAACTATCAAATAATATGAATGGTAGAGGAGGTAAGGAGAAAAATGGTGTATTCTTAATAGCAGCATTGTTGGCTTAAGCTTAGTTCCTCATGCACAGCTGTCCATATCACAGAGCTATCATACCTTATTAGGCAAAACTGACAATCTTGGGGGGAGAAAAAGAACTGGGTTACCAAAAAGAATAAATTACTCAGATTCCCAGAAGGAGTCTGTCATTCAAAGTTACAGGTTCAGAATAACAGCATCAGAAGTCTCTGTGAAATTATTCCTTATTATCTTTTTTTAGGACCAAGAGAATATTTATTTTTACTCTTTTGCCCACATCCTTCATGATCCTGTATACCACATTCCTTTTTAGTAAAAAAGAATGGCAATAAATAGTATGGTTTTTAGTGTACCAGATTATAAACCTTTTTCTTACATATTCATGCTGAGATCCACCAATCTGTATACAAAATTAAATAAATTAGGTCCTCCAGAGAAGTAGTTATGGGTTGGTGGAAATAGTGTGGGCCTCAGAATCAGCAAAGACTCAATTTTGAATTCTGCCTTTGACACTAATTAGTGTGTGCTGTGAAATGCCTAAAATCCTGTAGGCAGGGCATACCTTTAAGTTTAATCTGCATTATTAACATTTCCCCCATCACTTTCTTAAGTCTAGACAATCAACAAAACAATAAATCAAGCCCTGATTTGTTGCTTTTAGAGATTTCTGAGTTGTAAATGCTTACTTAAAATTTAACAACAGTCAAAACAGAGTAAGCCGGTTCTAGAGCAGCTTTTACATTGTGTTCATTTGGTTCATTCAAATACATGTTTTCACCTTGTTCAAAGTATCACAGTTTTTAAAAGGAAATAATTTTGGATATTTTTGGTGTAGGATTGTAGTTCTTTGAGGGAGTCTCAAATCTCCTTTGAGCTGCTGCTTTTTCTTGTCCTCCTCTTCGTCTTCCTCCTCCTTCTTCTTCTGCCATTGGTAAAATGGAGCAAAGAATACCTGGTAGTACCTATCTTACTAGGTTGTTTTAATGAAATAAATGTTTAAATGAAAATTCAAATTAAATAATGTACGTCACCAGATTTGCAAAGGTTGAAGAACCCCTACTATTTCCAGAAAACAGGCCTAGCAGTACTGATCAGACATAATCCCAGGGTATGGCTTTGGTGAGGGGGTGCAAGCAGAACCAGGGAATGCAGTACCACAGGGAGCTAGAACATTTTCAAGACAGCATGGCCAGGGGTTTTAACTGTGGCTTGGGGAGGAAAAGAGTCCCTGAGGTTGAGCCCCTGGACAGAATTCAGAAAAGAACAGTAATATGGACCGAGGCCTAGGGCAACATTACCTACAATTTGGGATTAAAACTTGATAATAATAACATTAAGCTGCCAAAAAATAAAATAAAACAAATTAATAATAAAAATCAGTAAGCAAAGGAAAAAGAGCCTGACCATAGATAGCTACTTTGGTTTAAAAGAAGATCTGGGTTCATATTCAGAGGCATATAGTGAGGTAAAAAAAAAAAAGTCACTCCTACTCCAAAGAGTAATGTCAAATGGTCACAAGTACAAAAAGAATTCTACGGAAGTCTTGGAAAAGAAATTCAAAAATCAAATGAGAGAGGCTGAAGAAAAATTAGAAAAAAAAAACAATTCAAGAAAATTATGAAAAGTTAACCAATTAAAAAAAGAGATGCAAAATCTTAAGGAAGAAAATAACTCCTTGAAAACTAGAATTGGGTAAGCAGAATCAAATGATGTTATAAGACACCAAGAAAAAAATAAAACTAGAAAAAATAGAAGAGAATCTGAAACATCTCATTAGAAAAACAACTGATCTAGAGAATAGATTGAGGAAAGACAATGTGAGAATTGTCAGACTATCTGAAAGTTATGATCAAGAAAAGAATCTGGATAAAATAGTACATGAAATTATTAGGGATAATTGCCCTGAAGTTCTAAAACATGAAAGTAAAGTAGAAATAGAAAAATCTACCTTTCACCACCTGAATTAGATCCTAGGAAGAAAAAGTACAGGAATGTTATAGCCAAGTTTCAAAATTCCCAGGTTAAAGAGAAAATATTGTAAGCAAGAATTATTTTTTGAGAATAATTCAATAGGATTTATTTTCTGTACTACTCATTTGAAATTTTATATATTCTGATGTCATTTAGAAATTTTAAGGCTTACATATTTTGTTTCTTGACTTGGACTATAAGCATCACAACGGTAAGAGTTGTTTTTTATATTCCAATAGTTATTAGCATATAGTAGATGGTTAAAGAACATAATTTCTAATTAAACATATATGCATAAACTTTATAGTTAAAAAACCTATAATTGTGTAAATATCTTTATATTGATACCTTATATTTTAAGAATATATTTTATATATCATATTATATATATATCTATATATCTGTCTTTCTATCTGTCTATCTATCTATCTATTCTTTTTCCCTCACAACATTACTGTGAGGTACTATTATTATCTCTATTTTACAGATAAAGAAACTGAGTATGAGAAAAATTAAGTTACTTGCCCATAAACACACATGTAGTCAATGGCTGAAATAGGATTTCAACTCAAGTCTTTCTCAATCCTTGCTCTAGCTATGATGAAATATAACCTCTAAGAAGTGTTAATTTATTGTTTAATTAAACTGAATGTTTTAAGAAAAATGTTTTGCTTAATTATTTTTCTTTTAATTATGTAATGTAAGAAAATGTAGATATGTTATGATCGTTGTGATCGTTGTAGGTAAAAAGAAAATGCATCAGTTAAACATCAAACAGAAAAATCATTGATGTTCTTTGTTTAGTTAAATATATTGTTAGATCTGTGAGGTGAAGGTGAATTGAAACACAGAATAACAGTTTGGTACAGCTGGAAGGGACCATATAGATAATTCTAAAATGGTCCCCAAAGGGAGAGCAAATAATCTCATGTTAAAATTAGATAAATACTTATTTTAACTCTCATAAACTTGACCTGAAAAATCATCAATATGCAACGACATTCTATGAGGATATAGAGAATTATATTGAATCAACATTTCCTTAGATAGAATCAATAAAAAAGTTCAGATTTCTATAAGATCATCTTCCTAATAACTAAAAAGACTTTCATGTTTTTCATCACTTTTACCTTCACAACATCTCTGATAACCTGGACTGAGGAGGGAGTAAAAAGTCGTATGCTCAGTGGAATACAAACAAACAGACAAACATAGATTAAATAACTTTACTGATGCCAGGCAGATGTCATGATTTTCTCCTTTGTGCTGTTGGTCTACAATGTTGTTAAATTGTGGAAGATGGTAAATGGTTGTTAATTACATTTAAGTGACCAAGTATTTAAACAGACCCTCACCCCACCAGAAGTTGAGACTTCTTATTCAATGAAAGAACTAATTATAAATTAAATTTTATATAATTGAAATAATCTTTAATATTATGTGTGCGTGATTGCAGAAATTAGTTTAATCACTTTTCCAACTCACTTCTCTTCTACCTTCCATTAAACCCATGACCTCCAAATCATCTACCCTCTGTACTTTCCCAGGTAATCACAATTGCTCTGACTTCTCTTTCCTGTAATTGCGATTTGAACCATTACTTAATCACTTCAATTCTATTGTGATCATTCTTGAATTCCTTGCTTTCCCATGTTTTCCTAAACCCCATTCTTGAATAACTCAGCACAGCAAGATAATCCTTTCATTCCTCCCTAATTGATTCTATAGCCATTCTCTACAAGAACTGTTCTGAAACTTCCCTTTCCTTAAGCAGAGAGGTGACACAGTGGACAGAGTTCAAGGCCTTGATTGAAGAAGACGAGTTCAAATCTGGCCTCAGATATAAGCTGCGTGATCTTGGTCAAATCACTTAAACTCTGTTTGCCTTAGTTTTCTCAACTATAAAGTGAGAATAAAAATAGCACCTATCCATCAGGGCTGTTGTGAGAATTAGATGAAATAATGTTTGTAAGCTCTTAGCACAGTGACTTTACACAGTAAACTATACAAATAATAAAGCCACATAAATGTTATTATTAATAAAAGTCTTCTCAAGTTTCTTACATGGTGCCATCACCATCCATACCCTTCTTAATCAAGGACCTAGACTTTTATTTCAATGAGAAAATAGGGGCCATTTATATAAGCTTCCTTTACTGCCTTTGACAGATCCTGATGATGAGGTGCTCCTCTTCTTCGATGCTGATCTTTCGCCTCGTACCAAAGATCCTCCTCTGTCTTTTCCAGTATATTGCCCACACATTCATACTCTACCCCTCATCTTTGTTCTCTCTTTATCTAAATATTCTTTCTTTATCACTTACAAATACCCCCAAATTTCACCATGCTTAAAGCTTTACCATATCCTACTATTTTTCTTAGCTATTGTACCATATATCTCTTTCTTTTTCTCACTAAAGTGTTAGAAAAATCTATCTTCATTACCTCTAAATCTTTATTCTCTACTTCTTAACTCTTTGCAGTCTGGCTTCCAAATTTATTATACAAGTGAAACTACATTCTTCAGAGTTAGCAACAATCTCTTTATTTTCACATCTGAAGACCTTTTCTGTGTCTTCAGTCTTCTTGACCATTCTTTAGCATTGGATATAGTTGATCACTCTCTCTTCCTATATACTCTTTCTTCACTAAATTTTTATGACCTCTCCTGATCCTCCTACTTGTACCACAACTTCTTAATCTATATTACTAGATATACATATTATATTCCTCAAATTTGTGCAAATCCTGGGACACTGTCCTGTACTGTATTTTCTTCTATCTTTCTACTCTCTCAGTAGGTCACCTGATCACATCCTGCCTAACTAAACTTGTATTTCTCATGCACACCCTTGAATTAGGGCACCTTCTCACTTTGAGGGTTAGTCCTGGGCAGCAGGGAGAGAGGGGACATATTCCAAGAAGCAGATGCTCCGGGAGAACCAAGGAATGGTTGGGCCACTTAGTTAAGACCTGACCTGGACATAAGTAGGGGATATCTTGACCTCCTGAGTTCTTTCACCAAACCACTCCTCCTTAGATAGCAAATAAATCTCTACCTAACCTCCTTCTTGAATCCAGGGATCCTCAGGGAGATCCTTCTTAACTCTGACACATTAAACAAACTTTGAGATTTAAAAACAATGGTTTAATTGTTATTCCTATGTGGATGACTTCACAATCTATATGCAGAGTCCCAGATTCTCTCTTGAGCTCTCAAACATCTAGTGCACATTTCAGACAGGAGGTCTTATTATCATCTCAAATTCAACACATTCAAAACAGAACTTTACTATCATTTACTCATTATAATATCACATCTTGTTAGAGCCATATCTCTTCAGAATCTCTCTATTTCTTTTGAAAGCACCAGAATCCTTTCAGTTACCCAGGGTTTAGTTATCCTTAACTCCTGTAATCATACCTATCCAGATTGTCAGATCTTATTGTTTCTACCTTCATAACATTTTTCACATCTATTCTCTTGCCCCCTCTCATATTGCCACACATCAACATTCATCTAGACTAGTAGAGTAGCCTTCAACTGGCCACCCTGATACAAATCTCTTCCCACTCCACCTCCCAGATTGCTGTCAAAATGATTCTGCGAAACTGCAGATCTAACTATACCACCCCTCTACTCAGAAAAGTCCAGTGGCTTCCTGCTACAAAGAAAATTAATATATATTTTGTTGTTGGCTTTCAAAACCACTCACAAAGTAGTTCCAACCCACATTCCTAGAATTATACTTCTGTCCACATGTTCTACGGAGCAATCAAAAATGTCTTTTCTTGTTCCCCATTTACACATTCCATTTCTAGTCTCATATTTCTGTCTCATTGTCCTAATTCCTTTTAATGTATTCTCTATTCTTCTTTGACTTTGTTGAATCCCTATTTTTTTTCAAGACTCAGCTCAATCGGTGGCTTCTACATGAAGCCTTTCCTCATCTCCCTTTAATGTCTAATTGTTCCCATCCCCCCACTCTACCAATCTCCTAAGAAATAAGGAATCTCTTCTGTGCATACTTATAAATATATGCATATTGTCTTTCTGAATAGATTGTAAATTCATTGAAGATAGAGACAATTACATTTTTGTCTTTGAGGCAGTCAGTAGTACAGTGAATAGAGCATGGGACCTGGAATCAAGAAAACCTGAGTTTTCTTAGACACTGATTAAGGTGTGATTAGACAAGTCTCCATTAGACAACCTCCACCTGCTTCATTTTTTCAGTTGTTAAACGGGGATAATACCTACATCAAATGTTGTGAGGAATAAATTTGATAATATTTGTAAAAAGCACTTAGCACAATGCCTGGCATGTAGTAGGCACTATTTAAATGCTTATCTCCTTCCTCCCTTATTTGTATTCTCAGCACATCATTCAGTGCCAGATTTGTTGATTTATACTCCCTACTTATTTTTGATATTGGCAGTTAGATTTCCTCTCTCTTTTTCTTAAACAAACTTACTAATAGATCATCTTAACAGATATTAGCATTGTACCAAATTACATAAGACAACATTTTAATGGGAAAATTACAAATTCTTATATTCACAGAATTAAGCACTATAAAGCCTTAAGGAGTAAAGTGGTTGTTGTTGCTTGGAGGAAGTTTATGAAGAACATCCTATCATAAATAATGGAAAATAAGTGGGGGACCACAATAAACTTGCAGAAAGTCATAGCTGGGTTACCAAAATCTTAAATCCAAGGTTGGTTAGACAATTGGTTTGAAAATCTTTGGAAATTTTAGTAGAGTATAAGCTTAATATCAATCAACAGTGTGCCATCACAAATGCAAAACAAAATGTAAATGTAAGGCTCTCCCTTTCTATCTTGAGCATGACATATATAAAAAATTATTTTGCTTGAACCTTCCCTGGTTTGAGAACTCTTTCACTCCTGCACTCAAATCTGGGTACTACATTTTAGAAAGTTCATCACTAAGTCAGAGGAGGGTGATGAGGGTGATGATAAAGAACCTCAAAAGTTCATCATCCATGGAATGATTGGAGGAAGTAGAACATTTTAGCCTAAAGAAGGTAAGATGAAAAAAGTTACTACTAAGCTAGTTGTACCATCTCTGTATCACCTCTTTTCCTTGTCATTTTATAAAATATATTACTGTTTTTTGGGTCTGACAAACTTCAAATTCAAAAGTCAAAAATTTGGGAGCTTTTTATTATTTTTATTTCTTCTTCATGATTTTGTTTGTTTTTGTTTGTTTTTTGCCAAAATACAAAATTACATTTATGACAAAAAAAAGGTAAGATGGGCTCAGATTCTTAAAATCTAGCCACTGCTCAGATTCCTTAAGAACCTAGTCAATAGCTCACAAATGTTCAGATTCCTTAAGTCTGGCCAATATGGCAGATCTTTAATAAACCTTGTGTTTGGCTGAAAGAAGACTTGGATTGAATTCTTTTGGGCAGGATCCACCTATTGTGATTTTGGGGTCCCAGCACCCCTAAACATCTAGACCTAAACTTATGGTTCCCTGATAACTGGGAAGAACTGCCTAATTCCAAGGTCTTCTCCAGGCAAGACTGGAAGGTATGTAAGCCTCCCCCTCCCCCTTCTTTCTTGCCCTGCATTTGGGGTTGCTCTCCAAGCACCTAGGAAGGCTTGGAGGTGTTTTTTGGGCAGACAGTTACAAAGTTGTCTCACACTCTGCCTGATGCTCTCAGGCTCTCTGTCCATTGTTTTGGTTCAAGGCCATGGACCTGGGTACACCTTCTGCAGCATAGAGGACAAGGTCAGATATCCTATCTGGAAGTGTATGTCCAATTCTGTCAATTCTCTTGGCACTAGAGAATTCAGGTGCTTTTTGGTTCCCTGAGGTTTACTTACTCTCTTTCCTCTACACTCCTGAGTCCTGTTCAGGGAGGTTACAGGGGAAAGTTAGAACAGCTAAAAACATCTTAGCAGATTCTGGAAGTTTTGTGATAAATCATTAAGGAGTTTTGAAACACTTCCTTACAACCATGGTTATTCCTTCTCCCACTTCCTTCCCTTGAGTCAAGAGGGTATCTATTAATCTTTCTCATAGGAGAAGAGAGTTACATGCTCCCTCCACCCCCATCTCTGAATTTGCCCTCTGTAGAATCAGTCCCACTGGCAATGCCCTTGTGCCCTGGGGCAACCTTTGCTTGGAAGCCTCACCCAGGTTCAGAACATCCTGATCAAGGTAAAGAAGCTAGCCTCCGAATTTGGGTGAACATACTCTAAAGTTGTAGTTTTAACTGTTAATGAGATGTTGATTCTCTGTGTAAAGTAATTTGGAAATGCATTTAGCAAAATTGAAGTCACCTGATTCTAGTTAGGCTTGTTTCAAGTTTCAAATTGGTGAACTTTTTATATCAGTTATGTCAAGCAACTTTTCATAATTTGGTTACTGCTAAAATAATTTGGCTATTGTTGGTTATTGTTTTAATGTGTAAATTTGCCCAAAAGCTTGTTTGGGTTTTGTCTTGTTGAGAATTTGCAAGTATATAGAAATAATCTCTAATGATTGGCTTTTTACACCAACACAAATTTAAATTTGAGATGTAAATCCTGAAAAAGTTTTTCCTAAACTGTGATTAGTGAAACTTGCTGTTTAAGGTAAAAGCTCATAGGATTTTATTTTGAGTTGTTTGATGGATCATAATCCATCATTAATCAATAATCCACCATCTGAGAGAAATGCTACAAGCTATTCAGAGAATGTGATATTGGTGGGAAGTCAGCATCGGGAAAAGCTGAGAGGACAATTTCAGCCTCAGTCTAAAATAGGATCCTCCTGGCTCAATTTCTCCATTATGTTCCTTTGAAAGGGAATGTTACCCACCTGGCTATTCCTGAGTTTGACTATGAGGTGGATTTGATACTGTATGGTTGGAAAACTGAATTATCTGAATCCAAACAGAGCTAAGGATGTTTTATCCTGTCATATTTTGGCCTTGCAGTCTTTTTTGTCAGATTTGTGTGTTCCAGAGTACAAGCCATTCACCTACAGTTGGTAGCAAACAGCAGGAACCAGCCAATATTCCCTCATCATTCCCTAGATGCAGCCTGTGCTGGGTTCCAGTCAACCTCCTCTTTGGGACCTCCTTGAGGCAGGGATAGCTCTACGCCCCTTGTCAGAGAAGCAGTTTCAGAAGTCAAGACCTTTTCCCCTTACCCCCCCAAAATTTGGGTCTCATTTGTTTGAGGGGGGAATGATGGAGTTGGGATCTGGTCCCCAGAAAAGACTACATGGCCAAATCTGTGGCTTTTGCCTATGGCTATAATCCCATCAACTGGCCTTTCATTGTGTCTATGCCCAATCTCCCAATTCTCTGTTACCCTTAACCTAGCCTAGCCCTCCATTGTCTTATGGCCCCTATGGCCCCAGGCCACTTCCCACCCTTAATCCTAGCTAGGCTTCATTCTCCCTTGGCCACAGTGATCCAGGTCCCTGGCATTCTATTACTTCACAGTCCTCACAGACTACTTGACCACTCCTAGATCTCTCCTACAGTCTTTCTGTATATAAGGCCCATTTTGTCTCCATTAAGGGGCTCAGATTCTTAAAACCTAGCCAAATGCTGAGATTCTTAAAATCTAGCCACTGCTCACATTCCTTAAGAACCTGTCCAATAGCTCACAAATGTTTAGATTCCTTAAGAGTCTGGCATATATGGCAGATCTTTAATAAATCTTGTCTTTGGCTGAAAACAAACAAACAAACAAACAAACAAAAAACCCAAGAAGGTAAGATGGAAGAGATAATATGGTGATCTTTAAAGATTTTGGGCTTTTATGCAGAAGAGGATTAGAAATATTCTCCTTGGCTCCAGAACTAGGGTCAGTGTGAGTAAGTTTCAGAGTGGCAGGTTTTGACTTGATGTAATAAAACACTTCTTAACAATTGGTTCTATCAGGGGTAGCTAGATGGCGCAGTGGAAAGGGCACTGACCTTGGAGTCAGGAGGATCTGAGTTCAAATCTGGTTTCAGGCACATAGCACTTACTAGCTGTGTGACCCTGGGCATGTCACTTAACCCCGATTGCCTCACAAAAAAAAAGCAGAAAAAAAAACCCAAAACAAAATAAAACAAAAAAATTGGTTCTATCCCAAAGGTGGTTGAGCTGCCTTGAGAAGTAGTTCCCTCTTCTGCTCACTAAAGGTCCTCAAGTGATGGCTGGGAATTGCTTGTTCTTATTTAGGTATAAGTTGGACAAGACAGCTTCTGATGTATACACCAATTCTGAGATCACGAGCTTCCATAAAAGCCAAGAGAAGAAAGAAATTTGAGAGGAGGTAGCCAACAACAACAAATATTTCAGGTTAATTAAGAAGGATACATCATTATGTACCAGACTTCTGCTTTCCTTGAAACTATAACTCCCTCCACCAGTACAGATTACAACTTCTCTTATAATGTTTAAGAATTGTGTGAGGTTCAAAGAGAGAAAGGGACTTGTTCATGATAATGTGGCAGAAAAATGTCAGAAGCTGAATTTGAAATAAAGTTATCCTGATTACAGATGTCCATTGTACTCCTTTGGCCCTCAAAATGGTTAAGCACTGGGGGGTGAGGGAGAGGGTGACAAAACAAAACAAAAATTCAGTTAGGGTTTTAAGAGATCAATGCTGGCTTTTCAATAACATAATAAGGGCCAAAGTGAGATTACAAGTGTCAAAAGAGTGTTATGGCATAACCTTTCCAACTCTTCTGGAAAACAATTTGGAATTATGTGAGTTGGGTCATTGATTTGTTTTTTTTTTTTCATACCCAGCAATTCCCCCTCTGAACTTATATCAAAAGAAGTAAAATACAAACAGAAAAGTCTCACATATCCAAACATTCAGAGTGGTGTTTTTGTAGTTAAAACAAAAACAAAACACTGGAAAGAAATAGGTGTCCGTTGATGAGGGAATGGCTGAGTAAATTCTGGCATGTAGATTTAATGGAATTTATTATGTTCTAAGAAATTTAGAGATGCATGGAAAACTTGTATGAATTGATGCAAAGTTAATAGATTCAGAACAATAGACATGACTATAATAATGAAAAGCAAAACAACTCTAAAAGGCTGATGCTTTTAGATTAAATGCAAACTTGAATCTTAGTTAAAGAATAAACAAAGAAGTACTTCCACCTACTGATTAAAGAAATGAGGGGTTAAGGATGTGGAATGTTGCATAGGCTACTCATTTGATTCCTCTCTTAGTCTAGTCAACGGTCTTTCTTATAAGGGAGGCTCTTTGGAGGCAGAAGAGGGAAATAGCAAGAAATAATTGTATTATTTTTTAAAGACATTCATAAAACCAACCAATCAGTCAACCAGCAAATAAATAGACATACAAAGACTTCTGCCTTACTATTGATTGATTGATCGGTTGATTGATTATTATGAGTAGGAGAATTCTATATGGACATGGTAGACAGCTGGAAAGGAAATATGTTCACTATAGTATGGTATATGCAATAAGGTCACATCAGGCAAACACTGGAGAGGCAGATAAAAAGAGATATCAAGATACCTAGCAACGAGAACTCAGATATGGGGACTAGAGTTATCAGCAGTATAACACTGAAAGAACTAGTTAGATAAATGTGCAAGTCGGAAAGCCAGTAACGGGAGTAGACATCAAAGATCCAGTTATTAGGGGAAAAAAAGGATTTGAGCTATTATCTCAGGCATAAAGAATAAGGCAAGTACTCAAACCAAACTTAAGGAAAACCAAACTTCTTAAAACCAAACTTCAAGGAAATAGCAAGATAAACAACAAAGCTAATGATGTTGTGTTGTTGAGTTATGGAATGAAATATCCTTTCATCTTCCCTATCAGGCATCAGATTGGTCACAAGACCTAGAATCAGCCTGAATCTGTGGAGAGGTGCTAAGAGAACTGAGAAATTACTTCTTCAGGGTCACATATCAGTATATGTCAGAGGTGAGACTGGAAAACAAGTTTTACTGGCTCAAAGGCAGTATCTTATCCTCTATGACATGTTGTCTCAGTATTATTATTATTATTATTATTATTATCACTGATTTATTCTATTTTTTTCAATGAAGTTGAAATAAGAATGGTTCTGGGATAAAGTATTATCCAGTTAGAATTCTTGTCTATTTAATGTGCTGAGGGATATTGCACAGGTGGAAAAAAAAAAAACTGCTTCTGGTTATCAAAAAAAATAAATAGTGGGCTTTGAGCTCATCTAGCAGAGACTCATTAAAAGCATTCTTGATATGACTCTAGTGGTATACATGATTATAGCCATACCTTTCCTATCTCAGTGATTCTGAAACCTTGGCTGTCATTATTTAAATTCTGGTCTCTGTCCCTTACTTATAGCTCCATTATTCTTATTCCCTTCAAAACTCCTACCCTTAATATCACCCCTTCTTTCTGAAATATCCATTCCGTGTTGACTGCTTCCCTGCTCTCTACAAACATGCCCTTATGTAAAAAACAAAAAACAAAAAAATTCACTTGATCCATATTTCCCAGCTAGTTGTGGTTTCAATATGTGTCTTCCTTTTGGGTGCTAAACTCCTATCATTTTTCTCTTTTTCACAGCTAAAATCCTTGAGAAGGACATCTACAGTCAATTGGACCATTTACTTTCCTTTCATTCTCTTAACTTTCCAATCTGGCTTTCAACCTTATCATTCAACCGAAACTGCTCTCAACTATCAAATCTAAGAACCTTTTCTCAATTAGCTTTTTCTGATTTCTCTGAAGCCTTTAATACTGTCAAATACCTCTTCTCCTTGATACTTTCTTCTCTCTAGGTTTCTGTGACACTACTCCAGCCTGTGTCTTCTAACAATCTAACCACTAGTTATCATTCTTCTTTACTGGACCTTTACCTAAGTCATTTCTCCTAATAATTGGTGTTCCCATGGTTCTGTCCTAGGTTCTCTTATCTTCTCCCTTTATTCTATTTCACTTGGTCATCTCATTAGCTCCCACTGTTTTATCCTATCTTTATGATGATGATTCTCAAATTTATGTGTACAGTCCTAACCTCTCTATTAGTTTAAAATCTCCAATTGTCTATTAGGCATCTCTAACTGGATGTCCTACAGAGATGTTAAACTCAGCACCCTCTAAGCTGAAGGATCTTTCATCCGTCAAAATCCTCCTAGTTTTAAACTTCCCTTTTACTATTTAGGGCACCCTCATATTCTAAGTCATTCATGTTTACAAACTATGTGTCATGCTTGATTCCTTACTCTCTCAACCACCATATCCAATCTGTTACCAAGGCTTGCCAATTTTACATTTCTAACATTTCTCCTATATGCCCCCCTCTCTCCTCTGCCAGCACACTCCTGCAGGCCCTTTTGTACTCACACCTGGGCTATTGTAATAGTCTGCTTAATGATCTCATCACTCCAAGTCTCTCCCCACTCCAGCCTATTCTTTACTCAGCTATCAACTTTAATCTTCCTTAAGTACTATAATAGACAATATTCAACCATGTAAATGTTATATAGCAAAATTTATGCATTGAGTTCTTTAGGAGAATTTGAGATTTGTATTTGTGGTTTGGGAATTTGTCATTTGTTAGTTTTTGTGAGTTTCTGTATATAATTCAAGACACTAGGTTGTATCTCTCTAGGTATTCTCTAAGTGCTATTTTGTTTGCAGCAGCAGCAGTGATGCATAACTTGGTTTGTATTATTTTCTTGTATGATCTTCATTACAACACTCACTATGTCCAGGTTCCTTAAGGATAATCTATCTGCAGTTTTTAATGGTGTTGAGCTGATCCTCAAGTGCCATTATAAAGCCCTTCATTCCTGTAAACAAATCTGCATGACTGCCATTTGTTCTTTGTTGCCATAGTGCTGGTTGAGTTCATGGTGACCTTGAATATGCACGTAGGCAATATTGAACATGTTATGTGAAATGACATGGTCATTGAATTAGAGAATTGTTTTCATCCCATTAGATTGTGAGCTCCTTGAGGGCAGGAGCTATTTTTTGTCTTTCTTTGTATCTCCAGCACAAAATGTACACCTAGCTCATAGTAGATGCTTAATAAAAGTTTATTGACTGACTAATTGATAATCTTCAAGTGATGAGACACTGATGTACAACTATCCATCATGTACACATTGATTAAGAAGAATAGAAGAGAGGAAGATTAAAGGGTAGGCAGGAATGGATTCTAATTTGAAGTAGAAATTGATTTATTATTATATATAATATATATATATTAAAGAATATATATATACCTATATTAGAGAACATACAACTAGGAGAGAAAGACAGTGACAGAGAAAGTCAGAGAAAGAGAGACAGAGACAGAGACACAGAGAGACACAGAGAGAGATAGAGTAAGTAGCTAGTGCAATGATCACCTGGCACTCAGCGTGGATGGGTAAGGGGAATCTGAATCCATGATTTCATCAAGGTAGAAACTACCTTCACTGAAATAGATCAGCAACTTCTCAACTCTTCTTTCCTTTTACACTCTTAAAGACAAACAGCTCATTCTAGGTCACACAACTAGACTGTGTCAAAAAGCAAGACATGAACCCAGGTCTTCTTGAGTTTAAGGCAAGTCCTCTATCAACCATGTTACAGGAAGGGCTCTCTAGTGAACATTATTATCTTTTATAATAAAAAAGTATTTTTTTAGAAGTAGCACATTTTAAAATGTCAGTTTTCTGGCACTGAACAACTGAGGAAAATCAGGCACTCGGGAGATTTTAGGCTATGGGGGAAAAGGATAGAGGAAACTCAAGTTTGTATTTGGCAATTTGTTACCATGAGTGTCATTTGCATATGTGCTGATTATATATACATATATATGTATATATATATATAATTAATTTTAGTTTGAGATTTCATTTTCCATTTCAATTTTTGTGACACCCCTTGAGATAATTGGAGGCACCCTGGGGTGTCACCAAGCCAGGGGTGGGGATCAGGGCATTATGAGCATGGCTTCCTGATGTTGCTTCCATGTGGCTATTAGTATTACTGACTGCAACATGTACCAAGATTTATTAAGTGAAAAACTCATAAAGCTTTGTAAATAAAGTTCTCCTTATTCACTGCAGATAGCTTGAAACCCAGCTTCCTTAAGAAGAGCTCTCCACTAATGCACACAACAGAAGTAACAGTGAGTTTTATTCTCCTGAGTGTGCTGAAAAGATGTTTATTGGAAGAGCAGGGCACTTAATTCTAGCATCTAGGAGAAATACAGTAAGAATAAACTATCTGGAAAATATAGTCAGTGTGATTCCTTTGGACTGTAAAAGAAAAATAAGCTATCTCTCTGTGTTCACCCATAAATTGCACCACAATCAATATTTTAATTCTAGTCTGTGACATGATATAATTTTATCTGATGATTATTCTTCATTCCCAATACAGTCAGAGACTCCAGGATTAAGCCAATTGGGATATAAAAGGGTGAATCCCAGGAGAAACAAAGTCCTTTGCATGACTCAAGGAGCCCTTGGAGCTTTGGCAAAGGTCTGAAGAGGCCTTGAATTACCCTGGGCTGTGACTATTAAGGAATGAAGGAGAGGGAATGGGAAATAATTCATTAAAGTTAAAAGGTGAGAAGCTACTTATTTAATTGAATTAGATGACAGAACACATGGTCTGAGTTGCATAGCTTTTTCCTAGACTCTCTGGACTAGGGAGGTGAGTTATTTTAATTCAGGAGGTCATCAGGCTTGGGGGGAAAGCACAGCCAAGCTTAATTTCAGTACTCTCAAGAGGGGAGCAGTTTCTGGGTCCAACTAGACAATCAGTGGAGGGGAAAAATTAAATAAACTTGTAGCCTTCAGGCTTTTATGCATCTTAGAACCACATGAAAGCTGCTCTTAGGATGAAGAATGGACTATGAATTTTAAAAATGGATTAAAAATAAGTAAATGTAAACATCCCAAAAGAAGCTTCTCAGTTTTTCAAAGAGAATTCCAAGAAGGACAGTTATGTCCTGGGAAGGGTTAATTAGGGTTTCCTTTAGTGAGGACATCTTCCCAGAAGGGGAAAGATGAAGCAGAACTGACCTAGACTGAGGTCATACTAAGCTTCATCTCTGTGCCTAAAAGGGGAGAAATTATGCATTTTCTACTTGAATATCTAATATACTTGATAAGAAGCTCTTCAATTTCCCTACTTGTTAGATGTTTTCTTTCTAGTAACCTAGGTCTTTGCTGGAGGTGTTATAGCACTTACACTTCAAGTCAATATTTAAATTTCCTTCTGTTCTTTGTTATTGCTATTTGGATATCTCTTAGTGGCTAGATCTTAGGTGAGCCAACCGCCTCATTTTGGTACATATTAGGCACTAAATTAATGCTTATTGGTGGATTGATTCTGCTTATACCCTTTTGTGGAACCAGTTATTTCAGATTTAACCATGATTATCTTGTCAAAGTGGTCATGAGAAGGATCACAAGGAAAGCACTGTTACAGCAGCTATATGAAGAGTTCTCTATTCCTACACAGCTTGTCACACTTCACAACCTTGTTCCATCCTATTTTTCCAGCCTTATTAGGTGTATATTACTCATCTTCATTTACTCTGTAGTCCATCCAAACTGGTTATCTTGTAGTTAACCTACAAGATACTCCATCTACTTTCTCTATGCCTTTACATTATCTGTTTCCCAGAATGATAATTTCCTCACCTCTGCTTTTTAGACTAACCAGTTTATTTCAAAGTTTAGCTTAAGCGCCAACTTTTACATGAGGCTTTTCCTTATTTCTATTCTCATAATGCTCTGATTCCCACCCCTGGCTTGGTGACACCCCAGGGTGCCTCCAATTATGTCAAGGGGTATCCTAAAAATAGTTGGTGTTTTATGTTTGTTGAATTTAATTTTCTTCTCCTTTGGGAATAATTCAGGAATGATAAGAGCATATTAGCAAACTCATTAAAGAGTTGTTGAAGCCTACACTACCAGAGAGTATGAAAACTCCTTCAACTAGAAAGATTGTTACAGAATGCTTACCACTTATTATTTTTTTTTTACTATTTATGCTTTCCTGTTTGTTATAAGATTCTTAACTTTCTGTGTCGCTCTTTGCTGTACTGTCATGCTGTTTGATTCATGAGCGAAAGATTCAAAAGAGCCTTTTTTAAACCTTATATGGCAAGCTGATCAGTGTGTAAGGATGGGGAAAAATCAACAATAATAATAATAACCAAAAGGACAAAAAAAAAACTAGCCTGGAAACCAGGAGGCCCTTGGAAATGGAGGAAGACCTTTTTAACCACTTTAAACCTCAATTTCTGTCTCCTGATGAATCTGACAGGTACCTAGACTAAATATAGAGTCATACTAGCCCAAAACAAAGTAAACAAGTATCCCTTATTGCAGGGACAGACACCACAGGCTGCCAGTGTTTTGCCGAAGCCTCAGCTGTTACTGGACTGAGGGTAGATCTGAGGGGACAGAGTCAACCTGTCCTGGGGAGCTCTGAGCTTATTTTTATAGGGTCATTTATATGGATCACTATCTGGCATAACTAGGACACAGGTGTTTCTGCATGCTAGTGATTTATCCTGGTACTTTCAGGTGTGAAGTCATGGGACAGCCTCTGGTGACCACCCAGGCCCTCCTGAATGTATTTATCTGTTAAAAGAGGAACATAGATTAAGCCATTGTCCCTTCCTCCCTCCACCCCACCCCAGTCATATTCCTCCCAGTTTTAGAACTGTGTTATTCTATAATTAGTTTATTCTGCCAAGAGTAGGCAATTCAGAAGTTAATGTAATGAATGTAATAGAGAAAATGTGTGTCTTGTTGCTACATCTTGCTACTACCAGTGGCAACTTACTGAAAGGGACAATTATATCAATTTGAGGAAAAATAAATGTGTTAGAATTTCTATTCACATGTAACTTTGTCACTAAAGTCTCCCAAAGGATGGGAAAAGAAAAAACTGGAAGAAGGTGTTAAAAGTAGTTTTGTCATTTTTTTTGTTTTTTTTTGTTTGTTTTTCCATGAATCTCTCTTAATTTAAATCCAAACATCATAATGACATATTTTGCAGTTCACACACTAATTCAGCTAATTGAAAAAGTTTTTCCTTGGCTAAAAATTGAGTTATCCTGAAGTCCATTCCACTCAATTTATTTCAAATCAACAAACAACTATTAGGCACTTAGGATTTAAGGAGTACTTCACCAGTCACTGTAGGCAGTAGCAGAATTAGATAAGGCACAGACTGCACTTAAGAAGCCTATACGGGGTCAAAGATATTCTATGTAGAGATGTGTTTGAACCTGTTTGAGAGGCCGTGGTTAAATTTTATAACACAAAAAAGCATGTCAGGGAAGAGCCCTACCCAAAAAACACCCCCTCAAAAAAAAAAACTACTCTGTGGTTATATAAGTCTTCATAGGTACAGTAACTAAGTTACCTTCCTGCATACTCTTAGGAACTATGAACTCTGAACCTGCATATGATTTACCTTAGGATATGTTAACTAGTGCAGTGGAAACACTCATTAGACTTAGATTTTATCAATCAAAACATGCTAACGATAGCTTCTGAAAAAGGACCACTACCACCTTGATGTTTTAGAGGATACAATAGGCTTCTTTCTTACTCCACTAGATGTAGTGCCCTCTCTGCTCAGTGGAAGGACGGCCATGTCTCCCTCTGGCGTGTTTGTCTTCAGAGTCTCCAAAAATCTTCATCAACCAAATACCACTGCCCTCAAGCCAACACAGTAATTGCTTGAGTTTCAAGTACAGGGAATACTAGAACCAGTGCTAATTGCTTTTTAAAAACAGACTGATACTGGAATCTCAGGTGGATTTTATACTTGTCTTTAAAATTGTTCATCACATCATTTGATTGGTAGCTAACTTCAAAATTACTGATGAAGTTTTTCATAATGTTACTCATTGATAATCTGTCACAGGGTATACATATAACAGATTTTTTTTCAGAATACACAGATGCTAATTTTTACTGCATCATACCATGCAGATCTTGTTGAAAAATATCTTACTCAAAACAGCTCAATTACAAAATAGAGGCTCAAAACAAAATTGAAACAGTTGTACTAAATTGACAAATTATCTCATTAAGTAAATAGAGTTTATTCTCACCATATTTAAAAAAAAAACATTTTCAGTATGTAGACTGATGAAATAATCACGGTCATAGCTGAGATAATAGGGTAACCAAGGGTGAGTGTCCTTCCTTCTTTGTGGAAATGCTCTTTCTCCCCAATCTTACCCTGTACCTTTTATTTGAAGGTGAATGGATAGATGTAGCATAGGGTAAGGGTGGTCGGTGCACTTGTGATTTCTGTTAGGAGCTGGGAGCATTTGGTCTACAGACAAAAATACGGTACCGTCTCTACACTAATTTGTCTCCTTGAAAAAATGTTTCTTAAGCTAAAATGGAAAACAGTGGGAAATAAAATTCCTTTTCAAAAAACTAAGAACTTTTCAGAAGTATATTTATTTGATTCAGAAAATAGTGCTTCTTTTTTATTAAGGATGTTTTGTTCTTGTCTTTCATGGTAGTCAAAGAATATGACATCTTTCTTCAAATTTGTTTTTAAAAGGAACTTTATATTTCAATTCTTCTTAAAGATAAATTTTACTGATTTTTTTTATTTTACATTGCCTAAATTTCTCCCAGTGCTTCAGAAATAAATTCTGCAAACATTTGTTATACTTTGTATCTATGTGCCAAGCACTATGCTACGTGCTAGGGATGCAAAAACAAAAATGAAAGTCGCTGTTGTCAAGGAGGTACGATTCTGCTGGAACTGGATGTGTCATATAAACAGCTAAGTAAGTGCAGAGTTTACAGAAAATAATACAAAGTAATTTCAAGAAGGACAACTAACCACTGTGGAGTTCAGGAAAGCATTGTTTTATGAAGTGGTATGCGAGTCATGAAGGAAGGGAGCTAATTAAGGAATCTATGAGACTGATATGGGAGGAACATACATGCCCAAATAAAATGATTAAATAGATGAAAATGAAAATTATAGTTTACTTATTATAATGTATGCTCTGACCTCACTCTTTTAGTACCAGGCATGCTATATAGATCCTCAAGGTTTCACAATAACCTAAGGCATATGAGGGATCTCTTTTCTTTGCTATCAGAATGACCCCTCACTCTGTTCCCCTATTTTAATAGGGTAGTAACTAGCACATCCAGTTCCATTTAATCAATTAATATCTAGATACTTTTACAAAAAATCTTTACTTCAAAGATATGACAAATATTTTCCTCCAAAACTTGGCAGCATATTTTCTCCTCTATCAATTAGGTCTGTTAGGGATGGGGTTTGGTTCACAATTTAGCTCAGTTTCTGAATAGCGTTAGTGTCACCAATATCACATCCGTAAAAAAGAGAATTTTTTTTTGGAAAAAAGTTACAAATACATGTCTAGAGCTAGCTTCTTTGCCTGCTTCTTTGGGGCTAGAGTTTCATACCTTTGTTCCTTATAATATCAGCACTTGACTGCTTACAATGTTTAGGTTCCTGAACTCCTGAACCACTGAGGCTTATTGGCAGAATTCAAAGATTGCATTCCCTCTTGCACTTATAACATGAAAAAAAAAATGAAAAGGCTCAAGAAGCAGCCCAGTTACTTGGGGACCTTATGGCCTCCGTAGGGGAAAGGCCACACAGCCCATCCCTTTATAGCATTGTTCTCTCACCGGAAGTTGTTAGTAAAGGCATCACCTGGCTAACTCAGACACAATTAATTACATACGACAAGGCCAAAACAGGTTCTGACTCAGGACCCTATGGATATGCCAACAGTTCTACCTAAAGAGACAACGGAAAAAAAGTCTCTGGCCAACCGAATTGTAGGTCAACCAGAACCAGTAACAAAATGTTCGTGTATGCTCCAGTCCTCACAATTCTCTCAGAAGCAACTTTCTAGCATACTTCATGTAGATGACGCCATCTTAACAAACAGATAGGGTCTGCGCATGTGTTAGACTGGCACACACAATAGAGATTTCCCAAATGTATTGGGTTAAAATAAAGGAAACAGGAGAAAGAACTAATGTTATTCAAAATATTTCTTTCATATGTGGGTAACTCAGAAAATTCTTAATGACTTTCAAAGTAAATATTAAGTCTTATTCTTTCTAGCCAGGGTCATGAAAATAAATATTTCCAGTCAAAGATGCCTCGTTCAAGTTGAACTCCAAAAAGAATTGAAGGCAAGTTGGAACATTTTCTTTAAGAATCATTAAGTATGTCACATAAATGACAAATGTTGTAACCTTCACCTCTATTATGCTGTTCATTCTTTTCCAGTCCTGCTAACTAAAACATTAATTTAAAAAGCTGTGTTCTGAACTATTAGAAAATGAATGTATAATGGAAAAGGTGAAAAATAGAATAGTGTAGCTGTTCATTTTCCCTTTTTAAATAAGTGTTGGTAATTAATTTGCTCATAAGATATGTTTGAGGTGAATGCATTAATCTTGGAAACAAAGGTTTTACATTTCCAAATAGAATCAGGTGAAGGATAAGCCTGGGTTTAGCAAAATTCTTGCGTTATGACCTTGATCTAGTTGCAGCATCTTTGGCTCATTTTGTCATTCATGGGACTTTGAAGATTTGATCTTTATTCCTACTTCAGAAGAACTTTGTAACTAGAACCTTCATTAGGGAGTTGGCAAAGGGGCTGGACTCAAAGAAATGAAACTTAAAAGGTGCTAATAGCATTTTAATTCCCTTGGCAAGCTGGGGTAAGCTTTTCCTGTCTTCCTTTTCTTGATCTCACCCTACATAGGACTCCACAACAGTGGCCTCCCTAGATGTATTCCTGTACCTCCATCAACATAGTGCAAAGTCCCAACCTATCACCACATAAAACTTAGGGTACTTTTTATTCTGCTTGTTCATGCAAAAAAATGAATCATACTTACATCAGAAATATTAAGCCAACTTACCCAGATGTTAACTCTATAATTATTACTGTAAGTAGTTTGGATATATTGATTTATTAAGTCCCTATGAATCAATCAATCAGCAAGCATTTATTAAGCACCTACTATGTCCAAGAACTTTGCTAGGCAAAAGCAAGAAATTCCAAAGCGAACCAGCGAGGTGACTCAGTGAAAAGGGCACCAGGCCTGAAGTACGGAAGGCCTGAGTTCAAATCCAATCCAGCTGTGTGGCCTTGGTCAAGTCACTTATTCTGTTTACCTCAGTTTCCTCATGTGTAAAATAGCTGGAGAAGAAAATGGCAAACCACTCTAGTATCTTTGCCAAGAAAATGCCATTTGGGTTCATGAAGAGTTGGATGTGACTGAAATGGCTAAACAACAACAAAATGAACCAAATGGATGAAAGGACGAATGTACCATGTAATAAGCCCTTTAATGTTCCAAATAGCATATTGGCACCTGAGTCTCTATAACAACAACAACAAAAAAAAAAATTACATTAGGAGCTTACTTAACTAGGAGAATCCAATACCATATTTATTAATGCATTTAGATTCATGTAAGAAAGAAACTCTGAGGTTTTGTCATTGTTGAGCATGCTTATCTATATCTCTCAGGTCTTTGTTGCTTTATCTTACATATCATTCATTAATAGGCACCAAGTCTGTGACATTGGATTGCACTTTTACTTGAATTTTAAAGCTCTGCTTATTGTTATCGTCTTTGCCTGTACTTGTGATTTAATTGGCATAGTGATTCTTTGAGGAACTGAATCTAAATTAAATAATCTTTCATGGAGATGTGATCTTGTATGAGTGTCCTGAGGGAATTGGCAAATAAAATGATAGAAGAATGCATCTTTTTAGAGAATGATTAGCTTTGTCCAACCCACAAATTTAAAAAAACAATTGAGATGATCTCTTTTTATTTCATCAAATAAGATAATCATTTTTATTTTCATAACAAGCATGCTGACTACATACAGATCCAAGTGAAAAGAAAGAAAAGAGTATATAATGTAAACCATTAGCAAAGTCTCAAAGGTGAATTTCACATTTCTGAGGATTGAGACTCAGGAGAAAGCTAAAAAGGACAAGTTCATTGTTTATTTCAGAGAATCAATAATCCTTCATCAGCCTTGGATTTTGCAGATTTAACTTATCTACCTTTATTTATTTGTTTTTGTTTTTTTAATGGTGCAATTCAAGAATATATAGAAACAAGAATGAAATGGATGGAAACCTTTAACAATTGGGCTCATATTTTCTGGAGAATGGACTTGCCTCATAAGCTTCTTCAGTTACAGCCTATTCAGGAACACTAAGCCTGCTTCCCTCCTGGCCTTGATAGCTAGGAGCCAGAGAAACAACTCCATGGAGATTGGGTCAACTTCTCCCATTAACTACTATCCAACTGCTTGCCTTAGGCAGGAGTCAATCCAGCCTATCAGGAGCCTATTTGCCTTTTGCACACTAGCTGAACTGTAGATATTTTAAATTCAATATTTCTAAAATCTTTTCCTCCAAAGCCTCCCCACTTTCAAACTTGCCTATTACTGTCAAAGATAAACACCACTCTCCCAGTCACCCAGGATCACAATCTATGTTTCATCCTCTGCTCTTCACTGTCTTATTGAACTCTCCACCTCCACCCCTTGACCCCACCCTAACCCCATATTCAATCTGTTTCCAAGGACTATCAATTTTACCTTTGTCACATCTGGGTGTATGCCTCCTTCTCTCCTTTGACTTTGCCACCACTATGGGTCAGGCTCTTATTACTTCACTCCTAGACCATTGTAATAACCTTCTGGTTGGTCACCCTACCTCAAGTCTCTTCCCATTCCAATACATCTTCCACTTAGCTGCTAAAGTGATCTTCCTAAATTGCAGGTTGGACAGTGTACAATCTCCCTCTGCCTTCCGCCCCCTCCCCCACATACACAATAAATAAATGCTAGTAGTTATGCATTTCTAGGATCAAATAAAATAATCTTCTATTTAGTGTTCAAAGTCTATATAATCTTCTTCTATTTCCAGTCTTCTGACACCTTATGATCTATCCCTGGCCCTTGCTCTATGATCCAGTGATAAAGACCTACTTGATCTTCTTTGAACAAGATATTCTATCTCCTAACTCCTGAGCATTTCCACTGGCTATTCCCTATGCCTAGAATTATCTCTCTCTTCACCTCTGCCTCTTGGCTTCTCTAGCTTCCTTCAAGTCCTAGCTTAAATCCCATCTTCTATAAGAAGCCTTTTCTGATCTCAGTTAATTCTATTGCCTTCTCTTTCTGGATTAACTCCAAGTTATCTTCTATATATCTTATTTGAACATAGTTTGCATGTTGTCTCACCCCTTAGACAGTGAGCTCCTTGAGAGCAGAGACTGTCTTTCGCCTTTCTTTCATACTTCAAGACCTGAATTCAAGAGGGGAACAGTAGTGTCCCCAGACCACTAAATGCCTACTGTGCCAAGTACACATTTAATAAATGTCTATTTTTGACTGATTCTGAGGGAGAGATCAGAGGAAATATAAAGAAGACATGTTAAACCATCACCAATATTTTGATTATCATCTCCTTTAAGGTTACAATAGAGATTTCCCAAGACCTTGAATTCCAGAACATTAGGAATGGTAGTATCCCCAGACTACTAGTCCTACTACTAGCTGACTCCCACAGAAATTGGCTCCAGGAAAGTGCCCACCTTCTTTACCAACACCAATTCCAAATGTGGACAAATCACCACTAACTGGCAGGTATACCCCAAAGGCCCTGCAATGGCAGTACCCCTAACGAATACCAGCTCTGCTTCCAGCTCAGCCATCCTCCCAACCATCGTGCTAGGAAGTTATTTCTGAGGAGTTGGTGCTTGGTCACTGTTCCCACAGGTGCTTCAGCCACAGATGCTAAAGATCATGAAGAGGAAGTTCTTATCATCTAAGTCTTTGCCACTGTCAAATGGTTCAGCATCAGAGACTTACATGATTTTACCAGTGCAAATATGATTAGAGACCCATTACCATCTGCTTTGCTGTTGAAACATCACAGCACCTTTCCTTTTGACTTGTAACTGAAACATTCATTTTATGTTATCTTCCACACAAGGTGAGCTCTTTGAGAGCATGAGTTATCCTGCTTTTACATTTGTATATCTAGCATTTAACAGAGTTCTTTTCACTTAATAAGTCCTTAAAAAATTCTACTTTATTAATTCTATTTGCTCATTCATTCAATCATAAGAAACTGATCAGTGATTCTTATGTAATTTAGAGCATTACTGGTTTGTCTGAGGATACTGTTAAGTGATTTGGTCAGGATCATAAAGTTATCATGCTTCAGAGTATTAGATAGATAATATCCTACCTTTATCCAATCATTCCCATGAAAATTCTCTATTAAAAATCATTGTTGTTTGGGAATTACTATGTACATACTTACACAGGCATACATTCATAAATAGCCACTATATATATGTATATGTATACACATACACATGAGCATACACATGTACATATATACACACAGAAATACATATTATATATGTATATATATACACATATGCATATTTGGGATATATATGTGTATACATACATATCAGGAAAAATAGCAATAGTTATCTAAATATTCTAAAAATTGGTGTGAAGAAGTTATCATTACAATTCTAGCACATGAACTGTGTTGATAGTACTAGAATACAGGAAGGATTCAGGAAATTTCCTCAAGATATTGCTCTTGGCATTGGGTAGGCAGAGATTAAGGTTTAGGTAAGTGCTATGCTGGGGAGGTAAGACACTGGAGTTAGTCAGGGTGGACAAGCGCTCACCTGTGGTTTGGATTCTAACTTAATGTCTGGATCCAGTTTTCATCTTCACTATAGTCAGAGTACAGAATTCAGAATTCTGGGGTCAGGAACAGTCAAGCGAAGTTAGGGCTGGCCCATAGCTCAAACATTTGGATATATTCCTGTGATTTTCATGACATCTAGAAGGAGGTGGAATAGGGGGAAGGGAATGTGAAAGGTAAGAGCTTTTCAAATGGGAGAAGGTGCCATAACAGTCATCTGTTTCA
Organism: Vombatus ursinus; assembly: GCF_900497805.2. Classification (NCBI taxonomy): domain Eukaryota; kingdom Metazoa; phylum Chordata; class Mammalia; order Diprotodontia; family Vombatidae; genus Vombatus; species Vombatus ursinus. Next base: position 4,008,140 of record NW_020949351.1, on the reverse strand, counting down.
CCATCAATCTGAGAATGTACCTGTGATAAAGGCTGGCCACCAAACCTTCAGGAAGGGAGGACAACTGTGACGGATGGATGGAAAGAAGGAAGAGAGAAATAAAGGAAGGAAGGAATCATTTATTAAACACATACTAGCTGGTAGACACTGTGCTAAGGACTTTATAAATCTCATTTGATCCTCATAACATTCTTGGCAGGTAGGTGCTATATTTTCCTCGTTTTACAGTTAAAGAAACTGAAGAAGTAAAGGACTTTCCTTTGCCTGATGCTGGTTTAGAACTCAGGTCTTCCTCACTCCATTAAGACACACAGCTGCCTCTCATAGGAATGTAAGGGGTTGGCAGGCCTTGACCAGGCAAAGAATCAGAAATAATCATGCTGTTGATGAAGAGTCATAAAGGTAGAGGAGGAAGCCTGACTATTGGAAATCTTATGTCATCTGACAAAAACAATAACAACAACAAAACAATGAAAATAAATATTTAGGATACTTCCCAAATATTTCAACAGGGAAAATATCTAGCTCTAAACACTTTCATCCACCAAAGAGAGAAATGAGAGATGAATAATGCATAAAACTTTTTTTCAAAAGAAAACCTAGAAAACAGTATTTAAAAAAGGAAAATAGACTTTTTATCCTCAAAGAAGAGATAAAACAAAATTAAAAAGAACAAAATAGTCATTAGTAAGCTTTAGTAAGATCTCAATATTAGTATGATATTTCCCATAAATGTAACCTAAAGATTGCATTTGCAAGGTATTTTTTTCCTAAAGTCTATTTAGCACCTCCTACACTCTGTGCCTGCTGGACTAATAAAAGCCACAAAGTAGTGAAGGCCACAAGAAGGGGAGCCTAAACCTTATTAAGATACATCCTAAATGTGGATAATTTGAATCTCAAAGATCAAAATCCTGCTACATTTAATTATGTTCCTCTTCCAAAAAACTTACTCTTTATTAGAATAACTAGACAAAGCCTCTTTGGCAGCAGGGGAAGAGACAACATGGGATAGTTAAAAAAAAAAAAAATTAGCATTGAAGCCAGGAAGGCCTGGCTTCAGGTCCTAGCTTTGATACAGACTGCTTGAGTGACCCTGGGATAGTCATTTAACTTCTCAGTGTTCTCTACTATTCTCAGAGTGTTTATTACAGAGAAGGTGCCATTAATAGGAGGATTTACTTCTCTTAGAAGTTACCTTTTATATTTTACTATCTCTATCATATCTCTATCCTTAGTATTCTCATCTCTATCTTAGTAAATATATGTGTATGCATATATGCATACATATATAATTGATAATGATTAAACACAAATTACATGTATTTGTGTTTTGATAGTTAAACATTTTAAAGAGATGAGCTAATTAAATTAATGTGCTGACTCTCTGTGCATTAATAGAGAGTTTCATAAATTAATCCTGTCATTTGATGATTATCCTTATGGTTTTGAAGAGGAAGTGTATTCAAGGCATGAAGGGCAATTTATGCAAAAGTATAGATGTGTATAAAATTTTAAAAAATGATATTAATTATATTTTGCTAAGACAATCAATTTAGAATTAATATTTCCTTTTGTAGTTCCTTTCCCATGTAAACTTCACCATCACCCACATCCCAGTAAAACTTGCCTAAAAGTCAAGCTGTTGTCTTGTAGTTACTACCACCTTTGTAACCCCACCCATCACCCACTTTCCAGAGAAACTTGATTAGCCTAAAAAGCCGAGTTTCATCACCTCTATCTTGACTCTCATATCACATATCTTAGCTGTGATTAAGATGATTTCAGAAGCTGAGGGTCAAATGACATAATCTCAGTTCTGACCATGTCATCAATAGCCAATCAGAATAACACATGCTTATGCTGTTCGAGATTTTGCTCTGTCATCTTGCTAATTGTTATAAAAGACCATGTCAATCCTCATTTAATGTCTTTGGTCACTGAGAAAGGCCACTGACCAAATTTATTTGTTACTGCTTGCCTAATTTATAAATTGATGTTTGGAACTTTGTCTCTCAGTTTATGTTAACTTTCCAAAGTAACAGGTGGAAGATAGAGTACTGAATTTGGGTAACAGCAGGTTGGCCAGTTTGTATGGAACTTTTGAGTACAAGGGATATCTAGGGTGAGAAATTTGCATTTTAACCTACTATGGAAAAGGGAACAGCATGAAATTTTCTGAGTTATAGTGACCTGGTCAGTTTGGTGCTTTAGGAATTTTATTTTAGCAGCAACATGGTTATTTCCATACAAAACTGTGATCATTAAAGTTGATTTATTCATTAGTGAAAATAGGGATTACACTTAAGAAGCTATTGCAATAATCAGACCAGAGGTAATAAGGGTTTCAACCAGGGTAATAGTGATGTGAAAATTTAAAAGGGATGGATAGATGGAGAAAATGTTTAGAGATAGAATCAATGGCACTTGGTAACTGATTGGATATAGAGGATTATTCTTCACAAGTAAGTTAAAGGATGACAGTTGGGACAATTTAAAATAGTAGTTTCTCACATGGAGTAATATTGGATTCTAAGTATAGTCAGGGGAATAATCAGTTATATGACTTACTATGTACCAGGATTATGCTAAGTGCCTTACAAATAGCTGTGTTCATCACCATAATAACAATGTGAGGTAGGTGCTATTAAATGTTTCATAATAAATGGCTCAGGTCAAACTCTAGAAACAAATGCAGTTTGAATGGAGCACAAATAATGGAATCAGACCTAATATAAAACAAAAACACAGGCATATGAACAAAAATAATGGGAAAAAAAGCAAATTGAACTTAGTCACATTTTATTTCTGATACTTCCCTGGGTTGCCCTCATTGGTAAAAATATATCTATATCTACCTATATCTGTAGATATAGGTAGATATAGATATAAGATCATGAAAATAAGAAAGTCAGTTTGTTTCTTGCATTGTTCATTTTCTGGACTTTGCCATGATGACTTGGTTTCCCTTTCTCTTTGCTTCTGTATTCCCCTTCTCCCACTGGTGAGTTTTCCCCAAAACACCCACTGTGAGAAATTGTCTAGACCAGTCATCCTTCATTTTCTGGACTTTGGATCACCTCCTCTTGCCCCACAACTCCTTGTCATGTGCTGTCTTCCTTCCCCCGATAGAAAGTAATCTCCTTGAAAGTAGGGACTGTCTTTTGTTTGTGGTGGTAGTTTGTTTTGTCTGTATTTATAGTCCCAGAACTAAACACACTGTACGACAACTAATAAGTTCTTGAGAAAACTATTTGTAGACCATTTCTATACTCTTTTCAATCATTTATAAAACATGGTTCTCTTAATTTTACAATGTATTTCAGTAAGGTTTTTTTTTTCTGAATTTGGAGTAAATTTATTGGGACTGTTTGGTATACTTGCTCTCCTGATTGTAACACATTCCACTACCCCTTAAGAATTTTTGTGTTTTTTTTTTGTTTGTTTTTGAAATTGCACATCATTCCAACACTTCATTATATCTTATTATTCAATAATCAGTAGGAAATCATTGTTCTGTATTAAACTGTATTAAATTAAACTATTAAAAAAGTTTTATTTGGGAATTTATGAAAGAAAAAAGTAATCTTATTTAGATGTCTTTAAGAAAAATAATCTGAAAAGTAAATCCTAGCTATTTAAAGGAAAAGAATTAATTTAAAGGAGAGTGAGAATTAATATAGAGATAGATTAATATAGAGATCCAAATATGCTAGTCTTACTTTGGAACAAATGAATGTTTTTCATTGAATTTTGTTTGAAACTGTAAAATATAATGGATTTAATCCCCTGGAATCTTATGGTGTATAAGAAATAAAATAATAAATACTCTGTATTTCAAAAGGCATGAAAATAGTGTTTTTAACCTTTTTTTTAGTGCCATGCAACTCTATGGCAATGTGGTGAAGACTATAGCCATGTTTGAAAATAATGTTGAGGTTTTTGGTCATAATTGAAGTAAATGGTAATTTTCATTTAGAAGTTAATGAAAATAAAGATGTAATTTGTTTTAATCCACATTTGTGGACCTTCTGAAATCTATTCATAGACCATTAGGTTCATAGAACTCATGATAAAAAAAAAACAACAACAACCTTCAATTAGAAGAAAAATGGTAATGGGAGAATGGAAGTAAGGAAGAGGATCAAATGATGTTTGTAGCATCCCACTTATATGTCAACGCAGAGAGCATGAGTATTAAGTAAATACAACTTGATATGTTAATATCAATGCAAAGAGCTATATGAAATTTTATAGGAATCAGTGAGATAGATGTGGTGAGATGACTAGAATATGATGATATATGAATATATATTGTTTAAAATAGTTAAAACTAACAGAAGAGAAGTGATAGTCACAGAATATATCAAGAAAATATAATTCTAATGTAAAGGCACGAATCTGAAGAAGGATGCATGTTGAAGAATGTGTGAATGAGGATACGGAGAAATATATATGTTATTCTGTGAGAATCCTGCAGATCACTTTGACAGATGGAGGAGAAGACTGGTATTTTCTGGGTAGTGTTTAATGGTAATGTCATCACTTTAGGAGGTTCTTCTGATGATGTAGATTATAATTCATTCAGATGTGCCCATGTTGTGGAACTCTTCTCCTTGTTTTCCTATTAGTTTTCCATAAGGGGTTCACCAAATAAGCTACAAGTTTTCCTCAGTTTTTCTTCTGACATTTAGGGATAACAGTGGAACACTGTCTACTTGTCATTCCTGCGTTTCACATTACCATTAATTTACCACAGGATAGCTTTTATTTCTGTCCAAAATTTCACATCAGTTGAACTTGAAACCTATTGTCATCTACACCGTGCCTCTTTATTGCCTTCTGTATAATATTAATTTTTAATTTAATTCTTCATAGATTGTTGTTATCTATGTTTCACTGCTATACCAGCAGACTACTGATAAGATTGTTTAGCTTTTCAGATTGTTAGAAGACTCATTCTGATAAAAGAAAAACATGTGACAAAATCTTGACCTTTCATGATCAGTTTCATGTTTTAGAAATTGAGAAGGCATTAGAGGGATTTTTTTAAATTGATCTAATAATGTGTTCTTCCCCTTTCTCTTTTACATTCCATTGTTTTTTCTTGATACTCATGCCCTTTGTTGCTTTATATAAATGTCGTTCTTATTCAAACACTCTACAATGTTTTGCACAAAGAAAACTAAAGAAGCCAAGATTAGAAAGCAAGCAAGAAAGAGGGGAAAAAAAATTACAGCAAGTTTGATAAAGGTCTCATTTGTCAAATATATAAAAAACTGAGTCAAGATTTTAAAAAAAAAAGTGCCGTTCCCTAATTGATTAAAGGATAAGAATAATCAGTTTTCAGAAGAAGAAATTAAAGGGACCTATAGTCATATGAAAAAATGCTCTCTTGTGGGTAAGCCACTACCAATTAGAGAGAGATAAATTAATGCAGCTCTGAGCAAACACCTCAGACCTCTGAAAAATGAAAAATGGTAGAGACAATGAGAAGAAAATAGGTACACTAATGAATTGTTGTTAGAATGATGAATTGATTGAACTATTCTGGAGAACAATTTGGAACTAGGCCCAAACTATGCATACCCTTTGACGTAGCAATACCACTACTAAGTCTGTATCCCAAAGAGATCAAATAAAAAGAAAAAGGACCTATTTGTACAAAAATATTTTAACAGCTCTTTTTATGGTGGCAAAGAATTGGAAATTAATGAGATATCCATTTGTTTGGGAATGGCTGAGCAAGTTGTAGTATGTGATTGTTTTGGAATACTCTTTTGCTATAAAAAAATGACAAGCATGATGGTTTAAAAAAATGGGAAGATTTATATGAACTAATGAAAAGTAAAGTGAGGAGAACCAGGAGAATATTGTATGTAGTAACAAAAATATTGGAACAATATCAACTACGGAATACTTAGCTACCCTGATTAATAAAATGATCCAAGACAATTCAGAAAGACTTATGAAAAATGCTATCAACCTCCAGAGATAGAACTAATGGACTGTGAGAACTTATTGAATCATATTGTTTTTCACTTTATATTTTGTTTTATTTTATTTTTTGTAATATGGCTAACACAGAAATATTTATAATGGGTATTCATATCACTTGTCTTCTTAATGGTGGGGGCTTGAGTGAGGGAGACAATTTGGAATTCAAAATAATTTTAAAAAATATAAAAAGTTTGAGGTCAGATACTCTTGGATACTGTCCTTCCCCATTTATGTATATGTGTTCATTTTAAGAATTACAAAGAGCTTTACTCACAATGGTCCTTTGAGGTAACTAGTGTGAATATTAGCAGTAGATGAAGAAAATAAAGTTTAACATGTAACTTTATGTAACTTGCCCATGATCACATATCTAGTGAGTGTCTAAGGCAGAATTTCAACTTAGTTCTCTTGACTCCAGGCTTAGTACCTTCTGCGTCAAACCATGCTGCTGAAGAATTTTTTTTTCTTTGTGGAAAAAAAAAAGGTAGACTATACTTTAAGGAGTACGTTTATATATTGCCTTAGGTTTGGCTAACTGCTTTGCAAATATTATCTCATTAGATACTCACATGAACCCTGTGCATTAGGCAATGTAGTCACCTACGTTTTCCATATGTGTAAAGTGAGGTTCAGAAGGGGCATGTTTATACCTATTACGTGAATTTTCGGGAAAAAAAAGGTAATATTGTATTTATATTGCAAACTATAAAGTTTAACAACATTTATTAGGAAACAGATAGCAAAATAGCTATTGAGAGTATTTTCACACCTTTACAATGTATACTTCATTTTTATAATGTGTGGTATAGTAACAGATCACATTGATAAACAATAATGGAAATAATAGCAACATACCATTTTATTTTAACCAAAGTAAAACATGAACCTAATCAATATACTATAGCAACTTGACACAGGTAGTGGTGACAAAGGATTTATTTTGTTAATATATTTTAATGGAAATATGTGGATCCAAAGTCCCACCTTATATATCTAATGAAGTACCTGAATGTCACAATTTGGCTATGTCTACTTAACACTCCCAAGCAGAAACACACACACACACACACACACACACACACACACACACACACAC
>NW_020949351.1:3989091-4001034 GCF_900497805.2 Vombatus ursinus | reverse complement strand
ACACACACACACACACACACACACACACACACACACACACACACCAATTAAGTGGAATTTGGGTCGATTCACTGAAACAGTTCTTAATCAGTGGAAAACAATTCACAATCCAAGTATTTTACTGAATTGGACATTTCATTCACTGAAAAGAAACTAATACAGCTCTCTAATCAACACAATTGTTGACCCTGTCCATCTGCATTTCCAGAGTTTACAAGCTAGCTAGAGAGGTAAGATGTAAACATTGAAATAAAATGAACTGGCAATGTCAGGCAGCATATAGTGGGCCAAATAAATGATGATAATACTAAGTGCTCAAGGAAATTGTATATCAGAGAAACTGTTGGAAGCTATGTGATCAAGCAGTCTGAATAGAAGGGGCATCATGTGACCATAAAAGCAGAAAACATAAGGTGGTTTCAAATAAAATTGAGTTAACTAGCTTCTGATGGAAAAATCACACTGGAAACAAGAAAGGAGATAAAGATGGCTAGGGAAATTGAAGTAATCTTTTCTAAAACCTTGGTAGAAAATTAAAGAATTTATATTCTATCTAATGAGCAGCAATGAGCTCTTGAGAGTTTTAAAAAAGTGATATCATATAAGTAGTGCTTTAGGAAGATTGACATTCTAGTGCAATGAGCTATAGGTTATTAAAACACAGGTTTAGTAATTATAATAGTAAGCTAAAATCGATGTTACTTCAGTTTGCTTTTTAAAACCCTTCACAACTTGACACCATCCTATCTTTCCATTCTCCTTACATTTTACTCCCCTCCATATATTCTAAAACTCAGTGACACTGGAAATATTCTAAGTACATATTTGTATGTTTTCTTTCCCATTACAATATAAATTTCTTGAAGTGAAGGATTTATTTTTGGTAGCCAGGTGCTGCAGTATATGAGCAAGGTGCCTGGAAGTCAGAAAGACCTGAGTTCAAATTTAACCTATTCAGACACTCATTAGCTGTGAGCAAGTCACTTAACGTCTTCCTGCTTCAGTTTCCTCAATTGTAAAATGGGGATAATAGCGCCAACTTCCAGGGTTTTTGTGAAGCTCAAATAAGATAACAACTGTAAAGTGATTAAAACAGTGCCTGACACATAATAAATGCTTAATAAATGAATATATTACTTGACAATGAATAAATGAGAAAAATCAAAACAGCTCCTAAGTTTGACATTACTCTTAGCACATAGGCAAAGGAGACAAGAGCCATACAATACTGGAGGAATCATGGAAAGATAGGTGTATATACACTGTTGGTAAAGCTGTGAATTGGTCCAACCCTTTTGGAAATCAATTTAGAGTTGTGTTAAAAAGGTAGAGGGAAAGGTAACTCACACATCCATGACTTTGAATCAAGAGATATTATCATTAGATTATTTCCTAAAGATGTCAGTGAGATATTATGTTTACCAATATATTTATAAATGTGTTTATGGACAAAGAATTAGGAACTAAGTAGAAGTATACTGGCTGAGAAATGGCTGACTAAATTGTGACGTGAATATAATGAAATATTATTGTACTGTACGAAAAGTTACTATTAGAACTTCAGAAAAAGCATGGGATAATTTATATGAGCTTATTTGGAGTTACATAAAAAAAGAACTAAAAAAAGTAGTGGGCACAAGGACTACAAATATGAACAGAAAAAGAACAATAATCAAAATTGAATATGTAATTATTTTGACCAAGCTTGACTCTGGAGAAGGGTTTGAAATATGTGTCTTCCTTTTTTTTTCCTTTATAGATATAAGTGATTGTGTATAATAAATATTCATATACATTCAGCCGTAGTTGATATGTTGGTTGGTTTTGCTGAACTTTGTCTTTCTGTTTGTTTGTTTGTTTGTTTTTTATAAGAGATAATTTACAAGTTAGAGAGAAGGGAGAAATATATTTATCATTTATGGTGATATAAATGAACATGAATAAAAATAGAAAAAAGTCACCCCTTAGCCATAGATTTGAAAGATAACTCAAGCCATCTTCCTATATTTTTAAATGCCTTGTTCTCTTCTATTATAATGCATTTGAATTATTTGTAGCACATTATACCATGTTGTATATGGCTGATGTATATATATATATATATATATATATATGTATATATATATATAATACGTATGCGGGTGTGTGCGTATAATTATTTTCCAATTTCCCAGGTCTCATTAAATAGAAACTCTTACTCAAAGTTCTCAGCTTTATCAAATACTGCTACTGAGCTCAAGTAATTCTAATTCTTGCTTATATAATATAAGAATGCTGGGCTAAAGAACACTTAAGATTTCTTCCCTTATAGATCTAAGATTCTATGATTTTATCTAATCTCTTAAACTGAACTGTTTTTTTTAAATAATACCAAATGATTTTGATTATTATTACTTGTAATTTGAAATGTAGAATTGCTAGTTCCCCTTCTTTTCAACTTCTTTCTAATTATTTCTATGAATATTCTAGACAATTCTCCCAAAGGATTCTGTTAAATTTTGCCTAATTTGAGAAAATACTCTTTTAAAAATTACATTGGTATAGTACTAAATCTTTAAATTAATTTTGATAATATATATTTATATATTGGCATGGCTCAGTGATTGGCAATGCATAAGCCTCCAATTATTTGTATTTCTTTATTTCTTTAAAGTGTTGAGTAATGATATCTGTATAAATCTTGAGCATTTTAAGGTTTATTGACTTCTGCATATTTTACAAATAATTTGAATTTTTTTCTTCTATAATTTCTCTTTTTGTTATTCTAACATATAACTACTGAACATTTTTATAGATTTATTTTGTACTTTGCTGCCTAATTCAAGTTGTTAATTGTCTCAATTAGAATATTTGATGATTCTCTTGGGTTTTCTAACTAAATCATCATGTTATTAGTAAATAAGAATAATTAAGTTTCTCCTTTGGCAATGTTTATTCTTCATTTTTATTCTCACTTTTATTGCTAGCATGTCAATAGTTATGTTAAATAATAGTGGGAAGATTTGGAACTCTTGTTTTACTATAGTATATATTGGGACAATTTCTAATGTTTCCCTAAAGCAAAGAATGCTAGTCTTTGATTATAGATTTAATAAAACTACAAATAAACACCTTTGCAGTGTTTTTAGTATAAATAAGCATCTTACTTTTGCAAAGGCTCCATCTACTGCCATATTCATGTTTTGTGTGAATTGTATTTTAACATGCATCCCTTATATAAATTCAAATAAGTTATAATACATAATTCCTTGGATATATCAATATAAATTTGTCTAAATAATTAAACAATTTTATATCATAATAATTATTGAAATTATATTAAAATGATTATCTAATAATTGATTATTTCAGTTCAAAAGTGGGAAAGTTAAAGATGGATAGTTATGGGAAATCATTGTTCAGGAAAAGGAATGAAAGGCAAATGATTTCTAGATTAAAAAGTAGCTTCTTCTCTTTACCATCATGAGCACTTATTTTTCAAGAAATATATTCGAAGTTGTTGGATGTGGACACTGAATAATATTAAAAATTAATTAGATTATATTTTAATAGACAAAAAGACATTATTGATATGTGAGTTACAACTTAATTATATGTCTGTCATCTTCTGAAATATTTGTTGGCAATTGTATTAATTAGCATTTTTAAGTCTTTCAAAGTATCCTGCATTTAAAATGCTTTTAGTATATATTGTTCTCCAGATTAGGTTTATTTCACTCTGCATCAGCTCATGTAAATATTCCTAGATTTCTCTGAAACAACTTTGTCATTTTTTATTATTCCATTAAAGATACTATTCAACTATTGATAGAGAGGTGTTGTATTCAAGATGCAGAATAAGAGATACATTTTTAGATATGATCATTGTAGGGAATAGTTTTGAGTGACTACACATTGACTTCAAGACTTTGTTTATTCTTTCTTCTTCCCCCCACTCCCAGTTAAAAGAGCGAGGTTGAAAAGAGAGAAAATAAATTATAATTAAAAAGGAAAACAAAGCTTTTCATGTACAGTCTGACCATCAACATTTTAGAACACAGATAGAGTAAGTAAAATGCAGGCAGTAAGAATAATTTAAAAATAAAAAATGACATAAAGTTGAAACAATTCAATCCTGAACTATATAAAAAGGCAATTAGTAATGAAAAAAAAGTTTGTATGTATATGTGTATATGTGTATATTTGTATATTTATATATGGGTGCATGTATGTGCATACATAATGCATTGTGCACATGTGCACATATGTGTACACAATGCACATATACATGTGTATATGCATGTATATGTACACATGTATACGTGTTATATGCAGGGACATACAGGCATAAATGTGGGTATATGTGTATATATTTATATCTATATCTATATCCATATCTATATGTTGACATTGATGCCTCCGACAGGCAGTACAGATAAAGAGCTGTGCCTAGAACTGGACAAAGAAGGTTTGATTATCTACAGGAAATTTCAAAGCTCTTCAATTAAATAACCCCAAGCTTTCCATGGGTGAAAAAAAAAAGGGCCATAAAAAAAAAGACTGCATTCATATGTTTTCATGAGAAGCTTTGGGTTATTTAAAAGCCTTTGAAATTTCCTGAAGACAATGGCCTGCTCATTCCATTCTCTCCAATTTCATTTTCTTTAACATTTTGCTAGCATATAATTCTAAGCAGAAGGTTATGACTTTTTTTCTTTCTTCTCTGTTATGATTTTCCTGCAGTGTTTTTTTTACTAGTATTTTCACATTCTCATCTGTTTTTAAAATCAAATTACCTAAACATTTATTGATTTTTAGTCTTTTAAAATATTTTATTTATTTCCACTTATTGTCAAGATTTCATCTTTTGTGCTTCTTTTGCTTTTATAGTGGATACCTTTATTTTTCTAAAATTTGCATACTAGGCTTATTAATTCTCTCCACTTTTTCTCATAGGTATTATCTTTTCACTTTACTTTCACTGATAAATTTCCTCTGAGAGCTGTTTTGATTATACAAAAATTTGGCATATTTCTTCTTTGTCATTATTGTTGCTTGCTTTCCCATAGTTTTAATTTTTTATTATTTGTTTTTTTGACTCAATAATTACTAAGGAAACCAGTTTTGAACCTCCATTTTTTGTGTATTTTGCTTGTGTTCTTTCTATTGTCACTATTTTTTTTATGGCTACTAAAGCACATGTTTACTTTCTCTCTCTCTCTCTCTCTCTTTTTACATTTAATTTATCTGTGCTGTAGTGTATGTTTTCTTTTTAAATGTATAATATGTCATTAAAAATATTGAATGCTCTCATTGAGAGTGTGATATATATCTTTTAGAACTAAATTTACTACTTGCTTCTTTATAAATTATTTTTGTTTATAATTCTTTTAGATTTGTCAAGATCAATATTAAAGTTTTTTTTACAAATATTGTAGATAGCTATATCTTTTTGGGATTTACTTAAATAAACTACACTATTAGTACATATATATATAGTACATATAATCTATTTTTAATCATCATGTAGTTCTCCTATTTCTCTTTTAGTATTGTAAATTTGAATTGTGAAAATTAAATGAGAAATTGAATATTCTAATTTGTCTGATAGCAGAATTTCAATTCTTGATCTTTGAAGTCCCTTGATGCCTAGTAAATATTGGTCAAGTGTTTCATTTGTCATTTTACTTTTTGTATAAATTTATTCACACAAGAAATTATTGACATTTGATTGCTTATCTGTTTTGACCTTCATTTTATTGAATTTTAAAATTCATTCACATTAATTTTTTTATTGTCAAGCTTGTGTTTTTTGCCATTTGTTTCTTTTATATTGATTTTTATCCTTTTCTTCTTTTAATTCAGCATATTATTCCTGTGATTAATTTTGCTTCCCTCATGCTGCTGCTGCTGATAAATTATATTAAAATATGATATTAAAATTGTTTAAAATTAAGAAACTGATAATTTCAAATTACATAAAATCACTAATTAGATCATTTTTGTCAGTTCTTCAACACAACCTTCACTAATGCTCACAGACTTTTGGTTTAGAACTATGAGGCCAATCTTTCAGGAGGAGGAAAGGGGAAAGTACAAACATCAAGAGGTAGCATACTTTAGTGTAAACATATAAATTTGAAATCAGTTTCAAATTATGCGTTTGCTACTTATTACCTGTATATCCTTGGTCAAGTCATTATTTGATCTTTTTCTTAGCCATAAAATATTGGGGATGAAGAGTTAACTATTTGACTTCTATGGTCCCTATTTGTTTCTAACTCTATGGTCCTAGTGTCAGGCATCAGAACAAGATTGCTAGATAAATAAATATTAATGTTTATTGATTAACTGAGATAGAATATCAAGATGCACCCATGTGCGCGTGCGCACACACACACCTTTTAACTTCCAAATCTAGTGAAAAATGAAACAAAAATAGTGGAAATCCAAATATCTGTATACCATAAAAAGAGGTAAGAATCAGCTGTGTCCAGCCATCTCTCAGGAAGAGAAGTCAGAACTACCTGTTGCTAACAGCAGTTGAGCAGATTTTCAGACTTTCCTTTCAATGGAGTTTAATAGCCTCATTTTGGACATTGGCTATTACTGCTGCAGGTGCCTTGATTTCCCCCATGCATTATAATTATCACTAGAGGAAATGCGAGGGCAAAATCACTCCTCTGCCTAATTTCCTTCGACTTCCTTCTCTAGAATTCATTTTCCCTCTTTAAACCTGACATCCTTTGCTCCACATATTTTATTTGTGTTGCTGCACAAGCTGTGGGACATAATATGTGGCATTTTAGCACCATTCTGTTCTTTACTCATGGCATATAAATCACAGCAGAGTTGCTAACAGTGTGTGACTGACAATCTTCCTTGAGAGACAATCTGTGATCCTTTCAGCCTTTTACTAATAAGCTCATTAGGCGAGAATGGCTGGAAATCCTTTCTGGGATATAGCAATGAACCACAGCAAATTCAGTGCATGTCTGACCACTCTGACTTTAGAGAATCAATCTTTCCTCAATCAAAACTTTGTCAGGTTATGCTGAATGTCTCCTGAAGGTTACTGATTTTTTTTTTTAAATAAAGGTTTGTGAGCAAAACCAAGGAAGCCTTCCAGACTCATGATGAGTCAAGGAGAAAAAGTTTAACACTTGTTGTTTTCTTCATGAATCAATATCTAAAAAAAATTTCAAGAATGTTGAATGTGTTACAATATTCTACTGACAAACAAAAATAGTTTATTCTCAATAATAGTTTAGGACAAATAAAAAGGGTTTTTATTCTAAAGAGACCAAGGAGAAGTATGCATGTTCAGCCTTTTATAACTTGTTGGGTTCATTCAAATTTTGTAATGAAAAATGGGCAGTTGATATAAAATCATGTTAATGTTAAATAAATATTAAATGGTATTATTAAAAATAAGAGTAATAATTTGGATTGTTTTGTCACCCAAAGTTACTAAGACACATTTCCTCACTTAAGTAAATGTAAATAAATAAATAAATGAATGAATGAATGAATGAATGAATGAATGAAACACTTGCACCAGCAAATTTTGGTGAGTTGTACACTGTCAACCTTCCACTTAAAACCTTAGACTGTAAGATTAAAAAAAATTGAATTGCTACTATACTAAATTATAATTAAATTCTGCAACTTTGGAATTATCCAGATTTGCCCTATAGGGGTTACCATAGTGCTTACCAAAATGTGCTTACAAAAACAAGTCTTAGGGAATCGTTCAGAAAGGGGACATTTGAAACCCTGTACATATCAGCTTGTCTGTGAATGAATCCACTGGACAGATCAATGATAAAATGTGTATTAAGAAAACACAACATGTCAGCTGGAAAGGACATTCATCAAAGTGCAGAAAAGAACTGAGTGCAATGCATACAGTACAGTGTATTACAGTATCTGAAAAAAAGAACTGAGTGATTAACTGATCCAAATTAGATGAGGCTGCATGTCTGCTTGTGTACAGAAAAGGACATCTTTATTGTATTCAGGAGCTATGTGGACAAAAAGAAGGTTTTTAGACTTATGCTACTGAATGTTATTATCTGCCTCTCCCCTCATTAAACTATGGTATTTCTATTTTAATTTTATTATATGTTTAAAAAGTAATAGTTCCAAGACTATCAGAATATCACAATCATACAATATTTTAGCAAACTTTAGAATCCATTCAGTGCTGAAAGTGTTAAGAGAAAGATTATCTTTAACACAATATAATCTATGCTTGCAAAACTTTTAGTTTTGACAAATCCATAGGATCATAGAATGAAAGTGATATTTAAAGCCTTAAAATTCTATAATGAAATTGAGACCAAGAGAGGGAGAGTGACTTGCCCATGGTCACTCAGCCCAGGAGTAACTGAGGTGATCGAGGTAAGTATGTATGTATATATGTATGTATGTACGTATGCATGTATGTGTGTATGTGTATATATATACATATATGTATATATATATACCAATAATAATTCAATCATTGAATTGAGAAATGATCCAACTTTACTTACACTTTAACATTACATAAAAAGTCCATATAGCCTATTTCTTGGGGTGTGCTGGAGATGCCTATACTTATCTATATTACACAAAGATATTTCCACACCTAAGAAAATATGCAACAGGGCTCATGACCTGGACAGATATTTTATCTAATAAGAGTAATAATGCCAATGTTTATATGACATTTTAAGGTTTGAAATGAGCTTTAAATGTGTTATCTCATTGTATTCTCACAGCAGCTTTATGACTGGTATTACAGTTATTAGTATCATCCCTATTCTATAGATGAAGAAATGGATGTAAAGAGAGATTAAGTAATTTTCTCCCCTTGGTCACATGACTAGTAATTGTCTGAGGTGGAATACAAACTCAGTTCTCTCCTGATTCAGAGTCCAGAACTTATTCAGTTATGAAAGGCTTCCTCTCTATACCATATGGCCTATATATTTTACCTTCTACTTCATCATGTGAAAGCCATTATCATGGTGACTACCAGACTGTTGATGCTAATGAGTTCCCACAGTCTACCCTAGATAATTGCAGTTATTTTTTTACTATAAATGCTACCATCAAGTGAATCTGAAGGTACCATTTGGACTAATTCTTAATAGCTCTATTTGGCAGAAATATTCGACTAGGCTAGCAACACTGACATGTCATTCCAATCATTTCCAATAATTTAGTTTACATTATTATGAATATAATATGAATAATGTTATGTATATGAATAAAATTTGCTTTTTTTTCCTCCCCTAGTCTTCCTTCTCAGAAGAACATACAAGAATAGCTTATTACTTAATCAGTTATTATTGGAGCAAAATCAAGACCTTTAATGATGTGTCAAGTATAACCTAAAAGTCAAAAAGTATGAACATGATAGTTACAAAAATCCTTACAATTCACATAAGACAAATCATTTGTAAACTAATTGAAGCTGACAAGTTACTACCAGCAGAAACATATGTACACACACACATACACACACATGTACGCATGCACACATCTTAATTTGCTTTGTAAACTAGTTATGAAAAAGCAAGTAAACATTAATATCGTCTTGATGCTCTGCCACTCTATACTCTTCCCGACTGCTTCTGTACTTGCATTGGAGGGCTGCTGTTCTCCATATATTTGATGCCTTGAGTCTCTCAACAATTCTACATTGGCAGGTACAGCCCAGCAAATTAGAGCTGATCAATGATCACTTTCAAACTACTCCACAGTTTTGCCAGCACACTCAACTAGAGATGAAATGATACAGCATTGCATCTGTGAGAGTGCTTGCAAAGTCACAATACTGTTAGCGCTAATGAATCAAAGTGATTTAATATTTAAGATGATAAACAATGAACTAAATAAATATTCCATAGATAAAAGTTTGCAGGATCTTAAGGGGCATAGGGTTTAATTTGGATTTTCTTTTTAAATGGAAAATTTAGCTTGATAGCAGGACTTCAATACTTTAAATTTTTTAAATACATTTTAAACTAGTTTAGAAAATGGGAAACAAGACAAGATTAATCTTTTAACCTATCATGTCCCTCTTTACTCTTCCCTAGGTACCTTCTCCTCAGTTCCTTCAACTCAACCTCATATGATATGGGCTTAGAGTCCTTCACCATCAAGATTGCTCTTTTGGATACTCTTTACTTTCATAAAATGCAATTCCTAGGACTAATATAATACTTCAGATGAAGTCTGACCAGGAAAGAACTTTTAAAAAAGCAAAAAATGAAGCAATCAGTAAAAATGGGTAAAAATCCCTTAAAATTAATGTAGAGATAAATTGGCAAAACCAAGGACAAGATACACAACTACAAAAGTAATGCTAAAATGTAGTCAAACTCAGGTGGGAATCTATATTGTGGAGTGTAGTATTTGCTCTGAGATATAGTTATGTTGTCAATTTTGCTTAAATATTTTTGCTGCAGGTTATTGAAGGAATAGGTCTGAGATTGTTATACCTAGATTAGTCGTATATGATTGTCCTATGGGTCCATGGATTACGATGTCATATATGTGTATACACATACACATGTATGTATGTATGTATGTATATATACACATGTGCCTGTATGTATATGTACATGTGCATATGTATATATATATGTATATATATGTATTTTTTTTCTCCATCTTAATAGTTATTCCATTTAAATCCCTTCAATGACTTATGGCAATAGGCAGGTAAGTTCAGACATCCCTAGGGCAATAGAGTGGATATATATTTCTTTTCTCCTCATATGAAGTAGAAATAGGGCTGATTTTTCATGCATATGAGAATATTGAAGAAATTGGCAAGATTAATTACTCTATACTATTCACTGGCCTTATTGTTGTATTTTCTATAATATTATGTGCTACCTCATCAGGACTTGTGGAAGTGATAAGAAGAGGCAAGACATCTTGTTGAGTTTCATGTGGTCCACTAGCAGAAAATAGCTATTGAGTGACTCTCTTGGATAATTTCTCATATTATATATGATGGTATTAGAAGAATCTCAATGGAATGGACCAAAACAAAAAAAAAATGTTCAATTAGCCCAAACAATTACAACAGATATATCTAGGTAGTATATCTCATACTTTCCCAGACTTGATGAAACTTCACCTTCTGCAGGCTGCTTGACTAGGGTTTAAATTTTGGGTACTTCCATGTGATTTGATCTGGGAAGTTACACATCATTTGGGGGCTGAAAAATCATTATTCTGAACTCTATACCATGATTATCTCCACTCTTTTTTATCTTCAATACTTCATTCTCTCTTTATTTCCTGTCTCTCCTCTCCTGTGGAAAGACACATGTGTGTCTCTCCAGATCCTTTAAAAAAAATAGCAAACAAACCATCAAGGAAATAAAAATCTTCAGTTAACTAGATCATGCCTGGTAGTTATTGTTTGATATTTTTCCTTTCCTTCTTGGTTAAATTCCTTGTGAAAGCTTTGTGCACTGAGTGCCTCCACTCCTTTCACTTCTAATCATTATTTAGTTTGGCTTCAGATCTCATTATTTCAATAAAACTCCTCTCTTTATATCTGACAGTGATTTCTTATTTGCCAAAAGTTATGCTCTTTTCTTAATCCATATCTTTCTTCCTCTCTCTTATATTGTTAAAACTTTTTATCATTTTTCTCCACCTAGATACTGTTTCTTGATCGAGTTTTGGTGATATTACCCTCTCCTGATTCTCCTCTACCCATTCAACCATTCTATCTCAGTCACCTTTTCAGGTTCTTCATCCAGGTCATGCCCACTAACTATGGGTGTTCAATAAGTGTCTGTCTTGGTTTCTCTTTTCTTCCTCCTCTATACTCTCTCATTTAATGATATCATACACTACCTTGGGTTGTCTACATGAAAGATGCCTAGATCTATCTATCTATCTATATCTATCTATCTATCTATCTATCTATCTATCTATCTATCTATCTAT
>NW_020949351.1:3970898-3989081 GCF_900497805.2 Vombatus ursinus | reverse complement strand
ATCTATCTATTTATCTATCTGTCTACACATGTACCTACCTACCTACCTACATACATACATACATGCATACATACAGCCTTAATTCTTTCTTAAGTAGCAGTTACACATCACTAAATATATTTTGGATATATCAAACTGGATGTCCTATTGGCATCAATAAAATTGTAAATAACCAAAATAGAGATCATTATCTGTCTCCTTAATACCCCCACCCCTATTCTAAACTGTCCTATTACTATTGAGATGACTATGTCTTTTCAGTCACCCAGGCCCTCAACATTCATTGACATTTTTATATCATCATGACTTCTAATTCACTTAAACTTATTAAATCCACTGCCAAATCCTGTTTCTACCTTCACGACATCTATCATATGCACTCCTTTCTCTCCACTCACAGAACTGCTATCCTAGTTTAGTCCAACCTTTTCAGCCTTTTCAGTCTTAAACTGTCCTAATTTCCAAACATTCTATTTCCCAGTTAAATACATTTACTTACTTGCTGCTACTGGAACATGACATCCTAATTTCAGTATCCTTGGCTTTGGACTGGCTGTTCCCAATACCTATAAGACTTTGCTTCTTTTCTTCTGTCTCTTGGTTTCACTAGCTTCATTCTATAAGCAGCTTAAGTCCTTGTTTTTACAGGTCTTCCAATAGTGTTAGTTGCTAGTGCCTTCCTCTCTTCCTCTTCCTCCCAATTTTTCTGTATACTAGCTACTTAGACATACATAGCTACTTATCCAAATGTCTCACCCATTATTATGTAAACTCTTTGAGGGAAGGGGCTATTTTTTTCTGGCATTCATATATCTGGCACATAGAAAGAACTTAATAAATATTTGTTGAATGTGATTGCTGTATTGATTCTTAAATAAATCTTAGCACTAGAATGTAAAAGTGTGTTGTCTTTGTAGTGATTTTAGTAGATCAAAGAGTGTAATATAATTAGAGGTAATGGAGGCATACTGAAATTATGCTGACCAGATTTCAGAGGAAAAATAAGTTGAAAGATGGTCCCCTAAAAACCAGGATGACAAAACATGACTTTCTGAATCCAGCAACCTGGAAGTTCCATATAGGTTCTATATAGGTGTGAAACAAAGCAATAAGAAAGATGTTATTTCAATGCCTAGTGACTTAAAATGCTAGATTAAAAAAATAAATATGTAGTCATTAGAAAGATAATGAAATTATTTCTGGTAATCAAAATAGAGACCAATATTTCTTAGTATTGCAATGTGTAATCTCAAGAAGCTAGAATTCGTATCAATAAAGATTGGGCATCTACTGGAAGATATTTCACCAAAAGGACTGGCAAGGAGTTATTATGAATGTGAAGGATTATTTTAAATATAAGGAATGATGGATGGATAAGGTAACAATAATTAGTTCACAGTACAACGAAGAATTTGTTAATGGTAGATAGATTCTTGGAATATTTATTTTTTAATGGAATGTTTTAGGCAGTAGTTTTACAGTTTTATGGCACCTGATCTAATGATTTGGGTACAAGAAATCATCTTACTGCTTTAGTTTAATAAAGAAGATTTTCAGAGTATAGAAGATTTTCATTAGAAAGGGAGTTAGATGTAATAGAATACTGAAGTATAAAAAAGGGTGACTAAATGAAGGAGGAAGAGGAAAAACTGATTAAAAGGTAAGGGATTTGGTAAGGGAAGTAGAACCTTGGGATAGATATTATACATGGGAAACCAACTCCAATGCTATGAAAACATATCTTTGGAAATAAAGAGATGCTGTTGTTCAGTCATTTCAGTTGTGTCTAATTCTTGATGGCCCCAGGGAGTTTTCTTGGCAAAGATACTGGAGGGGTTTGCCATTTCCTTCTCCAGATCACTTTACTGATAAGGAATTAAGGTAAATAGGGTTAAATAACTTTCCCAGGGATAATGTGGGCAAGTCTTTGACCTTCTGCTCTCCAGGCCTAACTCAAGAATCCAGGAAGGAAGAATGAATTACTAAGAACCTATCATGCTAATATCCCATTTCAGGGTACTAACATGCCTTCATAAGCACCAGCTCCTTCTTAGTATGGCATCCTCATCCCCATAAATGTGATTACCTCAATCAACAAAAGTAGACTCACCATTGGAGTCCCAATTCCCTTCAATACCTCTGAAAGCATCTTATCTAATCAAAGCATACACAACCAATGATGTTTAAAAATGAGCTAAAAAGCATAGTATTCTATGGAACAAACACAACTACTACAAGCATGTAGTAGGAAGTTAAGACAAAAAGGCCTTTGTTAAAGAACTTCTTTGAAAATAGGGCAAAATGACTTTTCATCAATGGTTAGAATGTTTATTACAATGTATAGTGCCATCATAAACAAACATTCTCTCCAAGGAGTGAAATTCTACTATAATGGTTCTTGACCTGTAATCTGAAAGATGCAAATGTGGAGAAATATTTTATTTATTCATTTTTATGATTTATGTATTGTTGAATATCCATTCATATTCATTTAAAATAATTCCAATTGATAACATATTTTTTATATAATTATTATTATTATTATTATTTTGATCTCACAGATCACTATATCTGTATCCATTGTCCTAGGTAAAATAGTTAGTGCCCGCAAAAGTTAATTTGGAAGCAAGACCCATATATTAGATTCTTCTATATTCAGGAATAGCCAATTTGTGATGATTTATTTTCTCTCATTTTATTATATTCCAGTTTTACACTACCTGGGAATTGTAATGGTAGGAGGAATGAAAGGATGGGATTTTACTTTAAATTACCATGAGGAGATCTGGCTGTTGCTTTACAATTGGGACAGCAATGTTTTTCACTGGGAAGAAATTGGCTCAAATGTTATTAATGCCAGTACTGTGGATAATTATGAATGGGAAAATAGCCTTTTTTGGACTTTGAGGTTTGAAAGAGTTTAGGCAGCATGGGAAAAAAAATTTGGGTTAATCAGTAAAGCCACTCAGTAGTGGAATTTTACATACTAGCTAGAGCCATGTTGAAATGGAATAGGAGATGATAAGAGAAAAGCTTTGATACCACCTGGTGCCAAAGGATCACATCTAGAATATAGATGAGGGAATTGAGGAGATTAGAACCCTAAGTAGTAGTGGCAATTGACTACACACTGCCTCCATCTTGTGACTCAATTCTGGATCCAGGTCAATTCCCTTTCTATTTAATTATGCATGTAGTCCAATTTTTGTCTTGTGAGAAAACTTTATTCAGTTGTGGGAATTGGGAAAACAAAAACAAAAACAAAAGCAAAAAACCTTGTTGCATTATTTGAACACAGCCCTGTGTGCTTGGGAAGCTGGAACTCCTCTTCCTGCTGCTTAAAGATCACTAAGGACTTGGCTTATGCTGATAGAAACCTGGTCAGATACAAAGATTGATGCAAGGAGTTTTCTTACAAGTATACATCTCAAGCAACCCATAGGTCTTATCTGAAAAATTGACCCATACTAATCAGTCAGTTATTATTTCCACGTTCCTTTGATTTTTCGTAGACACTTGGTTTGGGGGGGGGGACACTACTTTTTCTGATTTCAGGGAATCATACTTGTTTGCACTCCCCATCCCAACTTGAAAAATCCCTAGTCTTTTCTTCTATGAGAAATCACATTACTCAGTGTTGTACTGTGGTTGTTTTCTTTTAATTCATTGGCCTTATTTGATTGTTTTTAATGTATAAAAATCTGTCTTCTCCGGTATTTGGAGGCCAATGCCAAATCTGAGGAGGCCTGGCCCCAGTTTGTTGAGTAATTGGCATGCATTGCTTCATAAATTGATATTCTCAGAAGCTCAAATCTTTGTTTCCTCAGTCATTTCATCTTTCACCCACCAGACTAAGGTCATTAACTACTCATCTTCAGATTCAGACTCATCAGTTTTTTAACTAAATACAGAAGTGTAAGGAATGTTACCTGGGGCCATGGGCACAGCAGGTAATAGATACATTTTATAGGCATGACACCCTTGCTTTTGATCATGGGTGCGTTGGTTTTTAATCTGAAGTATTTCATATTTAGCTTAACTAAAATCCCCAATTAGGATTAATTGATTCAAATTGTCCAAGGGAAATTAAATGGAACAGAGACGCCTTTTAATGAATTAAACTCAACTATCTATGAAATCCATGCCAATGTTTTGATGTGGCCCATGTCTCAGAACAACATGTTTTAGACATATACTAATCTCTGCCCTTTCCACTATGCAGAAACCCTCAAGGGAAAATCCTATAGGTATTTCAATACCCCACAGTTGTACCCTAGATTACACATGTGGCCAAGACTGACCAGGACTTTTACCATGTGTGATGACATCTTATAGCACCCTGTAGTTCTATTATGTGTAGGCATGCTACTCATATTAATCTATACCAGCATTTTGTACTACCAAATCCTGCAAGCACTCAATCTGTGAAGTTTAAAAACAATGACAACTATATTCCCATATAATTAATTTCCTTTGTCATTCCATGCATTTTATTTTGTTTATTTAAAAACATTTTTTTTCCT
This sequence comes from Vombatus ursinus, assembly GCF_900497805.2. Lineage (NCBI taxonomy): Eukaryota > Metazoa > Chordata > Mammalia > Diprotodontia > Vombatidae > Vombatus > Vombatus ursinus. The sequence continues at coordinate 3,984,558 of NW_020949351.1, read as the reverse complement.
GAGAAGGGGTCCATGGGTTCCAGAACTGATAAAAAAGGGCCTATTTAAGAAATAAATTTTTAAGAAAGTGAAGAACCTCTGTGGCCTTTGATATGAGATGAAGACAGGAAATAATGATGGTGCTAACCACAGGTCAAAGGGGTAGATTTTGGCAGGAGTAGGTCTGGTATTGCTGTAGATGTCCTTTGAGTGACCCTTGTTATAACACTCCCCCTCCTCTTAGCACATAATTTACTTATGCAAGTACTTTAGTCCAGGAAGCTTGCCAGAATGGCCTTAACTACAAAATATGTAGCTAGAACAGACAACAAAAGCTATATCCAGGTGATTAGGGTTGGCCTGGAGACAAGAAATAGAAATTGTATAAAAGACCCATGCCAGAATCCCTCAATGACTTCTAGTCTTGACAAGAAAACAGCTTGTGCAGGCTGTTCCACAATCATCTAGGCCATATGCATTTCTGTAGAAATAAAGGAGACCTAGGCCACAAGGAACAGCTCTGTGTTATGACTGGCCTTTCCTTAAATAATTTAAATAAATGACTTTGCTTGAAGAAATTTTATGATCAGAAATCAAATGTGACTTATCATTACTTTTGGGTGTCTGTATCTGTACTTACTAAGGGGACTGACTGACCCCTTTTGATTTGTCAATCCATCGATCAATTTCTCCCTTCCTTCTCCCATATTGTTATAAGTCCCCAAAACTGCTTGATGAAAATGTTGCCCAACAACACAGCCCCATATGGAACCATTACTAAGGCATTACGAGGTCTAACCATTTTATCTAAAGAGTTGGCAGAGAACCTGGGATAGATAATTAATTAAAAGGATGGTTAGAATTATGGTTTGGCAAATGGAAGGGAATGGCATTTGATAGCTAGGATATTGACAGCTGTAGGCTGTTGCGTAATACCTTGTGAAGAGATTGAGGTGAACCCTAATTATGATCAAAACTAGAATACAGAATGAATTAAGATGCACCCTCAACAAAGAATAACGAAAGAAAAGGGGGAATTACGGAAAATGTGGTTGGGGATGTTGCTTCTGCATATCACTTAATCAGAGGTTGGGTGCCTACATGACTGTGCTGCAGTCAGTTTAAACTGGGAGGGAGTGTGAGAAATAGTTGTTTGTTTGTTTGTTTGTTTTTAATTTCCACAAAAGTCAAATGAAACCTAAGGAATGTAATCTAAAGAGCTAGGTGGAAGTTGAACAAAGGGAGCTGTGTTAGAATAAGAAAACACTCTTGGTGGTAAATAGACTAACCTGTGGAAAACCAGGTCTTAAGTTGGATATAGATTAACATCAAAGGGGATGTTCCCAAATAAGAGCCCTGGTCGAGGAATTGTGGGGAGTGGGAGATATAATTAGGGGCAGAGACTCAAGTGGGGAAATTAGGTGCTTTGGCTAGGCTGTAACCTCTATAGTACCCAGTCAATGGGGAAACTAGGAAAGGAAATTGGAATGGGGAATAAGGAATAAAAAGGTGTGCATCAGTCGACACAAGTGCCCTCACATGCATGCTCTCACACATGTGGGCCTTCCCAGATCATTAATAAAGCTTCTTCCTGATTCAAGAAAAAAAAAAAGAAAGAAAAAAGAAAAGGAAAAGAAAAGAAAAAAATAAATCAAATGTGTCATATATGCCTCTTTATTTAGCTACTGCCAAAAGAGTCTAGTACAAATGAAGGATTCAAGATGAGAATGGGGATTTTGGGGATGTGACTGTAGTGTTAAAACAAAAGTAACAATAAAACTTTTTTTTTTTTTTTTGCTAGGCAATGGGGTTAAGTGACTTGCCCATGGTCACACAGCTAGTAAGTGTCATGTATCTGAGGTCGGATTTGAACTTAGGTCCTCCTGACTCCAGGGCCAGCATGCTAACCACTGCACCACCTAGCTGCTCCACAATAAAACTTTTAAAATGATTCAGTTCCATATTCTTGCCTTTGCAATGTCTGTTATAGAGTACCATCTAATGAATAGTAGTAACTATTTCTCTCACCTTTCTATCATTCAATAATTATGATATCTATGCCTTTCTCTAGCTCATAAATAAATATGTTAACACAACATAAGGCCAAGTATAGATCCATGAAACTATACCTGAGGCCTGCTTCATGCTGATATTGAACTATTAGTGGTGGCTTTTTGTGTACCATTCTTCAAGCAGTTCCAAATCCACCTAAGTGATGCATCATTTGACCAACATCTCTCTATCTTTTTTCTGAAGAAAGTATGAGGGTATTTGTCACATGCTCATTAAAATCTAAATGCAAGTAGGTTTATAGAGTTTCTTAGACCTCCCAATCTAGTAATCTTTTCAAAAGGGGAATAGCATATTCTGTTACTCTTGCCATTGACTCAAATGCTCCCCACTCTATTTTCTTTTTGGGATTTTGGATTTTCTCACCTATCCAAATTTTATTAGATTTTAATACTACTCTGCCACTTTTCCCTTTTACTCCTTTAAAAAAAAATCATATTCATTTTGAATAAGGTACACTGTATTAGAAGCACATTCTAATCACAGGTCTCTCATCATATCATTTTAGTGATATCTCTTAAATTACATTTACCTCCTTACATTAGGAGTTCTGTTTTTGTGCATGAGCAGCTAGATGGTGCAGTGAATGGAGTACTAGACCTGGAGTCAGGAAGATTCTTCTTCCTGAGTTCAAAACTTGTCTCATACACTTACTAGCTCTGTGACCCTGGTCAAGTAATTTAATCCAATTTGCCTCAGTTTGCTCATCTGTAAAATGAACTGGAGAAAAAAAAAATGACAAAGCACTCCAGTATCTTTTCCAAGAAAACCCCGAATAGGATCATGAAGAGTTAAACGCAACTGAAATAACTAAACAAAACAAATGAAGCATTGTGGTCATATCATCAATCTGAATCATGAGTTTTGTTATTGGTCACTTTCTTGAATTCTGCCTCTGCTTTTATTGCTTTAAAAAAGTTTTGTTGATGTCTTTAGGTTTTACAGCATGATTATTTCTGAAAATACTGCTTTCTCTCTAGCTCCTTTCAAATTGGACTCTTTCTTATTAGGCATTGTCCACTTGAGGTCAGAAGCCTGTAATTTTATATTTTATTCTGTGGTTCAGAAATTCAAATTCCACTCCCAGGCCCCATATTCTTAACCAATAGTTCAGTTCCTAAATGTTAAATCCTTGCTGTTTATAGGCAGTGGTGATGAAAACCCAACTTGTGTATATATGTTCTTTAGTTTTTTGGTTTTGGGTTTTTTCCCCCCCAAGATATTGTAACATTTTAGTAATATATTCTAAATTTATTTTGGCAATATCTTTCTTGCCCAAAGGAATAACCAGAAGTGTGTAATAGTTACTTGGTTTGAAGGTATTAGGAGAGCCTCAGTCATGTTTTGTGGAAGTTAGCAAACCTCTTTTATTTCTATAATGTCGACAAATAGATTCCTTGGTACCCTAAATAGTTTAGGGACAGTGAAGAGGCAAAAAAGTGAACTACAAAAATTTGGACACTTTTTTTTTTATTCCTGAAGAAATGTTTATGGTTGTTGAGGCTTGTAGTACTGACTTTATTTTTTTTTCAAGATATCCCATCAATTTGGAAGTGGATGAATGCTGTACCTTTTCACTTATACTATCAAAAGTTGACGTCTTCCTAGGATTTATTAGCGTATAATTCCAACTCAGTTTCCTGAATCTAAATAGCAACAGAAATTATGCCTTTCTCTTTGTCTGACTTTGGATAATCTTTCACCTGATCCTTCCTGTGACCCCTCCCTCCACACAGTTATTCCTTGAGGAACCAAGCAATCTCTTGGAGAAAGTCAAAAACTTAAGTTCTGTCTTTTGGGGAAGAGCCTTGTATTTGTGTAAATAATATTCTACTTTGTTTAGTAATGAATAGCCAGTGTCAATTCCTGAAATAAATCAAAAACATAAGTTGAGGAATGAAGTGTCTTTAATTGAGATAATAGGGTAGCAAACCTGCCATCCTAGGGGATGTCCAGTAGATTTCCCAATCAAAAAGACTCATGAAAAAGTGTTTTGTTTTGTTTAGTTTTGTTTTGTTTTCAATAGTTTTAGGAGAAGAGGGGAAGAAGACAGTATGAGGTAAAGGCCTGGTCATAAGATTTCAGTGGTCTCCTGTAATCCTGGTAAGGAAAGCTATTTCATTCTGGCTGTTTTGCCCTTCGTGTCATGAATCCTAATGGATGGGGTCAAGGACACTAGAAGCTGAGATCCAGCTTGAACTAGGCTTCTCACTAGGCAATATCCCTGGGTGGTGGAATCTAGGGTGTGATTCAGCTGAACTTAATCTCATTCATTATCTCAAGGGTAGGAATGTAAGGACATTACTGGGATTTTGACATTGTTATGATGACTAAGAGGTTTAGGCATTCCATATTACAATTGGTATTAACAATTTTTTGTCATTACATTAACAATTATTTTAACATTTTTTTTCACAAGTAAGAAGAGGAATAAAATGTATGATTTTGTTAGGAACATTGCAGAGAAGAGAAGTAGAAAGGAGTGACCATAGTTAGGACAAAAGATGATAGGCTCCCTCTATTTCTAGGAAAAGCTTCAGTTAGTGAGATGGCAGAAATTAGCAGACATTGAGTAGTCCAGAAAAATCTTTGAGGAAATCTAAAGCAGTTTTTCCATGACAAGAAAACAAGGAGATATGGTCAGAGCAGTGAATGCTCAGAACAATAAGGGAGTTGAGGGTGGAAAATGAGCACAAATAGGCCAGCTAGATGACTCAGTGGAGGGGGGGGGTGCAGGAAACAAAACCCTGGAGTCAGGAAGACCTGAGTTCAAATTCATCCTCACACACTCCCTAGCTGTGTGATCCTGGGCAAGTCACTTAACCTTTGTTTGCCTTAATCCACTGGAGAAGGAAATGGCAAACCACTCTAGTACCTTTGCCAAGAAAACCTTATGGATGGAATGCAATGACTCATGGGGTCAGGAAGAGCTGGATATGCCTGAACAACAACCAAAATGAGCACAAATAACAGTTCTTGATAAGCAGCTGAAAACAGTCTTGAATAGAGAGACCAGGAAGTTGTCAGCAAGCAAGTCCTAAATTAGTCCAAAGATGAGAGAAAATAACAAAAGTGTTTATGCAAGCAAAGTTTAAGACATTTCTGTTTAGCTACTTGGATAATAAAAATTACACCTAGAGTTTTTTTTTTTTAATTTATTCTTTAATTTACATAACACTGCTTTCTAACAGAAATTGTAAATCCAACTTAGCATTTTATTAACATTTTTGCTATAATTTCATTAAATTAATTTTTAATAAAATCCTCAAGCTTCTTATGTTTTCCTCTGCTCTTCTCAGTTACCTATAAATAGTAAGAATAAAACTTTTTGCTTATATTATATTAAAAGGTATATCCATTCACCTGGTGGTACCTACCTTCAGATGAAGGTAAAATATATAAAGTTTAAGAGCACAGTAACTGCTGAGAAGGGAGGATGGGGTTGGCCTGTTAGTGGGAATGTGATAAGGCTTTTTGTCATTTAAAGTCCTCCATAAGCACACACACTGCTATCATAACTGGATGTTTCCTAAGTCTGATTATCTGGGTGAGGCAAACAACACCCAGTTAAAACCACTTATCATTTTTTTTTTCCAGACCCATTTTACACATTGGAACTCTTGGTTCCCAGATCATTTTCTTTTACTTATGGCTTTGCTTCATTTTATATTCTGTATTCATGGCTTTGATGTATGGTAACCAAACACAGTCTTTGATACCTGTGAAAAGGCATGGTTTGGACCAGAATTATTGAGTCTTCTCTTACCCATTAATCATCCATAAAGTCCTATTTCATACTAGTCCATACAGGATCAAGGATATAAGAATCTGGTATTATTAGTAACCCTACAGGACCTTCTGAGGTCAGAAAATTAAAAGAACAGATTATCTCCAGTAACGATTGAGCCCACCCACTGTGTAGCTCATTACATTCCAGAGAAACTTAAGGGCCTTGCAAGAAAAGAATAAATGGCTCTGGAAGCATGGAAATTGATCACTACACTCAATAGCACATCTATATTTCACAAGGTAGGCAGAAAACTTCTCTTTGTGTCTTAAACAGATATAACTACTTATTTACCTTCATACCTGGGAATTCCCTAACCATGTGTTTTGGGACTCAATGATAGACCTCTATTATGAGATCAGGGTTTGTTCATCAGGAGCAAATGCCCTCCAAACTTCTCAAAAAATGGAGGTGGAGCCAAGATGGCTGAGTAAAGGCTGAGATTTGTCCGTGCTCTCCCCTAAACCCTTCCAAATACCTTTAAATGATTACTCTAAACAAATTCTAGAGAAGTATATCCCACAAAAACACGAAGTGAAACAATTTTTCAGGCCAAGACAACTTAGAAGATTTGCAGGAAAGGTCTGTTGTACCAGGGTAAGAGAGGAGCATGGTAAAGTGCTGGCTGCACCAGTGTAGACCAGGTCCCAGCAAATTAGCAACAGTGGCAGTTTCTAGACCTCTCATCCCACAGACATCAAAGACAACTTCGAAGGTCAGCAAGAAAGGTCTGTCACACCTGGGTGAGAGTGGAGCACAGTGCAAAACAGGTCATGCTGGCATAGCCCTGGTCCCAGCAAACCAGTAGCAGGTCTTGAGAATCATTGAATCAGCAGCAGCAGCAGCAGCAGCAGCATTTACTAGAGCTCTTAGTCCACAGACTGAAAGGGCTTCAAACAACTTGCTGGAAAGAAATTATAGGGATCTTTCTGCTAGCACTGATGCAAATTGATTCTGTTGCTTTGTCCATACTTGAATCCGGGTCACAGTCCTGGGTGTCAGTACCAGGACTAGGCAGAACACTAGCACAGCAGAGCTTGTGGCCATAGTGGAGGGGGAACTTCCTTACGGTTCCAGGGAAGAAAAGAGTTCTCGTGGTCACTCACAGACCAGAGCACAGACCAAGAGAGCAGTAAACACTTCTCCTTAGAATATACCACCTTCGGGGCAGCTAGGTGGCACAGTAGATAGAGCACTGGCCTTGGAGTCAGGAGGGCCTGAGTTTAAATTGGACCTCAGACACTTAACACTTACTACTTACTTTCTGTGTGACCCTGGGCAAGTCACTTAACCCTGATTGCCTCATCAAAAACAAAACAAAACAAAGCACCTTGGAAGAACTGAAAACTTATAGGTCACTAGAAGTATCTCTGAAAAGAACTACAGAAAACCCCTGAAGCTTGGGACAGTGCGCCCTCCACCCTGGAAGAAGCAGAGCCCTACCTTATCAAAGAGGTAAAAGTCAAGTATTAGACTGGAAAAATGAGCAGACAATGGGAAAAACAAACAAACAAACAAAAAGCCCCTCTGATCATAGAAAGTTACTATGGTGATGAGGGAGATCAAAACACATACTCAGAAGAAGACAACAAAGTCAAAGCTACTACATTCAAAGCTCCAAAGGAAAATATGAATAGGCATCAGCCATGTAATAACTCAAAAAGGATTTTTAAAAATCAAGTAAGAGAAGAAGAGGAAAAGTTAGGAAAATAAATGATAGTGATGCAAGAAAATCATGATAAAAAAAGTCAACAGTTTGGTAAAGGGGACACTAAAAAATACTGAAGGAAACACCTTAAAAAACAAACTACAGACTAAGACAAATGTAAAAGTGGTACAAAAAGACAATGAGGGTTTTCAAGGCCTTGAAAAGCTACAGTGTCCAAATGGAAAAAGAGGCACAAAAATTCACTGAAGGGGGAAAAAAAAACCTCCTTAAAAAGTAGAATTGGCCAAATGGAAAAAAAGTACAAAAGCTCACTAAAGAAAATAATCCCTTAAAATTAGAATTGAGCAAATGGAAGCTAATAATTTTTTGAGAAAATAAGAAACAATAAAACAAAACAAAAGAATAAAAAAAAGAAGACATTGTGAAATATTTCATTATAAAAACTGACCTGGAAAATAGATCCAGGAGAGATAATTTAAAAATTATTCGGCTATCTGAAAGCCATGATCGAAAAAAAAAAAGAAAAAAGAAAAAAGAGCCTAGATATCATCTTTCAAGAAACTATTAAGGAAAACTGACCTGATATTCCAGAACCAGAGAGTAAAATAGAAATTATAAAAACTACTGATCACCTCCTAAAAGAAATCCCAAAATGAAAATTCCCAGGAATATTATACCCAAATTCCAGAACTCCCAGGTCAAGGGGAAAATATTGCAAGCAGCCAGAAAGAAACAATCCAAATATCATGGAGCCACAGTCAGTATAACACAAGATTTAGCAGCTTCTATATTAGGATTGGAGGGCTTAGAATATGATATTCCAGAGGGCAAAGGACCTAAGATTACAACCAAGAATCACCTACCCAGCAAAACTGAGTGTATCCATGAGGGGGCTAAATGGACATTCAATGAGATAGAGGACTTTCAATCATTCTTGATGAAAAGACCAGAGCTGAATAGAAAATTTGGCTTTTCAGATGCAATAGTTAAAGAAAGATATAAAGGTAAACAGTAAAGGGAAATCATAAGGGACTTAATAAGGTTAAACTGTTTACATTCTTACATGGGAAGATGACACTTGTAACTCATAAGACCTTTCTCATTATTAGGGTAGTTAGAAGGAGCATATAAAGACAGAGGGCACAGGTATGCATTGAATATAAAGGAATGATAACTAAAAAAATAATATTAAGGGGTGAGAGTAGAATGTACTGGGAGAAAGGCAAAGGGAGAGGTGGAATGGAATAAATTATCTCACATAAAGGAGGCAAGAAAAATCCTTTACAGTGGAGGGGAAGTGGATGGAGCTGAGAGGGAATGAGTGAACCTTACTCTCATAAGAATTGGCTCAAGAAGGGAATAACATACACATTCAGTTGGATATAGAAATCTATCTTACCCTACAGGAAAGCAGGAGAAGAGGAAAAAGAAGGAGGGGGATGATAGAAGGGAGGGCAAATTTGGAGAGGTGGTGGTCAGTAGCAAAACACTTTTGAGAAAGGACAGGGTAAAAGGAGAGAGAATAGAATAAAGGGAGGAGGATATGATGGGCAATAGTAACTGAAAAAAAATTGAAGCAAGTTTCTCTGATAAAGGCCTCATTTCTCAAACATGTAGAGAACCAATAGACCAATAGATATGGACAGTTTTCAGATAAAGTAATTAAAGCTATTTATAGCCAGAGGAAAAAAATAGTGTTCTAGCTCACTATTGACTGGAGAAATAAAAACCAAAACAATTCTGAGATACTACTTCAGACCCAATGGATTGGCTAATAAGACAGAAAAGGGAAATGATGGATGGTGGAGGGGATGTGGGAAAAATTAGACACTGATTCAACCATTCTGCAGAGCAATTTGGAATTATTCCTAAAGGGCTATAAAACCATGCATACCTTTTGACCTAGCAATACTACTTCTAGGTCTGCATCCCAAGAGTGATTTAAAAAAAAAAAAAGAAAGAAAAGGATGTAATGTACAAAAATATTTATAGCAGCTCTTTTCTCTGGGAAAAGAATTGGAAATTGAGGGGATGCCCATAAATAGGGGAACAGCTGAATGAATTGTGGTATGTTATTATAATGAAATACTATTGTGCTATAAGAAATGATGAGCAGGATGCTTTCAGAAAATCCTGGAAATACTTACATGAGCTAATGCAAAGTGAAATACACTGTGTATAAAGTAAGAGCAATATTGTAAGATGGTCAGCTGTGAATGATTGAGCTATTTTCAGCAATGCAACAATACAAGACAATTCTGAAGGACTTAGAATGAAAAATACTATCCATCCCAAAGGAAAAACCGATGGTATCTTAATATAGATTGAAGTTTTTTTTTTCTTTATTTTTCTTGAGGGTTTGGTTTTTTTTTTTTTTTGCCCATGTGTTCTTTCACAACATGAGTATTATGGAAATGTTTTGCATGATTACACATGTATGGCCTATATCGAATTGCTTGCCTTCTCAATGGTGGGGAAGAAGGGAGAAAATTTGGAACTCAAAATTTTAAAAAAGAATGTTAAAAATGTTTTTACATGTAAATGGGGGAAAATAAAATACTAAATAAACAACAACAAAAATAACAACCTAAAACTCCACAAAAACCCAGAAATAGTTGAGATGAATGAAGGATGCCTTCTTCTTTCAAGACTTGTATACTACCTAAGTAAACAGTCTCTGACCTGGATAAAAGGACACTTTGAATTTACATTCTGGAAAATATCCTGCCCTCAGTCAGCCAATAAGATTTATTAAGGACCGACTATGTTCTAGACACTGTGCTCAGCTATGTGTATATAGAAAGAAAGGCAAAAGACAATCCCTGCTTTCAAGATCATAGTCTAGTGGGGGAGACATTATGCCAAGAGCTATGTTCCAATAAGAAATATACAATATTATCTGGAAATAATCAATCAACAATCAATAATCAAATCAATAATCAACAGAGAAAAGACACTAGACTTAGCAAGTTTTTTTTGTTTTTGTCTTTTTTTTTACTTATGAAGTAGGAATTTTAGAGAGCATAGTGGAGTGGAAATATAGCTTTAGGGTAAGGTGTTAAAAGAGTTGTAATGGGAATAAGGGAGCAGAAAAATGGAGAGTGGAAAGCAATGTTTCAATAATGATAACTGAAGGTTCAGAATTATTGGGATAGGGACTGCATGATAGGGTGAAAGTATATTATTTTTGACAAATGAGTTCAGCTAAGTTATCATTGTACATAGAGGTTAAGCCCAGGGCTGGAGTGGTCTTCTGGTATCGGACAGCAATGTATTATTGGAAAAAAAGGAAAGTTGGTGGGAAGTGATGCCAGGGTATAGGCAAGCTGACTACTGTGGAGTTTAATTGGTCAATAAGAGTAGATGGATTGTCATCCATTCACTACTCTGGAGGGCTGGGAAGCCTTCCCAGGGAAGTCACAGACAAGCAACTGAAGCCAGCTTGGGTTTTAGAGAGTATGCCTGGAAAGTCCCCATGCAAGCTGTCTGCAGTGGAGTTCTGGTAGTTTCTCTCTTCATGGCTTTCCTATGGGTTTGTTGACTGGTTTTATTTAATCTAGAAATGGCATTCACCTCAAGGAAAGACATGTTCTACTACCTGCATTGCCAGAAGAATTTGCCAGGAATTGTTATATGCTACTTTCTGATTCAAGCACTCTCTAGAATTTGAGCCAGACTTTCTTCCAGCACCAGTGATTTAGGGTTATATTCATTAAACATGATTCTAGTGATGTTATCAGCACATTGGCCTTAAAACTATGTAATTAACCTTTTACAATGGGTGCTAATTCTGGTCAATTATGTATAATCATTGACCAGGCCCTGAGTGATAATTCTACAGGAATTTCTATAGAACCATTTGAAGAGTTCATTGGCTCTCCGCCTTCATTGTCAGGGTTCCAGTTTTATTATCCTAAGAATAGTTCTGTCCTGATTACTGGGCCTTAAACACTTTAACCATCTCAGAATGTCATGTTTTGCTCCTGAACTGTAACATCCTGTACTACCTGACGAAGGCAGTGAAATTAATGAAATCAGACCTAAGCATGGAGACATATACAATTTGATCTAAAAATGAAGACATAATTAATGGAAGATATTCCCCCAATCTGAATATGGTCTATCAGAATGCTTGTTTATGGCATGTGGCTTGTGCAACATATCCATGTCTTTTATAGATCTACTATATCATTACAGAAAATCTATTGGGCTACTGAGTGGTGGTTTCTCTCAATACCTTCTTATATTACCAATATGCAGAATAGATCAGAATAGTCTTCTAACACAAATTCAGGCAAATTTCTATTTGAGAGGGAAGAGATGAAACTCCAGAACATGTTGATTAACCGGCAATAAAATAAATTGAAACATGTAAGGGTAAAACCATACTGTAGCAGGGACATTTCTACTTCAGCCAAAGAACTGTTACAGTTTCTTGGTTTTAGTGGGAGCTACCTTGCTTCCAACTAGCTTCATCCTTAAGTCTTCAGCCTGGGCAACAAAACTCAATGACTTGCTGGAACAGCTTTAAACAGATTATTGGATGTAAGAAGGAAAAGGTATATTTAATGAGCTCAAGCAGTGTTTTACTTCGTCTTCCATCTTAATGTACCCATATCACTGTTTCATAGTCAAGAATGATATATTCAATACTGGTTGGGAGGGGAAGCAATATTCTCACAGACCTAAGTGCCCTGTTATGTCCAGGCCTATATTTACTTCTGCAAAACAATATCTACAGTGAAAAATTATACTATGCAGGGGTAAAAGCTACTTTCATTGAAGGATATATTTGAATATTATAGACATCCTCCTGGGGACACGACAATATCCAATAGATGATGAATAATTAGAGTACCTTTAAACTGCATTTTGTTTCAGTGACGACTTTAGCATCAACTACATTTTAAACTAAGCCACAAACAGGCAGATGCACTGTGATAGAAACAAAAATTTGGGCATCCAGCACATCAGCCACTTTGGCAGATGCTCCTGCAGACCATAAACTTCTCAGCCACTTGATGTTGGCTAGACCAACTAGGTAAGATCTGCCAGAAGCAAGCACATGAAACCTAAACCCAAGCTCAGTTGTCTACACTCCAAGCTGGCAAATCACTTGTTCCTGAAGTAGTCTCTTTCAGACACCTGTGTCTTCATTCAGAACTATACTCTGCCCCATTCCCCTTCTCCCCTCAAGGCCAGTGTTCAATCCTCAAACTCTTTGGAAAAAAGAAAGTGAAACAAAACTGTTGTAAGAAATACACAAGGTCAAGCAAAAGAAATTCTCACATTGACCAATTCTAAGAAATTTATGTATACCTCATTCTGTATCTTGAGTTCATCATCTCTTTGGAAGCAAGGGGGTAGCATTTTCATTATCAATATACTGTGGAATAATGGTTGGTCATGTTATTGATCACAGTTTTTAGGTCTTTCAAATTTTTGTTGTTTTTAATTTTTATTAATGATGTTACTACAAATTTTTCTCCTTGTTCTGCTCAATGTGTTTCAGTTCATATAATATTCCCAGACTTCTTTGAAACTGTTCCTTTCATGATATTCTACAGCACAATAATATTTATTACAAGAATATACAATAATTTATTGGCCACTCCTCAGTTGATAGGTACTAGTTAGTATCACATGCTTAGTTTCTAGTTCTTTATTATAAAAAAGAAATTTCTGATACAAATATATATTTTAAAACATATAGGTCCTTTATTTTCTTTTTACATCTTTTTTGGGGGTATAGGCCTACTAGTGATATTAATGGTTCTAAGGGTATGTATTTTTTGTTTTGGAACTTTGGTAACATAGGTCCAGGTTGCTTTCCAGAATGGAGACCATTTCACAACTATTCCAACAATACATTAATGTGCCCATTTTGTAGTAACTCCTCCAACAACTATAATTTCATTCTTTCCTTCCTTCCTTCTTTTATCTTCCTTCTTTCTTGCCTGCCTTCCTTCATTTTTTCTCCCTCTCTCCCTCCTTCTGTCCCTCTCTTCCTTCCTCTCTTCTTTCTTTCTCTCTCTTTCCTTCTTTTTCTCTTTCCTTCTTTCTTTCCTTCTTTCTTTCTTTCTTTCTTTCTTTCTTTCTTTCTTTCTTTCTTTCTTTCTTTCTTTCTTTCTTTCTTTCTTTCTTTCTTTCTTTCT
>NW_020949351.1:3817899-3970888 GCF_900497805.2 Vombatus ursinus | reverse complement strand
TCTTTCTTTCTTTCTTTCTTTCTTTCTTTCTTTCTTTCTTTCTTTCTGTCTTCAACTTTGCCAATCTGGGAATGAAGAAACTCAGAAATGTTTTAATTTTAATTTCTTTTGAATTGGGACTCTGTGTTAGTATCAGGCCCTACACACTTCTGGAGAAAACATTAGGGACTCATGTGTTCCTGAGCTATGTTATCTAGTGCCCTGCTGCTGTTTTCTGTGGGTATTGAGTGCTGTGATCTTCAAACATCTTAGTATGGACTTCTGCAGGGTAGCTGTAAAATTTAAGCATTCTGACCCAGGTTGTGGTCTAGCTTTGCAAGATCCTGATGTTGGTTATAGTTTGGGTGACACATTTTCAGGTTTTTTCCTCATTGGACCTGCAACACATACTTGCTGGTCCCAATCCCTGACAACTAGCTAGGAATCTTCACATGTTTATACTACCATAAATATGGCTCCCTGGTCTGTGCTCCCTGCCTTGTGACATGTCAGAGGCTTCAGCTTTATGTTTTCTTAGTTCCATTTCAAAATCACTGCTAAATTCATGATATTGGTCCACGTTTTGAATGACAGGGCTATAGGATATCCTCAGTCATGGCTTTGATACAAAAGTCCTAGCTTTCCTTCCTAGATCTTGCTCCACTGAGAGAGTGACACAGCTACATGCATGTCACTGCTTCACACCAATTTCCTTTGGAAACAACTGTAAACAGCAGGGCCCAGGCATGAACTGTGTTGAAAGAGTCTGCTTATGCCTTTTCCGAATGGACTCCCATTCTACTGCCCATAGGCCTCTGGTAATCTTCATGTGCCAACCAGGACTAGAAAAATAATAAGCCACAATTTTTCCTTGGATTTTCCAATTACCAATCAGTCTGGGGACCTTCCTCAGTTTTGTTACAGTGGTTTTGGAATAGAGCTGCACTCTACTGCCTCCTCTTACTCAATCATCCCTTCCTGGAAGTCTCAGTCTAAAAAAAAAAAAGAAAAAGAAAAAAGAAAAAAAAGAAAAAAAGTTCAATTACTTTTCCTTTTGCCTCTACCTTTATACATTCATATTCTATCCTCTTTTTCAGAGAACCTGCCATTTGAGAGATAGCTTCAGCCTTCTCTTTCTTTGATAGCTTTAGCTTAATTGTTTGGTTGTTCTTCTGAACCCTTCTCTGGATTCTTGGAGTTGCTCCATTGTAATTTCAGTGGGCTTTGAAGAATTTGTAACAATGCTTTTATATTCCTCAGGAGATTTTCTTTGAGGCAATGTCCTGGTCCATTTAAATAGCTCTTCGAATATTTGAACATTTCTCTTTCTCTTTCATCCCTTTCTTCTTTCAAGATGTACCTCAAGCACCATTTTTTCCATGAAACCTTTCCTGATTCAACTACCCTCACCCTGCTCCCACCACCATAGTTAGTTCCTTCTCTTCTTAACTACTTTCTATTTAAATATTTTATATGCATTTTCATTAATTTTCCTTATAGAAATTCTTTGTAAGATGAGGCAGTATGATATAGTGGATAAAGAACTGGCATTGAAGTTAGGAAGACCCAAGTTCATGTCCTAGCTGTGACACATCTGTCTGAATCTCAGTAGGGGTTTCTATAACATAGCTGCAAACTTTCAGTGGGTTCTAAGCATTCTGAAACTTAATCCTGGAAAAGTCACTTAACCTTTCAGTGATCTAGGCAGTTCTCTATGCATATAAGTTGGAGAGAAGGTACCAGCCTTCATTGGTAGATAGAGTTTCCTTAACTATGAGTTTCTTATAAGCATGAGATTATAGGTCCAGATCCTGTCCCCATCCCATATGTACATCTGGATTTTTCATATCTCTCTTTTTAATGTAAGCTCCTTTACTTCATTGTTTGCATTTGTGCTTTGTACCCAGTACAGTGCCTGGCAGATATTAAGAACTTAAATGTTTGTTTACTAATTAACTTTCTTTCTTTCCCAGTCCCATTCTTGAGCTATGCTCTGCTCTTTCAGTCACTGCCCTGAACTTAGGAATCTGTTTGGGAAGGGTTGATAGAATATCACTACTGTGAGAGGGTGGGGAAAGTAGAATTCTGAAAAGCCTTTGTAATATCTCTCCTATAGCATTCTCTCAGTTCTCTCGTAGTTGTCTGTTTCTTTCTATACAATCATTAACTGTTAGTCTTGGTTCCTTTATTCTTCCCTGTCTTAGCTTCCCCATTAGACTGTGAGCACATTGAGAACAGGGACAGCCTTTTGTCTTCTTTGTATCTCCAATACTTGTCACAGAGTCTGTCAATCAGACTTGTTCACTTGACTTGACTGGGCTCCACATTCCTCCACATTTTCTTTTCCTTCCTTGACAGTAAGCTGCTGGGTAATTCTTATTTACAAGCTTCAACAAATCCTTGGAGCTAGGGTCCCCTCTGGAACATGGCCTAAAATCAACTTCAAAACTGAGGGATTAAACAATATGATTGTAGGATGTGTATATATCTTTGTGTGTGCATACATGTATATGTGTGTATGTGAATGTATATGTATGCGTGTAATGAGGGAAGACATCATTACTGACATCAGTACCTCCAGTAGTGATTGGGTCTTTATCTATCTTAGGATGAGGATTTCCCTTTGGATATTGCCACTCGTTTAACTTCATAAGTTGGTGCCTATACCCACAGCTACCAGCAGAAATCCAGGATAATACCTATTCAGGGCAACCACAAGTTTTGGGAAAGATAGGGAAGTCAAGTAATACTTGAAAAGACAAGCTGATAAGCTGGTCTTCATTTTTTTTAAAATTTTTCCATCAAAATGTTCCTATGATAGATTATTTCAATTTTTATTTTCTGGTCATGATTGGTTTTGTAACATTTTGTGCCTCTTTATATTTTGACGGGTCATGGTGGAGGGAGAGATGTACTTTCTCACTGCTATTTTATAAGGTTTTCTTGTCTTTTCAAAGTGATCTACTCCTTTATCAATGATGTTTAAAAATAATTATACTAAAAAGAATATTATTTTGCAGAGTGTAGGGCAGTATTAGATCTGATGTACTCATATGCTGATAGACTCATTGCTTTATTTGATTTAAAATATACATGTAATAATTATTTTTTTTATATGTAGCAGTCTTCTCTGGGCTTGAAATTTATAGTTTTCAATTATCATTCACTATAAAATATCCCCTCAAAACAGACTCTTCAGGTTCCAAGTAGCACAGTCCCTTGGGTACTTCTGGCCAGGTCCTGTAGCCCATTAGCCACTTCTGACAGATGGGAGTACTCTACTAAGCCCCTGATCCCACTGATTTTTTGGGAACTGCCAAAATGGACCTGACTCTGGCTGTGAATACCACCTGTAAGATGTCTTCTGAAAAGCAAATGCACATGGTATCAAAATAAAGGAAAAGGGGGAAAAGGTGAAAGAAAAATGCATGGACCACACTCAGACAATAGGTTGTGGTGCCAATGAGCCTGTCTTAATTATACCTGCTCCAGCTCTTAGCTAACAGGCAGGGCCAAGCCCAGAGCATGGAACATTTTATCAATATGTCCCAAATAGCCACCCAAATTACTGCCCAGACATCTGCATTTTGCACAGCATCTGTCAGCTGCCACCAGTCAAACTTTCTGTTCTTCACAGATATCTGAAAAGCACAGCTAAAATGTTTAAGTAAGTTCTCATGGAACTAGGAAAGGCATGGAAGGAAAAGGGGAGAGAAAAACAGGTTTACTTCCCTGAATTTTGGGGGGTTAGTATGGTAGAGTCAAAAGATAACCATCCTTGAGTTAGGAACAGGCCTGGATTGAAGCCGATATTTCATGGCACATTGGATATATGACCTTAGAGAAGTCACAACCTCCTCCCACTCCCCCACCTCCAATAGGGTGTTTCAAGTATAGTTTCTTATGTGTGCTGTTATATTCTCATTTCTAATTACAGTGGCTTAAATAGAGTAGGCAGATTTAAGGCAATTACAGTGTCTAGGGAAAGGGATATAAGAGTGCCACCATTCTCTGGCCTCATTAGATCACATCTGGATATAGTTTTCAGGTTCCAGACAACACATTTTAGGAAGAAAATATTCAGTTATAATAGTAGCTAGAATTTATAGTCCTTTAAGGTTTGCAAAATGCTTGTTATTTCTTTTGGTGCTTATAAACATGTGAGATAGATGCTATTATTATCCTAATTTAAAAGAAGAGGGAACTGAGGCTAACAGAATGATATACTTAGATATCTCACAACTAGTAAGTGTCTCATGTGGAATATGAACTAAGATATACCTGATTCTAAGTCCAATGTTTTTATGCACTGCACTCCCTATTTGCCTCCGAGTATAAGATATAATACGTTTAGAGGAGTGAAGCTAATAATGCAAAAAGGAATGAGGCCATTCACATGTGGATGCCATTTAGGATCTCTAGCAGGGGTTTTTAATGTTTGTGCATGCCTGTACTCCTTTGGTAGTCTGGTGAAGCCTATGAACCCTTCTCAGAAAAATGTTTTGAAATACATAAAATAAAAGACATAGGAATACAAAGGAAACCAATTACATTGAAATAATAGTTACAAAACTCTTAGAAAAAAGAAAAAAAATTTTCTTTTAAAAATTCTTATTGATATATTTTGTTTTTGTATCATTTTCCTTTTTGACTATATCCTTACCCTTTCCCCTACCCACCAAGTTATCCTTTTTAATAAAGAAGAAAAGATGAAAAAAGAAAGAAATCAGCAAAACTAACTGGTGAGTTTCAAAATATATATAATGCTCCTACCTCCTACCTTTGCAAATAAGGGAAAGAAAATTGGTATTATTTTTGAGATGTACAACCCAATCTAGACTATTGTAACAGGTAAAAAGAGAGCCACAAAATGGGATTGATCAGTCACCTTCCAGGCTAGACATATTTTAAATCCTATAAATCTTACTTCCTCTCCATGTTTTCAGGTTCTTTTAAAAATATTTTATTATTTTTAATATTCATTTTTTTTTCTAAATTTTGAGGTCCAATTTCCTCCCTTTCTCCCAACCTCTCCCTTACCCACTGATAAGGCAGACAATGTAATATGAATTATACATGTGAAATAATGCAAAACTTATTTCAATATTAGCTATTTTTTAAAGCAAAAAAGTGAGAAAATTGTACATCAATTTTTACTCTGAGTTCATTATTTCTGTCTGTGGAGGTGGATAGCGTGAGTCCTTTGCAATTGTCTTGGATCATGCATTGATCAAGGTAGACAAGTTTTCATAGTTGATCATCATTAAAACATTGATGTTACAGTGCACAATGCTCTCCCAGTTCTCACTTCACTTTGCACCAGCTCATATAGGTTTTGCCAAGGTTTGTTTGTTTTGTTTTTGCTTTTCTCTGAAACTACTCTCCTCATCATTTCTTAGTGAGTATATACATATTATATATATATATATATTATATATATATATATGTATGTATGTAATTCTCACTTTGAACCAATTCTGATGTGAGTGAGGTTCAAGCCTTGCCCTCCATCCTATCCCATTGTCCCCTCCACAGTACAAGGGGCAGTTTTCCTTACTAATTTTTTTTTTAAGTATGGTGTCTAGTCTCCTCTTTGATCATGACATTTAGGCACTCCAATAATTTTTAAAGTCTCTTTCCTTGATCTATTTTCAAAGTTAGTTGTTTTGTCTGATGTGATATTTTACATTTTCTTTTAATCTTTCATCCCATGATGTCCCATGGGATCATTAGCTTCTATTTGCCCATTTTTATTTCTAAGGAATTATTTTCTTTAGTGAGATTCCATACCTATTTTACTCATTTGACCAATTCTGCTTTTTAAGGAGTTCTTTTCTTCAATGAATTTTTGTACCTCTTTTTCCGTTTGGCCAACTTTTGTTTTTAAGTTGTTATTTTCTTCAATATTTCTTGTGCCTTTTTTTACCATGCTGTTAATTCTCTTTTCATAATTTTATTGAATCACTCTCATTTCTTTCCCCAATTTTTGTTCCAACACCCTTATCTCTTTAACTCTTCCAGCAATTCTTGTTGGCCATACTTTCAATGAGCATTTTTCTTCAAGGCTTTTTTTTTTTTTGACAGCTATTTTCACATTGTATTCTTCTGAGTTTATGTCTTGGTCTTCTCTGCTAACATGCTTTTCATGGTCAACTTTTGTTGTTGTTGTTTGCTCTCTTTTCCAGCCCATTTCTTGACTTTGAACTTTATGTTAAACTTGGGCTCTGCTTAACTGTGGGTGGTGAGGTACTGTCCCAAGTTTCAGGTTTTTTCTTCTGTTTTCAGAAATAGTTCTGGGGATCTGCAAATGTCATCCAAGGAGAGGTGTGGTTATTGCTTTCCTGATCTGTGCTCTGGTCTTTGCCCAGGAAGGACCCTGGTTCCATTGCAGCCACAGACTCTAGCACTCCTCTTGAGCCTAGAACTGGGACCAGGTCCTACAGTCAAAATCATTATCATTCCTTTTCACCCTAGAACTGTGACCAGGGCCCCTGTTCCCTTGTGTCAATCAGCACTTCTGTTTGCCCTAGAAATGTGACTCAGAACTGCTTATGGGCAATAGAGTTGCCAAATAACCCCTGGTATCTATTGACAACACAGGGGTCCAATGTAACCTCTTTCTGAACAGTTATCTGACCCTATTACGATAGCTTAGCCGAGAACTGCTATTGCTACTACTATTATGACTGCCTCTGGGGCCCACAATAGGGGCTTCTGCCATATCCATACCCACCCTAGTGTCACAAAGCTCTTCTGCCAACCTCCTAAGTTGTCTTAGACTAAAAAAATCTCACCTGACCTTTTGTTGGCTCTGCCACTCTTAAATTTGATTTGAGGAATTATTTTAAAGTTGTTTGGAGGAGAATGTTGAGAGATTTAAGATGAGTTGCTGTCTCTAATTGGCCGTATTTGCTACTAAGCCCCCTCCCAAATTTAATAGGCCCTAGTTTAATAACTCTTGAAGTTTAAAGTCAAAAAAGAAAAGGATAACATAATTCTTCAAATATTTGGAGGGCTAAGATGTATAAAATATTGTTGTTGTTTTTTTTTCTTTTTATTTTTTTGACTTGCCCTCAGAATACAGAACTTTCAGCAATGGGTGAATGTACTGGCCGCGCGCCGACCTTCTGCCGGCAGCGCGCCGGTACCCTCTCCTCCTATAAGGAGCAGGCTGCCAGAGTCATACTCACTTCCGAGTCTTCGGTCCTCAGCCGGATAAACACACAGAGACGAGCTATCGGGAGGCGCCAACACCAGAGCTTTATTCAGAGGCCATCACAGCAAGCCATCATAACAAGCCCAAGTAGCAAGGCCAGAGCAACAGAACAGGAGCCAGCAGAGAGCGCGTGATCTGACCACGCTTGTTCCTAAATACCTACCTAGCCCCTCCTCCCCAGCCCGCTTACTAGCCAATGATTGTAGGGTCAGATACCGGAAGGGGCTGTCTGAGTTTAGCACACCAAGGGGGAGGGAGTGACGTAGGAGGCTAGGACCAGATACAGGGAGGAGGCATCTGGGATTAGCGCATAGACAGAGTACGTAACCTAGGAAGTCAGACTCAGATACTGGGAGGAGGGGTCTGGGGTCAGTGCTGCACAAAGGGACCCAGGAAGTCAGGAAGGTCACAAGATGGAGGCGTCTGGGGATGACGTAGCATATAGGGAGGGGACTAAGCAAAGGGAACTCAGTCCTCTGCCGTCCCACTCCCACGTGGCACCGCCCCTTGCTTCAGGAGCTCAAGCTCTGGCTACTTCCTTGCACCCAGCTTATCTCACATAGCACTGCCCACTGCCTCAGGGCTTCTCTGTATCCAGCCCATCCCAGTTCACCACGACTCTGCCTACCACAGCCCCTGCCTCGACTTCGAAAATACCCAGATCTTACCCTACTCTTGCCACAGCGTCTAACCTGGTAGCTGCCAACATCAGACAGTCCCTCACAGGTGAAAGTTGTAGAGCTAGTTTCTTGGTTTAAGTAACAAAATACTCACCTAAAAATTTGAGTTTTCCAAGAGTGTAATAGGCTGCCTCAGGAGGTAGTGAGTTCTCTCTTATTAGAAACTCTCAATTGGAGTATTTTGCAGTAGAGATTTCTCTTCAAGTATACACTGTGATCAATTATTTGGGGGATCCTTTCTTACCATTTTATTCTGTGATTCTTTCTCATATAGTGGAGAGGAGTTTAGGATGAGAAAATTGAGGGCTTTAAATGAGTAACAGAAGTTAATTGAGTGATGGCCTCACTATTTTGAGTTTAAGTCGTCTTTTGAGAGGATAGAATTAAGGCCTTAAAGTGAGAAGAGACTTGGACTAGCCATTATAAAAAAAAAAAGCTATAATAGAAATTCAGTAACTGAAGAACTATAAATATAGAGTTGTATAAAGATATAGAACTCTCCAAGGATAATGGTGAGGGACAATGTAGAGAAGACAATAATGAGCAGGTGCCAAAGTCATAAGGAAAGGTTAACTAAATATTGCATAAGAGGTCAGTAAATAACAGTAATGAGAAGTAAAAGATATGTATATGTGTATATATTCATGCAAGTATGTATGTATATTATGCTGTGTGTATATATGGAAACATTTACACACACATATATACACACATCTATATCTATGTTGTCCCCAAAGTATCTTTGTGCAGTTTTAATTTCACACAACATCAAAATTATAAATGACATAAGTTTACCAAAATTTAAATTTCATTTATACCTATTTAGTTTTATAAATTTTGAATAATGCATTTTATATTTTAATTTTTACAGGACAGATACTCCATCATTATGTGTATAGTATAGGGATGTCACTTTCTCATGCCAGCAGATTGGTCAGAGGAGTTTTTGCTGCTTGGCTACGTTGGTCACCTGATGTATGCCCATTAGACTTCTTTTTGTGGGGTCACATAAAACTGTTCTAGATGAATCAAATCCTCATTCTTTGGATGATCTTAAGGCCAGGATTCCAAGTGCAAGCCTTTTTTTAAGTCAGTGAGCAGCAACTGATGAAAGATTTTTAGAAAATTTAAAAAAAAATCTACTAAAATGATTTATAGCACAAGGTGGTGATTATATTGAATTTTATTAAGAAATCGATCAGTATACTTAAATGGACATAAATAACCTTTAAATTGTTCTTTCTATATTGGTAGCATTTATATTTCTGACTTTATTAAGGCTTAAAACAGCAATAAGACTTTTGGGAAGTGCTGTATAACTACACACAAGCATGCACCTCTCTCTCCCCTTCTCTTTCTCCCTCTCCCTGTCCCTTTTCTTCTCCTTCTCTTTCTTCCTCTCCCCCTCTCTTTCTGTAACTGGAAAGCAATATTTATAAAGAAAAGACTGCTGAATAATTGTGGCAGATTGTAATCCTGTTGTTGGTATATCCATTACTTATTGTCCTCTACTTCCCTACCAATGATTTGAAAGATTAAAAAAAAAAGAAAATATATTTAAGTTATTGAGTGTTGTGGAGGAAATTTTTCTTTCTTTACAACTTCATTTTCCTTTGAATATTTCATTTACAACACCAACATTTGGCATTCTCAGAAATATTCTGCATTTGTAATGTGATGTTTCTACAAAAGCTCAGACCATTACCTGTAGTTTTTCTTCTGGTAGAGGTGACACAGTGGATAGAGTGCAGGGTCTAGAGTCAGGAATACCTGAGTTAAAATCCAGCCTCAGACACTATCTGTGCCACACTGGGCAAGTCATTTAACCCTATTTTACCTCAGTTGTTTAATCTATAAGATGAGTTGGAGAAGAAAATGGCAAACCATTTTACTGTCTTTCCTAAGAAATTCCCAAATGGGGTCACAAAGAATTGAACATGACTGAAATAACAGAACAACAAAAAAAAATATTTTCATAATTACTTTTCAGGTACATTACCTCTTATTGACCTGCAGGATAATAATCATTCTTGTTCAATGATTAGGAGCATTTATTACAGTATAACCTGATACCTTCACCCCTTCAGGATGTATCCATGTGTGCCTTTTATAACTTTGAATAGAAAAGATAACAAGGAATTCTATTGGATTAAATATTGTGCTTTTTTAGTGAAGCACCTGAAATGAGAAGCACAAGTGAAAACTTGTATTTTTAAAGACCTGATGTTCAATGAAGAGCTATACTCAAAGTTGAATTACATTTCTATTAAATCTATATAATAAAAACTGCATGAGATATAAAGTGTATGTTTAGAATAGGATAGGATGATCAGATTTAAAAACATTTAAACTGTAATGCCAGCCATGACATTTATCCCAGTTCAATCTCTCTGGGGATCAGAGAATCTTTTTCTTTCCATTCCTGGTGCTGATCATCCTATATCTATTCTGCCCTTTGTGGCTAAACTCCTCAAGAAGGTTGTCTATAGAATTCTATAAGACTCATGATGGAAAATGCTATCCATATCCAGAGAAAGAACTATGGAGTCTGGATGCAGATCAAAGCATACTATGTTCTCTCTCTCTTTCTCTCTCTCTCTCTCCCTCCTGGTTTTTTACTTTTCTTCTGATTCTTTCACACTATGACTAATGTGGAAATGTTTTTTTTAAGTTGTCTATACAAGAGGTGCCTTCATTTTCTCTCATCTCATTCTCTTCTTAATCTCTTTCAATCCAGCTTCCAAACTCATCATTCCATTGAAACTGGTCTCTCCAAAATTATCAATAATCTCATAGTTGCCAAATCCAGTGACTTTTTTTCCCCTCAATTCTCATTCTCCTTGACATCTCTGCAGCCTTTGACACCACTGATCACCCTATTCTCCTTGGTATTTTGTTATTTAGGTTTTTGGGATAACACTCTCTCCTGGTTCTCCTACCAATCAGAATGCTTTTTCTCAATCTCCTTTGTTGAATCCTCATCCAGGTCACATCCACTCACCATAGGTTTCCCACAAGATCTCTTCCCTGTGCCCTCTTCTCCCTCTGTACTTCTTTACTTGTGATCTCATCACTTCATATGGATTTAATTATCATCTCTATCTTAATGATTTTAAAATCTATCTTGTCCTAACCTCTGGCTATTCTGGGATAGTGAGGTTTGAAGGCAAAGCTCAGGGGATTTGTCCCCATTCCTGTCCACTGCTGGTTTATGATTAGAAGAATTGAACTGTCCTCTGGATTCCTGGTTCTTCCCTGAAATCCCTGAACCTGAGACTGATGCCCCTGGATCCTGCACCGAGTATGTATGTGTGTGTGTGTATGTGTGTGTGTGTGTGTGTGTATGTATGTCTATCCATCTATCTTGTCTACGTCCCCTTGTCCAAGGCCTCACCTGTCTTATGTGTCTATTAGACTCATCTTGCTTTCCTGCTTCTTGCTGCCCCAACTCAACCCAAACACCCTCTCCCCCATTGTGGTCTCCCTTCATTACCCCTCCTGAGTCCATTCAGCCTTCTCTCTTCCCCACTCAAGTGTTGGCTCTGCTCTCCAGCCTCCTGGGTCCTCAGACATCTCTTCTCTAAAATAAGAGTCTCAAAGTTGCCTTGTACCTTGGAGAGAGGTGTTTTCCATCTTGGAAGAATATGGAGGGAGGCTCCCACTTGGCTTGGCATGGCCCAGGAAGGCCTGTGGAAAACAGAATTTACCACAGTGGCTAATTAATAAATAGAAATAATAACTAAAAAAAAAATCTTGTCTTAACCTCCCTGCTGACTTCCAATCTTGTGTCTTTAAATGCCTTTCACACATCTTGAAGCTGATGTCCAGAAGACATCTTAAATTCAACATATCCAAAACTAAACTCACTATCTTTTACTCTAAACCTTCACCTTTTCAAAATTTCTTTATTACTGACAAGGACACCAATCCTCTCAGGCTCTCTGGCTCACACCTTAAATATTATCCTCAACTTCTCACTAACTCTTGCTCTCCATATCCAAACTATTGCCAATATCTATGAATTTCACTTTTTCAATATCTTTTGCATATGCCCTTTTTTCTCCACTGATAGTCACCACCATAATTGAGGCTTTCATTA
Organism: Vombatus ursinus; assembly: GCF_900497805.2. Lineage (NCBI taxonomy): Eukaryota > Metazoa > Chordata > Mammalia > Diprotodontia > Vombatidae > Vombatus > Vombatus ursinus. The sequence continues at coordinate 3,958,914 of NW_020949351.1, read as the reverse complement.
CCTCATATTTGGAACACAGCCTGCAAATGTTTCTGCCTGCCACAAATCTCTCTCCATTCCAATCCATTCTCCATTAATCCATCAAAGTGATTTTTTTGTTATTTTTCTTCATTTTATTACAGCCTGAGATTTACAGAACAAACCTTTGTTTTTATTTTTATTTTTATTTTTAACATGTGTTTTTAAAATTTTGGGTCACAAATTTTCTCCCTTCCTCCTTCCCCACCCACCCTCATTGAAAAAGCAAGCATCTCGATACAGATTATAGATGTGTAGTCATGCAAAACACTTCCATAGTAGTCCTATTGTGAAAAACTAAGTATATTTCCCTTCATCTTATCCTAACCCCATTTATTCTATTCTCTCTTTTGACCCTGTCCCTCCTCAGAAGTGTTTGTTTTTGATTATCCCCTCCCCCAAACTGCCTTTCCCTCTATCAACCCCCTGTTCTCCTGTCCCCTTTCCCCCTTATTTTTCTGTAAGGTAAGATAGATTTCCATACCCCATTGTATATATTATTCCCTCCTTAAGTCAAATCCTATGAGAATAAGATTCACTCATTCCATCTCACCTTCCCCCATTTCTCCTCCACTGTAAAAGTCTTTTCTTGACTGTTTCATGTGAGATAATTTACCTCATTCTACTTATCTCTTTCTCCTTCTCCCAGTATAATCTTCTCTCACCCCTCAATTTTATTTTCTAGATATCATCCCTTCATCTTCAACTCACCCTGTGACCTCTATCTATCTATACATACATATAATTTTTTCCCTTCCACTACCCTAATACTGACAAAGGACTCATGAGTTACAAATATCATCTTTCCCTGCAGGAATGTAAACAGCTCAACCTTAATAAGTCTCTTACGATTTCTCTTTCCTGTTTACCTCTTCCATGTTTCACTTGAGTCTTGTATTTGAAAGTCAAATTTTCTATTCAGCTCTGCTCTTTTCCACAGGAATGCTTGAAAGTCCCCTATTTCACTGAATGACCATTTTTTACCCTGAAGGATTATATTCAGTTTTGCTGGGTAGGTGATTCTTGGTTGTAGTCCTATCCCCTTTGCCCTCCAGATTATCATACTCCATGCCCTCCAGACCCTTAACGTAGAAGCTGCTAAATCTTGTGTTATCCTGATTGTGTTTCCCCAATACTTGAATTGTTTCTTTCTGGCTGTTTGCAATATTTTCTCCTTGACTTGGGAATTCTGGAATTTGGCTACAATATTGCTAGGAGTTTTCCTTTGGGGATCTTTTTCAGGAGATGATCGGTGGATTCTTTCAATTTCTATTTTGCCCTCTGGTTCTAAAATATCAGGGCAGTTTTCCTTGATAATTTCTTAAAAGATGATGTCTAGGCTCTTTTTTTGATCATGGCTTTCAGATAGTCCAATAATTTTTAAATTCTTTCTCCTGGATCTATTTTCTAGGTCAGTTGTTTTTCCAATGAGATATTTCACATTCTCTTCTATTTTTTTCATTCTTTTAGATTAGTGTTACAGTGTCTTGATTTCTCATAAAGTCACTAGCTTCCAATTGCTCTAACTCTAATTTTTAAGGAAGTATTTTCTTCTGTAAGCTTTTGGACTTCCTTTTCCATTTGGCTAGTTTTGCTTTTTAGGGCATTCTTCTCCTCATTTACTTTTTGGACCTCTTTTGTCATTTGAGTTTTAAGGTGTTATTTTCTTGAGTATTTTTTGGGGTCTCCTTTAGCATCACTCTTAGTTTTTCCTCTACTTCTCTTACTTGCTTCTCAAAATCTTCTGAGCTTTTCCATGGCCTGGGACCAATTCTTATTTTTGTTGGAGGCTTTAGATGTAGGAGCTTTGGTTTCTTTGTCTTCTTCTGGCTATGAGTTTTGGTCTTCTTTGTCACCAAGGTGAGATAATATAGTCTGACTCTTTTTGTGCCACTTGCTCATGATCCTGGCCAATTACTTGAATTATAAACCCTTTGTTAAGGTAGGGGACTGTTTCCAGTGTGGAGAATGTACTGTCCCAAGCTTCAGGGGTTTTGTGCAGCTGTTTACAGAGATATTTCTAGGGACCTGTAAATTTTCAGTTCTTCCAAGGTGCTATGATCAAGGGCGAGGTGTTTACTCCTTTCCTGGCCTGTGCTCTAGTCTATGAGTGACCACATGCACTCTTTTCTGTCTTGGAACTGTGAGGATTTCCTCTCCATGGCCACTACAAGCTCCACCACGCCAGTGCTCCTCCTTGCCCCAGGACCACCACCCAGAACTGTGACCCAGATCCAAGCATGGGCAAAACAAGAGAATCCTGCACCAGCAGAGAGATCCCTGCAATTCCCCTCTGATCAGCCACTCGATTCCCCCTCAGTCTGTGGGCCAGGAAGCTCAGGAGGCAGCTGCCATCGCAGGGTTGAGTTTGGGGAATGGGGCTGGAACCCCACCATGCTTCTCTCTCACCACCGCAGAAACCGATTTTTCCCACTGACTTTCTAAGTTGTCTTTGACCTTCATGGGTTGAGAAGTCTGGAAACCGCCATGGCTACCTGCTATTCAGTCCTCTAAGGCCTGCTGCAGGTTTGCTGCAGCCTGTGCGCTCACACCAAACTGCTCTCCTCTCCCTGGCCAGCACGATATACCTTTCTGATCAACTATCCAGGCTGTTTTGGGCTGGAAATTTGTTTCACTCTGCCTTTTTGTGGGTTCTGCTGCTTTAGAATTTGTTTACAGATATTTTTATAGGTATTTGGAGGGGTTTGGGGGAGACCTAAAGCAAGTCACTGCTTTTACTCTACCATCTTGGCTCCGCACCCCCTCAAAATGATTTTCCTAAAGCATAAGCTGTACCCTATCACCACCTGTTCAGTAACCTCCATTGGCTGCCTGTCATCTTTAGCAACAAATACAAAATTATGTTTGGTGTTCAAAGCCTTTCATAACCTAACCTCCCCACCTCTATATCTTTTTGGTTGTCTTGCCCCTAACTCCCTTCTACTTTCTCTTCAGACCAGTAACACTGGCCTCCTTGCTCTTCTAGGAGGAGACACCTTCTTTGTCAGCTCCAGATGTTTTCTCCAGCTATCCTCCATGCCTAGAATTCTCTCCTTCCTCACCTTTGCCTCCTGACTTCCTTGGCTTCCTTCAAGTTCCAACTAAAATATTACTTTCTGTAAGATGCCTTCCCTCTTAATTCTAATACCTTCCTTTTGTTAAATATTTCTTATTATCTTATTTTTTTTACATACTTGTTACTTATTTTCTCCCCCATTAGATTGTATGTTCCTTGAGGGAAAGGACTGTCTTTTGCCTTTTATGTATCCCTAATACTTAGTACGGTGCCTGGGACATAGCCCTAGCTGACCATAAAGAAGTCTTGTATTTATTTCACCAATAGTCTGAATTATAACATAGGAAAACAACAGTAACAACAATAATGTCATATTTTGAATAAATATACCTCTGGGGAAGCAGTTAAAAATCAAACAGTACAAATACTTATTTCTGTTTCCCACAGATGATAATTAAATGATATGGTTTATCCTGAGCAATAAGGTTATTCATACACATATCATATATCTCAAAATGAAAAGAGATTTGAAATATCAAATAATAAAATCCATCCAGTAATCTTCTCAACAAATCCATTAAAATTTTAGATCTAGTCTGTACACACTTCCTCTCAAGGCCATGAATTCTACTTTTATGTAGTTTTAATTCTCTATTTTTTTTCCTTAGAGCCTCAATCTGCTTCTCTACAACTTCTACTCAATACTTTCAGTTCTGCCATCTAGTCCAAGCAGAGCCAGTCCAAATCCTCTTTTAGGAAACAGTCTTACAAATATTTGAATACAGGTATCATGTCTCTCCTGGATCCTTTAGAGGCTAAAATCCTTACTTCCTCCAACAACTCTGAAAAGGTGCAGTATTTTGTATGGTCATTCCCTTGGTGTCTCCCTCAACTTAGAATTGAATATAAAAGTCTATCTGTGATGTGAATGAGTGTATAAGAATGGGTGTGTGTATATACACATATTTGTGTGTATATAGAAATATACATGTATATATGCACACAAGTACGCATATATGTTATATGTGTGTGTGTGTGTGTGTGTGTATGGGTGTGTGCGTGTGTTTCAACCCTACCTAGTTCTGCCACTACTCACACATGTACTTGGACACAAATGATAGTGCCAGAAGAAATCCAGAGAATATTTTGAAAAGTTCTGATATCATGGAGAACAAATTTCTGGAGACATGAGAGATATTTTCATTATTGCTACTAATTGAAGACAAGGATTGCAGAAGACAAAAGCAGATTTAGGAAATGAACAGCTATATAATGGAAATTAGGAAATGGGATTGGAATATCTCAACCATTCTTAAAAAGTAGAAATGACCATAGCTAGTTGTCATTGTTCATCCTTTTTACTTGAAGAGGACCAAAAGACATCATGATATTAGGGTCAAAGTACAATATATTCAACTGTGGTTGATCAGTCCTCAGAACTCAGAAGACTCATACCAGATGTGAGGCACAAATAATCCATTTGAGCATTTGGGATGGAGATGTCTCTAGACTTGTGCATTTCACATTTCCTTTTTGCTACTGTGATCCTGCTTTGCTCATAGAGCAAAGATCCTTCTACAATAGCTAGTAATGCAGTACAAATATCTAGGATTTATAAGTCTATATTTGCATAGAATTTTGCAAAGCTAACTTTTAAAAAGCTCTTTTAAACTAACAAAGGGAGAAGGATCAATGTACCAAAAGTACATATATGGACACATACATATACATGTACAAGTCTATAGATGTATTTCTGGATGTGTATATATCCATATGTATGTATATATGAATATATTATATGTATGTATATTTATGCACACACATATGTATATATGTATAGCCATAAACATAGATTACATAATGAGTAACTACAATGTAGGGAAAATGCTAGTCATATGGGCTAGTGCTTTATATGAAGGGACCAGGAATAAAATAAATGACCTCATATATCCATTAATTGATACACAAATTAAAGAAAACATGCAAAAGGAAACAACTATCCTGAATCAAGCAATCAAATTTGACCTCATTTATATCATAGATTCTAGACTTAGAGTTTAATAAATTATAATATATAATATATGCATATTTAAATAATAATAAATAATATTCATATTAATAAATGCTACAATTTATATAGTGCTTTAAATTTTGCAATGTGATTTACCTCTGTTAACTCATTTGATCATCATAAAAACATTGTAAAGTAGGTGTTCTTATTATTTGTATTTTACAGATGAGAAAACTGGTACTGTAGAGTTTAAGTTACTTGCCCAGAGTCATATAAGTAATAAGTGTCTGAAATAGGATTTGAACTCAGATCTTCTTCATTCCAAGTCTTGTCCTCTATCTTTTGCACCATCTAGCTGGAAGCTACCTCACAGACCATGTCGTCCCCATGGTCACATAAGCAGTAAGTGACAGAGACAGAATTTGAACCCAGATCCCCAGACTTCAAATCTAACTCCCTTTGCTGTATACTTTGGTGTCTATGTGAACCATGATTAGAATCATTCTGGAAGACTACTCTAACTCAAAAGTAGGATGTGTGTGTCTGTGTGTATGTGTGATATTATTGTATGTTGAGGAGACATGCTCATATGAATAAATCTAAAAACTAGCAGAAAGAAGCATGATGGAGAGCATCTGTGTGAATTTGGATAAAAACATACTTTGTGTCCATTTAGAGTTGCATGAATATGCATATATATTATTAAACTTATATATACATATGGATGTATATGTGTAGACAATTTTCACATATATGGTTATTTGTATATACAACATACATATATACACTCATTGTATCATCAGTTATATTATGCCTTAATTTATAATGAAGTTTTGGCCGCAGAGAGCATGAACCAGCCAAACTAAAATGACATCTTAAGCTGCAAGCATACAGCATACTGCAATAGACCAAAAAAAATTTTGAGGGGTTGCTAGGTGGCACAGTGGATAGAGCTCCAGCCTTGGAGTCAGGAGGACTAGAGTTCAAATATGGCCTCAGACACTTTACACTTACTAGCTGTGTGACCCTGGGCAAGTCACTTAACCCCCCATTGCCTCACCAAAAAAAAAAAAATTAGCAACTTTTAAAATCTTCAAATAAAGAAAAACAATATCTTGAGAAATGTTACTGTCAACAAAAAGGATTTACTTGCATGTTACAAAGCTTCTTATTTAATTGCAAAAACTAAAAATACCCTACATGATAGGAGAAAATCTTGTATTACCTACCGCTATTAAAATGTCAGAAATTATTCATGGGGAAAAGTATGGGGATGAAATTCATAAAATTCCTTTATCAAATGACAGTTTCCAAAAGAATTTATGAAATTAGTGATGATGACTTCTAGGAGTTTATTTCCAGGCTTAAGGGCAGCCAAAGTTTTCAATTCAGTTAGATGAAACAACTGATATTTCTTTTTTTATTATTATTTTTATTTATGTTCCCCCCATGCCCAGAATGCTCTCTCTCCCCAACTCCAACTACTGACCTCACCAGCTTCCTTTAAGTCTCAACTAAAATTCTGCCTCCTACAGGAAGACTTTCCCCTTCCCTCTGTTAATTACTTCCTATTTATCCTGTATATAGTTTGTTTTGTATTTATTTATCTGCATGTTGTCTCCTCCATTTGATTGTAAGCTCCTTGAGAGGAGGAACAGTCTTTTGCCTCTTAGCATCCCCGACACTTAGCATGGTCCTTGACACACAGTAGGCACTTAATAAATGTTTACTGAATTTATAAATATTATATCTCATTTAAGACTTACAATAACCCTTGGGAGGCAGGTGTTAATTATTATTCCACTTTACAAATGTGAAAACTGAGGCAGTGATGATTAAATTACTGGCCTAAGTGTTGAGATCTAGGGGTGCTGGGAACTCCAAAATTCAAGGTCAAAAGACTCAGGTCCTGTCTCAAATGAATTCAACTCAAGTCTTCTTTCAGTCAGAGACTAGGTTTATTGTTTTGCCAATAGAAGGCGGACCAGACTCTTAAGGAATCTGAGCACCTTAATGGAGGCAAGATGGACCTTTTATACAATAAGACTTCGGGAAGACCTGGATGGGAGTGGACAATAGTCTGGGGTGACTGGGAGGTAAGAGAGAGGGGGTCTAGATGGAATCAAGGAGTGGCAATCTAGAGTGGGGCCAATGAGGGCCACAATGAAAAAGGGTAGTTGAAAGGGTTAACTGGAAAGGGCTAGGTGCCCCAGGTGAACTCCAGGGACCTGGGCCTCCTAGGAAAGTCCAGGGCTTTGCAATTCTAAATTATTTTATGAAGAGAATCAGCATCTTATCATTAACATGTTAAAACTACAACTTTAAAAGAGTATGCTTACCCAAGTTCAGAGGCTGACTGGCTTTTTACCTCATACTTCCTTGATGAGAGCACTTTCTTTTCTCCCTACAGCTGCTTGGGGGGAGCGGGGATGAGCAGGATGTGCAGAACATGGGTGATACATCTGGGCCTTCTGGGTTGTTCCAGGGCCCAAGGCCATTGCTAGTGAGGCCCATGCTGTAGCTGCTGCCCCTCCCCACTCCTTCCTTTGAACAGGTGGTGAAGGGTGAATTAGAAGGTGGGGGGGAAGGGTGAAACTCTCTTCTCCTAGCCTGATCTGGGATGAGAGGGGTTAAAAGAAAAATCCAGGACTGTTTGTGATCCCCACACTGAGATATCCTCTTGATTCAAGGGAAGGGAGTGCAGGAAGGGAGTGACCTGGGTTGTAAGGAGGTGTTTCAAAACTCTTTGATGATCAATGACAAAACCTCCAGAATCTGCTAAGATGTTTTTAGCTGCTCTAGAAGAATCTTAAAAATTTTTCTTTGAACTTTTTTGATTTACCTTGGTCCTCTAGATCACAGAGGCCAGGCACAAAGCTTTTTTTTTCAAGGTCTTAGAGACTGAGCTTTTTCCAGTTCTAACCTAGGGGCAAATCTTGGGGAAGTCTTACTGAGTCTGGTTGCAAGGATTCAGTGATCTTGAGGCCAGAGAAGAAGGGGAATCCTGCAGGTATGGACACGGGGACAGGGAGTCCCTCCATAAAGGAGGATCCAGGGCTATAAATGGAAAGGAGTAAGCCTCAAAAACAAAACAAAACAAAACAAACAAAAAGCACCTGTAGTTTTCCCAATTCCCTACTGTCCAAGGGAATTGAGAGAATTGACAGATTTGGGCATATACGTAAGAATAGGGCATCTGTCCTTGTCCTCTATTCTGCAGAAGGTGTGCCTAGGTGGAAGGTGTGTCCGTTCCATGGCCTCAAACTGAACCACTGGACAGAGAGCCTGAGAGCATCAGGCTGAGTGCAAGACAGCCTCATAACTGTCTGACCTAATGGGACCTGAAAGGTCATGCCCGAAAAGCACCTCCAAGCCTTCCTAAGTGCTTGGAGAGCAACCCTAATGAAGGCAAGAAAGGGATAGGGAGAGAGGGTGAAGGCTTACATACTTTCCAGTCTTGGCTAAAGAAGAGCTTGAGGTTAGGCAGTTTTCCAGTGTCAGCGAACCATAACGTTGAAGGCTAGGGGTGCTGGGGACCCTGAAATTTAAGGGCAAAAAACACAGGTCCTTCCTAGAATGAATTTGACTCAAGCCTTCTTTCAGCCAGAGGCAAGGTTTATTAAAACACTGATTGAGGTGGGCAAGATTTTAAGAATCCACCCTATTGGCCAGATTTTAAGAATCTGAGCATTTGTGACACTTGTATTGATAAGCAGGCCAGACTCTTAAGGAATCTGAGCAACAACTGATATTTCTAACATGGCAGAGTTGTTACTTTATGTAAGATGTGTTTATGAAGGAAGCATTCATGAGGAATTATTGCTCTGTTGCCCTTTGGAAGGGCACACAAGAGGGCAAGATACATATCTTAAAGTTAATGAATTTTTCACAAATGAAGGTTTACAGTTGAAAAATTGGGTTGGAGTCTGTACAGATGGTGCTGGAGCAATGATAGGCAAGAATGTTGGATTTATAGCAAAAGTTAAAGCTGGTGGCAATGAACATAACACTTTTACTCACTGCATGATCCATTGGGAGGCATTCATAGACAAAAAAAAATCACCAGAGTTAGATATTGTGCTTAACAATATTATCAAAATCATTAACTTCATTAAAAACCATGGCTTTAACAGTCGTTTGTTTTCAAACCTTTAGGAAGACATGGACTTTGATTACAAAAGCTTATTAATATATGCAGAGGTAAGGTAACACTCATGGGCAAAGTTTAAATAGATTATTGAAATTGAAAGATAAAGTTATATTTTTGATTGAGCAGATGTCCGATTTTGTTCTTTCTTTTCATAATGACTTATGGCTTTCAAAACTATATTATTTGTAAGATATTTTCAAAGAACTCAATAATTTAAATATGTCACTTCAAGGAAAAAAATTGTACCATGTTTATGTTAAAAGATAAAATTGAAAGCTTTACTAAAAAAGTTAACATATGGAAGAATGGGGTGGAAAATAATTCTTTAGAAATGTTTACAGTTACTGATGATTTTACAATTGAAAATAACCTTCCCAAAGATTTAATTGTAAGAGTTATAATTGATAATCCAAGACACAGTTTCAGAAATACTTCCCTTCAAATTTTTATTCTAAAAACTAAGTTTGACTTCATAAACCATACTCAACTGAAATAAAAAAAAATAAAATCTTTCAGTCATCTGCCACTAAAAGTTCAGGAAGAATTTGCTGAGTTATCAACCAACACAGGTTTAAAACTTGAGTTTCCAAACAAAAAAATCATTAAATTAATTTTCTCTTGGGATTAGGACAGAATTTCCAAAAATTTCTGAAACGGCCCTAAACTAACTTCTGCCATTTTGTACTAGGTATTTATGCAAAGTAGTGTTCTTACCATTGACGATAGCAAAATCAAACTATCAATCAACTATGAAAAATGGTAAAGATGCTCTACATCCTGTAGAATCAAATATTCTGCAAATATTTAATTCTTTATATAATAATATACAGGCACATCCAACCCATTAGTATGAAAATTTGTTTTCATCTTTAATAAATGGTAGAATTATAGGTATACCAAAGAATTATTTTAAAATAAATTCCTTTACGATTTATGATCAGTAAATGCTTGATTTGTATATCTGTTTTATATGCTTGTATACTCAGAGGCATATAAAAATTTCTTGGGCTAAAAGGGGTCACAAGTGGACAAAGTTTAAGAAGTCCTGCTCTAGCTCATCTTACAGATGAAGAACTGAGGCAAACAAGGTTAAATGACTTGCCCAGGATCACACAGCTCTTAAGTGTCTGAAGCCAAATTTGAACTCAGGAAGATGATTCTTTCTGACTTCAGTCTCTGAGCTCTATCCACTGCACTACTTAGGTGCCCGTACGATATTATATAAACATGTAAACATACACTATATAATACAGTGAAGTACAATATAACATATGACACATGTATATAGGTGACCATATATTAGTATATACATGAATGTGTGCATATAAGTACACATATCTCTACTATGTAAATGTTTGTATATACACATGCACACATATACACATCTATACACATCTAAAGTCATTGTATTAGGGCATGGTCACCCAAGTTTTTGTTTGACCATATTTTAATTATTTGGCCAATCACTGGAGTTCATTATCTTCCAAAAGCAGAAGTTAAGTTTTTTTTTTCTGATTATAATGATAATTTCATATCTCTAAAGTAGGGAAAAAAAAACAAGGGAGTATTTTGCATCTGATTCTCAAAAGTAAGGAGGAAGTGGTTGGTGGGGTGGCAGTGGGAACCTTAAAGGGAAGTGACTAGTCCTTTTTATAGAAAAGAAAAGAAAATCAGAGCACATAATCTTATATGAACCCTAGATTTTGACGGGGGGTTAGAGAATGTATGAAAGTGATTCCATGACATAAACTTCCACAGGAAAAAAAAAAGCAGCCTAAAAGAGATAAAAAGTCTTCCAGAATTAAATTTTGAAGACACAATTGACAATCAATTATGGTTAGAAGGAAAGGGGTGGGGCAATAGATGGGGATGCATAGAAATACATTGACTAAATAAATACAGACATATATCATAGTGCTATAAAAACCAGGAGTACAAACGCTCAGATGAGGTCAGTTTGGTAAGGAAGTATGGGAACTACAAACATTGTCAGTTGTTTAAAAATAAAAAGATGAAAAGAAGATTAAAGAGAGATTTGAACCTCTATTTAAAGTGGATTGACTGAAGGCAATAGATAAGTGAAAAGACCAATCTGCAAAACTGTAACTTAGTTTCTGTTCTCTTTGACATGAATAATGATTATTTTTATTTCTTTCTAGGTTCACTCAACTTTGCAGACTTTCTCTACCATGCCATAAATCCTTCTCAACCTAGAAGTTAACTCCAACTCTTTACTCACATAGGAAGTACTTTCTTCCCCTGGGGCCCCCTCCTTTGATTGGCTGGTTCATCCTAGAGCTTCCTTTTTAAAGAAAATAACCAGGCCACACATGTCTTCATCCTTTCTGTGATCCATGTCTTACTCTGCAGACTTTCTCTACCGTGCCTGAACTTAAATAACTTCTCCTCTGTAAGTTCCACTTTTCAGCTCCCTTTTATGTCCTGTCTTCCCCCATTTCAATATAAGGTCTTTGAAACAAGGACTTTGTGTCTTTCTGCTTGGATTTATATTTGTATTCCCCGTGCTTAGCACAGTGTCTGGCACATAATTTGCTCTTAACAATCTTAAGAGAGGCTTGTTGACTTGCTGATTTGACTTGAATTAAGAAAAAGAAAACAAAATTGCTAACACAGAATTGAGGCCCAAAATAAATAGGGAGATACAGTAGTAATGGAATAAGTAGGTACCCTTGATAGAGTTTCAAGAATATTGGTCCAGAAAACTATATATCCTACAATATTTAAAGAACTGGCAAATATGTTGATCTGAATGATTATGGAAAAAATGGATGCAAAAGCAGAATTGGAGAGGGTTGAATCTTTTGCAGAGTTTCAAAATATGGAAGAGAATGGAGTTTTCAAATTATTCTCTATTAAATATGACTTCAAATTTTAGAAAAAATGACAATGTATTATTTTTAAAAATTACTAGGGAATATCTAGAAAAGAAAATAATGACTAAAAAGATAACTGTGTAGAGAGATGATGGACTAGAGATGCAGAATGAGATGTAATTCTTAGACACAGGGCATACCCACATATATATTTACATATACATATATGCTAATATTCCTATTTGTACTAACCAGTGTTTGTACACAGTGATTTAGGTTTTGGCAAAATTTTATATGTATATATATATATGCATACATAATCTTATATAAACCTTAGATTTTGACAGGGGGTCAGAGAATGTATAAAAGTGATTCCATGACATAAACTGCCACAGGAAAAAAAAAAGCAGCCTAAAAGAGACAGAAAGTCTTCCAGAATTAAAATTTTAAAGACACAATGAGAATCAATTATGGTTAGAAGAAAGGGGTGGGGCAATAGATGGGAATGCATAGAAATACATTGACTAAATAAATACAGTCATATATCATAGTGCTTTAAAAATCAGGAGTAACATATATATATATATCTTCATTTCATTCTCACAACAGTCCTGGGAGATAGGTAATAGGTAATATTACATCCCATTTTAATGATGATGAAACTGAGTCTGAGATAGGTTATGTGATTTCCCAGCATCGCACAGCTAATAAGTGTTTAAAGAGATGTGAATTTAAGTCTTTCTGACTCCAAATCCACCAATCTTCTACACTTTGTCATTTAGCTGTCTAGTAATTGCTAGTGGTATAGTGACAGATGTGCAAACACACACACACATACACATATACACTATATTTTAAAATAAAAAAAAGTAAAGAAGCTACACGGAGTTTTTTTAACTTTTTGTATATGTATGTGTATATGCATACATACATACATATCCGCATACATTATATATAAATTTATACTTCTCTATAAAACAAGCTGTATACAAGTTCAAAACTTCTTAGACAATCATCATGTTTGTTTTTCTTCATATATTATAATGATTTTGTTGTTGATAATTTCTAAGTACATACAAATAAAAAACCATAATAAGTCATGCCAGACTAATCTACTTTCTTTTTGACCAGTATCCTAGATTGGTAGATGAGAGAAGAGAGGTTGGTGGTTTATTTAAATTTAAGTGAATCATCTGACAATATAGTATATTCTATTCTTTAGGGAAAATGGAGGGATTTGGTCTAGACGACAGTATGATATTTGGTCATGGGCCTGTTGAATGGCAACATACAAACACATACACACAAAGTCAATTTCTAAGGGAGTGTCTAGTGAAGTTTTTTAGAGACATGCTTTTGGTCTTGTGCTATTTAACAATGACTTGAATAAAACCATAAAAATCATGCCTATCAAGTTTGATGATCTCACAGAGCTGGGAACAATATCTAATATACAGGATAACTGTAACGAACCAAAAAGACCCTGGCAGGCTAGAGCATTGCCCAAATAGAATAAGACTAAATACATTATCATTAAATGTTAAAACCTAATACATGGTCAAAAATCAACTGCATAGTTATAAAACTGGGGAGGCATAGCTAGATAGCAGGGTTTTTTTTTTAAATATTTGATAGTATTAAAATTTATGGGTGGATAATCTGTGGCCTGGAGGTCAAATGTGTCCTTCTAGGTCCTCAAGTGCTACCCTTTGACTAAATCCAAACTTCACAGAATAATTAGAGGGCCAAATGTGGCCTTGAGGCCTCAGGTTCCCTACCTCTGTTTAGAGGATTGCAAGTTCAATATTCAATAAAAATAAAACATGGCTCCAGGAGTTTGTATCTAGATTTAGTAGCTTTATTTTATATTTTCCTCTTGAAGATGATCTTTTCTGTCTCAGAACCATGTTGGAAGAAAGGGGATAGGGCAAATATCAGAGCAAAAAGGTACTCCTGTTTGGTCCATCCTTGAGACTTCCTTGGTCTAGAAGCTGCACTAATGACAAATTCAAAGTTGTTCCATTTCTTCCTTTAGCCCCCATCAGAAAAATAAACAAAGAAATAGAAAAAAAGAAATGTGAAATCAGATTTCTCATGCAGTGATTTTAGAAAATACTATGTTATGAAGGAATAGTGAGGGAAAGTAGGCTGTAGTCTTCCCTTTGAGGTCCATAGTGTCTTATGCCTTTGACATTAATGTATTTTTAAATAATTAAGAAGATAGATTATGTTTATAGAGTCCAAATAAAATCTTAAAATTTAGACTTTGATATGAGGATTGGGTTGAAGGGACTATCTGTTGTAACTTCCAAAATCTATTCAGATGTCTACAGAGCTCTCCGCTTTTCTTATAATATGTACACAGCCACAGATAACTCAAGCTTTATTTTTGCTTCAGTGTTAGTCAAAACTTGTAACAAAAAAATTCTAAATGTTTTCTATGTAGAAGCTTAGCATTATCTTGCTTACTTCTGACCAACAGAGTACTTGAGTCAGCTTATATCCCCAGGCAAGGGACAGACTGACTATAAGCTTTGAACAATTCTTAACATGCATACTATGAATAGACGTACAATACAATTATTCTGTACTTAGAGGTAGGGGGAATCAAGTTCAAATGCAACTTCAAACTCTCATTTAACTTTCTAGGACAATTTCCTCATCTGTAAATGGAAGATAATAGCACCTACATCAGAGAGTTGTTGTGAGCATCAAATGAGATCATTTTACAGTGTTTTGAAGACATTTAATAAAATCTATCATTGTTATTACTCTACTGCAATAAATATCAAGGTCCACTTTTGTCCCCCAAGATAACTAGAATAGAACAGTTTTATCTCATTTTATTTAGATTTTCATTCCTCAGGGAAGTTCAAAAGGCTACAGATGGTGTAGGTCTTCAACATGATAATCAGAGTAATAGAAAAATTAAGTGGGTGCACACAAAGAAGACTTTACATCTTAAATATTAAAGACATCTTTTATTGTCCAAGATAAATTTATATATTTTTGCTGTAGTTTTCTGTTTGTCTATAGATCTTATCAGAACAAGGTAGTCTGAAATAAATGCCACCAATCTGTAACAATTGGACTAAGAGTACTGAACAAATTTCATTTCGCTTCACAAAGGTGCGTATTAGCTCAGTGATGATACATTCCTAGCTTCAGTCAAAGTGTTTCCTCCCATTGTTTATGCATATGTTTTGGTCTCTAGCTGGGAGGTGATTGCATTTCCGTACTGAGAGCATGTGAATATATCTAATTTTTTTTAAAACATTGTGCATCATTTTGCACAAGAAATGCTAACTAAACAAAATAATTTTATTAATAAACTAACTAGTTGATGATTAAGCCATACATTTTGCCCTTGATTTGTGCACAAATACCATTAACATTAATGGAAATTAAGTGCAGTCAGCAAAAGGCGATGTCATCTCTAAATTGCTTTTTAAAGCAGACTCAGTTTACATGAAAGATACCTAATATAGAACTGTTAATATATGCACTGCTGATTTTAAAATCAACTAACATATTCTCTTTCTCTCCCACTCTTGCACATTTACACATACACATATACACCCCATGTTCCAAAGCAAAAAAAGGGGGAAAATTTGATCATTCAGTATTGAAATGATCTGGGCAACATATTTGAATTCTATTCCTGGTTCTTCCACATCCCAGGAGTGAAATAAAATTTTCTGGGACTCAGTTTACTCAGATATTGAGTGAAGGTGCTTAGAAAGATAATGTGTAAGGTTGCTGCCATGTAAAAAAATTATTTGATTCTATTCTAATTTGTCTTAGGTCCTTGTTATCTATGTTTTTATCTCCCCCCCCACCCAGATTTAGTGGAACAGTTGTATTAATAGTTGTATTAATCCTAATCCTGACATTTCCATCAAGTGATTTTCTGGAATATGGTTCCATTGGAATGGATGGATGCCATCATTTTAACACCTACCCTAAGGTACTAGTTGTTTATACATTTCAGTCAGGTCATAAGGAGAGGAGACATGAGTTCTATGTCTACAGGTATACTGCTTTTCTCTCTGAGATTCTGATCTAGGCAAAGTCAGAATGGAATTATTTTATCATGCCAATGGGCATGGAATTTCCCTTAGTATTTTACTTTTCCTTAGGAGTTACTGGCATTGTTTGTCATGCAATCTTACACAGACACCAACTCTCTGGAAAATGTGGCAGGCAGCTGAACCTAAATGCTGCTCTAATTAAATCCCTGGAGATCTCGATTACAAGGAGGAGTCACTGCTTAATTCTCTTGGATATTTGCATATGTAGTCAAGATCAAAGGGGTTGGTAGATGCAAATACCTGTACAACAAATATGACTTGTCTCTTAGTTTTCATCATATCCCTAGGCACTCTATCCAGAATGCAGAGGTTAACACTGTCTAATGTAATCTCATCAGAACATGCATATAGATTAGCTAAGGAACCTGTGATAATCAGATGCCCTTTTGTTAAAGGAGCATCCCATATTTCCTGTGTTTAATACTAAGATTCCAAGAAATCATTTGTAATCTCTTTACCTTTTGCCTCCCTGTCTTTGGTTTTACTTTGCATAAGGTATGAATGTTGCCTAGATAGATTATATGTATGTCCATATAAGTAGTATATGTATATGAGTATATGTTCACATATATAAATATGTATATGCATGTATGTATATATTATGTGTATGTGTATATATACAAATACACATATATTGTGTGTATGTGTATATGTAAACATATATGCGTGTGTGTGTGTGTGTGTGTGTGTGTGTGTGTGTGTGTGTGTATAAAACTGAAATCTTGTCCAGTTTTTCTTCAAAGGAGACTTTGATTTCTGCTTGGAGAGGAACAGGAGAAGGGGGAACAATGCTGGTCACTCTATTCTCTGAAAGAGAAAATAGTACCAGAATAGAATTACATCTAACTGGCCCTTCTAAATATTTCTTTTCTGGAGGTATTTTTTTTTTAAATTTTAGGTTCAAAAGCAAGCTAAACAAATAAATTAAAAAAAAAAAACCACCAGCTTTCCGTGATTACTAATTCCTAAAGGGGGAAGGGATAACTTCAAGCTTTCCTCTAAAGATTTGACTACTTCACATCAAATGCTGGTTACATAAAAGGCTAGCATTGAAAGTAAATAGTAAATAAGCCTATTTATCCAAGCAAATGCCAAACAGAAATCAAATATATGGATTAGATGATAACAGACATATTGTCTCAGGCTTGAGATCTGGGTTACATCTACGTTGCCCCTATGTAAGAGTTATGATTTATAACAAATAATTTATAGTTTATGTTAGATAGCTTGACACAAGTTTAAATATTTAAGTGATTCCCTCTAGATGTTCCCTATATTTATTCTTATTTTAACCAAAAGGCCATTCCCATGGGACTTGACTCTTCATGTTACAATTCTTCAAGCAATCATAGAATCTTATAGGTATAAGGAACTTCAGAATTTTTAAGTTCAACCCATACATGAATCAAAATATCTCCTCAAACATCCTTGTTAAGTGATCATAGAAAAAATTGTTTGAAGGTATCCAGTAATGGGGAACTCACCATAATTCAAGCTCTTTCCCTACTGCCAGGGTGCACACACCTATGGGTACCCCCCACACACACATCCCCTACACACACACATGCAGACACCATTCCTTAATGCTCAGGTATCCCTACCTGGCTTTTTCTTTACTGAACAGAAGAGGAATATCATTCTATGTCCTGAAGATGTCCTCATCTGGCCCATTCCTGACTGCAAAAGACTAAAAGAGATTCCATTTGATTGCACTCCCTCATCCTGTCTCCTGGCCTGATTTCTTCCTTACTGCCTGAATGGAGAGAAATCCCATTCTATCATGGTCTCTCCATCAGAACTCTGGCTAGAATAACCCTGGCTGTAAGAAAAAGAGGGAAACCCTCACTGGTTGCCTAATACCCTGAGAAGACTCCATTCTGATGCCAAATTTCTAGGTATGTTAATAACCTATATTAACTCATCTGTAAATGATCAACAAACAAACAATCAAAATCCCTCCCATTTATTAACATCCTCCCCATACCAGTGATTCTGATCTGCTGGCTGTCATTATTCAAACCCCTTTCTCACTTACTACTAATTTTTCCCATCCCCCTCAAACCAACTTCTTTCCCTAATATTCCATTCTAAATTCACTTACCCCTTCCACTGTGCTCTCTGGAATGTCTCCTCCATAAGTAACAAACTTATTTTCATCTTAAATCTTTTCCTTTTCCACTCCTATTTTCTAGCTTTCGCCGAACCTTGGCTCTCTCCTGGTAACACATCTTTTTTTGTTAACATTTCCAGCATTTCTTACACTTTCCTTAATCCACCAAGGCGGGGTAGTTCCCCATTGCCACTTCAAAGCTCTTCTCATACCACCATTATCCCCACATTTGCCACCCAATCAAATTTCTCATGGCTATTGTCTATCAAGATCTAGGGCATTCCCTTTCTTTCCTTTATGACTTTAATTTTTGGTCTAAAATCTTTCTGTGTTCCCAACTCCTGCCCCCATACTATAGAACTTTAATATATGTACTGACATTTCCTCAGATACTCTGATCTCCCACTTTTTTAATAATTATTCATGTACTAGGACCTACTCCTTAAATACATCCTAGCTATACACAGAGATAATAATAACCTAGATCTTACTCTCACCCACAAATGCTCCACTTCTATGTTATGAAATTCCATCATCTGATTACAATCTGTTATCTTTCTACCCCTCCTTTTGTCTTGCAATCTCAAACCTTATTCCTCATTTTCATCATGACCTACGATTCCTCTGCCCCTAAGTTCTTTCTTGGTCCATCACTCCTCCATTGGCTACACTCTCTAACCCTAACCCTTGTCCATCTTGACCTCTTGAACCAACCAGTTAAAGACTACTCAGTCCTCTTCTCTTGAGTTCCTTAGCCCTTTGTCCTATTGGTGATCACGCCCTGCAAGCTACAGTCTTGGGTTACTCACACTTTTTTCTAACTTTACTCATATTCAAATGCTGTTGAATGAAGCCAAAGAAAATTGTGAAATTGCTGACTGAAAACTACAGGTTTATGCTTCATAATTTCAACTGGGTCCTCACTGGAGTAAGTGGTTTTTTCAAAACTTTTCACCCTTGTGAAAAATCTACTATACTTCCCTTCCCCCCCACTTTCTCAGTTGAGAATCTTGCCTCATATTTCTCTGAAACAATTAAGGTCATTCTCTGAGAGCTTCCTCTTTTCTCCTCCTCTTCATTTCCCACCACTCAATGTGTCTTTTCTCACAATATTCTCCTTCATCCCAACTCACATGAAGAAATGGCCCTTCTCTTTCACAAGGCAAACCCCATATATATACAAATGATCCTCTTCCATCTTATTTTCCACACTGATTTTCAATATTTCCTTATCTAACAACACCTTCCTAACTGCTTATAAACTTCCTTTTGTTTCCCAATCCTCAAAAATGTTCCAACTTGATCTTTCTTCCAATACATGATATCTCATATTTTTCCTGTCTTTTGTGGCTAACCTCCTTGAGAAAGTCATATACAATCCATATTATCTGGAGAGGGGCAAGGAAGGAAGAAGATTGAGAAAAGGTCATTAAATTTCATTATTAAGAGATTATTAATAACTTTGGAGAGAGAAGCTTAATTGCATGATGAGACCAGAAACCACATTGCCATTTGTTTGTTAATTATTGGGCAAATGGTACATATTTGGCTTATAGTTTTGCCTTAAGAATTTAAGAACAGTTCACCATGATAGAGAAATCCTTCCTGAAGATCCCCAAGCCAATGAGAATGAATGAGAAGCTTTATCTGATGGAAAGATTAAACAAGAAAATTAATTAGCGAACTAGGAGGAATCAAACCTTTATTTTGTAGAGCTTAGGACTTAACATTCCTTCTACATGTAAGAAGACTAATCAAATTAAGAAGAGAGGAAGACTGGGAAGGATTTTTTTACTAGTCAAAAGAAAAGATGTTTGCTTTTCTAAAAGAAGTATAAAAATATCTCTCTAAAGTAAAGGAACATGACAGTGTTCATTCCTTTCAGAAAGAAGAAGCAGTCCAAAATTTCAACTGAGTGAGAACCAAGAATTAAGGAAGTTCCACAGCTATATCCCCTGTGGGGTTGCAACAGGCAAAAATCTTGTAATGTTGCATACATAAGCAGGGATTTTGTGGTCAATAGATGTCATGTCCTGCAGAAACCAGTGAAAATGGCATTATGGGATGAGCAGTACAGCAACAGAAAGATGTGAGTTGCTATTCCACATTTGAACTCATGTTCTCTGTTTCTACCTTTATCTTTGCATTATTGTGTGATAACTCTTTCCACTGATGCTTTGTGCATTTGTGAGAATATGTTTGAGGTTTACAGGAGAAATACTAGATTTCAACCTTCCTTGCTATACCATTTCTTTAAATGCCCAAGTTTTAAACTAATGTTGCCATCTGATTAACAATCACAGCTTTTGATTTTATCTATTTCCCATTTTTCAGAGTTGAATGCCTGTTTTTAAATAGGTTGGTTGGTCATGTTTATAACACACGCTCTTCAAATTATTTAAATTCATCCTTTCTTAAAATTAGTTTTCACCTTATTCTTTGTTCTCCCTTTCCTTCTCTCTTTCTTCCTACCACCCCCCTTTTTTTTTCCCCATGCTAATCTGAACTGCTGCCACCTTTGGGATAGTGTGGTGCTTTCTCATGTTAACGCCTTTTGGATTTTGATCAAAACTGCTGTCTTTTGCCCAGAACTTTGCTCATTAGAACAGTGAATAAGTATCATCTGCCTTTAGCACTCCATTGTTTCTGTCTCCTATCTCTGGTTCCTGCTCTTAATCATTAATCTTAAGACACTCTTTTCCCCCTCATCTGATTGATACATCCCATATTTTATGCTTTCTGGTATGTTTTTCCTCATATTTTATCCTTTTTTTTCTCTCTTGCATAGCTCTCAACCAGCTAGAATTGGCTTCCTTCATTCGCCTTTGTCAATCATGTATTCACAATATATTTGTATATTAAGGATAATCACCTTTTCTGCCCTGCTTCCCTTCCCCAAAAAGGGGAAAAAGTTCCTTCTACAAACCCTTAAGCCCCAGGACTCAATTTTTTTAAAGATAATCTCACGATTCATTGTTTTATAATTCCTTTTCAGAGCATAGATCTTTGCTTACTATAACAACTTTGCATGATAGTCCATCAATTTTTATATATTTGAAATATTAATTATTTTGTATTCGGTACTGACTAAGAAATAGAGTAGAGGGTCAGTGGAATAAATTAAGTACATAAGACAAAGTAATAAATGACTATAGTAATCTACTGTTTGATAAACCCAAAGAATCCAGCTTCTCAGTTAAGAACTCACTATTTGTCAAAAATTGCTGGGAAAATTAGAAAATAATATGGCAGAAACTAGGCATAGACCATGATCCCTCACACTATAACAAAGTAAGGTCAAAATGGGTACATGATTTAGACATAAAGGGTGATACCATAAGCAAATCAGGAGAGCAAAGTATAGTTTACCTATCAGATCTAAGGAGAAGGGAAGAATTTATGACCAAACAAGAGAAAACATTATAAAATGCAAAATTGATAATTTTGATTACATTAAATTAAAAAGGTTTTGCAGAAACAAAACCAATTCAACCGAGATTAGAAGGAAAACAGAAAGCTAGGAAATATTTTTGTAGCTAGTGTTGCTGATAAAGGTCACATTTTGAAAATATATAGAGAACTGAGTCAAATTCATAAGAATACAAGTCATCCCCTAATTGATGAATGGCCCAAGGATATGAACATGCAGGTTTCAGAGGAAAAAATTAAAGATATCTATGGCCATATGAAAAATGCTCTAAATCACTATTGATTAGAACAATTCAAATTAAAACAACTCTGAGGAACCACTTCATACCTATCAGATTGGCTAATATAACAGAAAAGGAAAATGATAAAGGTTGGGAAAGGTGGAAAAAATTGGAACACATGAATTTTTGGTGGAATTGTGAACTAATCCAACCATTATGATGGATCAGTTTGGAACTATGCCCAAAGGGCTATAAAACTGTGTATACCCTTCGATTCAGCAATACCACTACTTGGTATGTTTCCCAAAGAGAACATATAAAAGGTAAAAGGATCCACACATACAAAAAAAATATTTCTAGTAGCTCTTTTTGTGGTATTTGGAATTGAGGGAATGTCTATCAATAGGGGAATGATTGAACAGCTTGTGGTATATGAATGTAATGGAATACTATTGTGCTATAAGAAATAATGAGCTGGAGAATTTCAGGAAAACCTGGAAAGATTTACATGAACAAATGTTGAGTGAAGTGAGCAGAACCAGAACATTGTACAGCAACATTATGCAATGATAGGCTCAGATCTGCTCAGCAATACAATGATCCAAGACAATTTCAAAAGACTCATGGTGGAAAATGCTATCCGCATCCAGAGAAAGAACTACAGAGTATGAATGCAGATCAAAACATACTATTTCCTTTTTTGTGTTGTTTTTTTTTCTTCTCTTGTTTTTTTTTTCTTTTTGTTCTGATTCTTATTTCACAACATGACTAAGAAGGAAATATGTTTAACATGATTGTACATGCATAGCCTACATCAGAGTGCTTGCTGTCTTGGGGAAGAGGGATGGGAGGGAGGGAGGGAGAAAAGCTTGGAACTCAAAATTTTATAAAATGAAGTTGAAAACTCTCTTCACATGTAACAGAAAAATATAAAATGCTATTAAGTGGAAAATACAAATAAAAATTAAAAACATATTAATTTTTCTGTAAACACTGCAGAAATTCAACCTGTACTCCCCAATGCCACTATTCCTCATTCCTAATAAGAAAGTTTGTGCCTATGCTACAGTTTGCATCCACACAATTGAATTCATGAGTTATCTATTAATCTATTTATATATTGTATTTATATATACATTTATATGTAAATATATGTGAGAGACAGAGAGAGACAGAGAGAGAGAGAGAGAGAGAGAGAGAGAGAGAGAGAGAGAGAGAGAACTTGCCAGACCTATTATTTATGGCTATGTTGATATGGAGTAAAGGACTCACAAACATTTGTCTAAGATGATTATTTACAGAGTTCCCTCTGGTTACTATGAAAATTAATAAATTGACATAATTGACAGAAATGGTTAACATGAAAGTTAACAAAAAAAAAACAAAGTGATAAGAGAGTTCAGGTTAATTAAATCTTCTTTCGGTCTGTCTGTCTGGTTTCTTTGAGGCTCTGAGAACATACTCAATTTTTATAACTAATCTATTATCACCAGACTGTACAATAGGGACTGCAAATTATGGCTGCTAGTACTTTACAAAACTGAGTTGAGCCATGACTATTGTACCAGAAAGGAGGAACAAAATGTTCAATACCTGTCACTTAACAGATGAGGACAAAGAAGTTATACACATAAAGGGATTGTCAAAAATATAACAAGGGACAGTTAGCTTGTGCAAAAGATGTCTCTTTCTTAGGATGGATCTGATTATCTTTGTTCTGGGAAAGATTTTTTTTTCCTCTTCTTTTTAACTAAATGGAGTGTTCTCTTAAAATCAGGAGCTGCCTTACACCCTGCTGATCAGTCAAAAAAGCTTCATGGAGTATCAAAAACAATAGCTTGTGATATCTTTCTGTGGTTTGTAAAAATCAATAATATCATCTATTTCTAACTTTAGCTAAGGCAAGTACAAAACTGGACTCCAATGTGATAAATCAGTTAACAAAAGGAGAAATATTTTATTTCTAGAAAATAGCAAATTTTGGGGGCAACTAGGTGGTACAGTGAATAGAGTACTGGCCTTGAAGTCAGCAGAACCTGAGTTCAAATCTGGCCTCAGACCAACACTTGACACTTACTAGTTGTGTGACCCTGGGCAAGTCACTTATCCTCAATTGCCTTAAAAAAAAGAAAATAGCAAATTTCACAGTAGGGGCCCCTAGCTTTTCCAATGAGAGTGAAATTCAGTTTAATAAAAAGAAGGAAGAGGAATTACCAAAATTTCATTATGATTGCTGTCAGGATTACTATTACAAGTGTTACATCCATGGATTGACACGTACATATGATTCCATTCTACATAACATGTGCAAAGCACAAAGACCCAGGAATTTAGAAATTTCTAATGAAATAAGGAAATGAAACATAAAACAATGACTCAGAAACAAGAATGTGATAAATAAAAAGAGGGGTCCAAGGGAAGTGTTAAAAATGATGAGGTAGTGAACATTTAGGTGGCATAGGAAGGGGAGTTATTGGGGAGAATGTGAAAGCTTCATGGATGAATTGATGCCATCCTGTACCTCCTTTCAGCCTTGAAGAAGTTGAGGGTGGAGGCATTCCACCAGATAGATACTACAGATGGGGATTGGTCAGTCTAAGGAAGAGTCCATTCCTGGCATGAAGCATAGTATGAAAAACAATTCTGAGATAGAAAAGGGACTTTGGCATTTAACTAGAATATGGTACATAAATGAGCACAGTGTGAGGACAAAATGGGAAGGTTGGTTGGAAACAGGTTATAGAGAGCCAATGAATGACGAAAAAAGAGTTTATACTTGCTTCAATAGGGTGATTTGTTCTAAAGGATTTTTGAGTGAGCATATAGGATCTAGAAGTGTTAGGAATCTAAAAAAATTCTAGTCAGTATAGTAGTTGATTGACATGATTAGAGTATTGCAATGGAAGAAATTATGCAAGTAGCTGTGTAAAAGATGGAATAAAAGTGGGGATGGGAGGCAGAAATATATTTTAATGAATTATTCTTTTTAAAAGTTTTATCAATATATTTTGTTTGTGTCTTACATCTAAAGATCACTCCTGTATTGCAAGGGGTCTCCCACATTGAAACAAAGCAAAGCAGTAAAGTAAAACTATTAATGCAGTACCTTCATCTGAAAGTGCATACAATATTTCATATCTATACCAACCTCCACTGTATTTGGAAAAAGAAAAATACAGTAACCTATTTTCTCCCTCTATTCCCGCTAACCCCATTGATGAAATAAAGGAAAGCAAAAAAAGGAGGGGAGGTGTCCCGGCAAGCCAGCTGTAAGTCCCACCTGAACAAATCAGCAGGAGATCCTGAGCCTCAGGGTAGTGGAGCAGGCAAGATCCAATACCAGGACCCCTCGAGTGCCTTGACACAGCCAGCGCAACCAGCAGACTGCAGCTTGGAGAACCACCACAGGCACCAGTGAGCAGGCATCCTCCAGAAGACAAACCTCTCCATGCTTCAGCACAGCCCAGGTGAGCAGGCATCATCTAGAGGCCAGACCACCCCCCCCCCCCCCCCCCCCCCCCCCCGCCGCCCCGCGCCCCCCCCCGCACCCCCCCCCCCCCCCCCCCCCCGCAACTTGAGAGTTTCAGTGTAGCCTCAAAGATATGCAGAAAAAATGCATGTGGCCTCAGCACATACAAGCCACCACCACCAGGATTCCAGCTCAGCACCAGGTGAGCTGCCAGAAACCTAAGCCCTCTAGCAGCCAGCTCCTGAGGCCACAACACACAAAACTAGTGACCAGACCCCTGGACTTCAGCACAAGAAGCCTGGAATTGTGCTCCCCGTACTCCAATGGGAGAACTCACCTTTAAGACCCAGGAAATAGGCAAACATCATAAACAAAAAGCAGAAATGGACAATGACCTTGGATTCTTTCAATGGGGACAGGGAAGATCAAAACACAAATTGAGAAGAGGAAAACATTGTCAATATGGCCACATCTGAAACTTCGAAGGGGAATATGAATTGGTCTCAAGACCAAAAAGCATTCTTGGAAGACCTCAAGAAGGATTTTAAAAGTAAAATAAAAAAGGTAGAAGAAAAATTGGGAAATGGAATGAGAGATATGCAAGAGAGAGTCAACAGCTTGGAAAAAGAAGGACAAAAAGTGACTGTAGAAAAAAAAATCCTTTAAAAAAAACCACAATTGACCAAATGGAAAAAAGTGCACTGAAGAAAACAACTCTTTAAGAAGTAGAATTAGCCAAATGAAAAGCGAAGTAGAAAAGCTAACTGAGGAAAACAATTCTTTAAAAATTAGAATTGGATAGGTAGAAGCTAAAGATTCTATGAGACATCAAGAATCAGTCAAATAGAATCAAAGAATGTAAAAATAGAAGAAAACATAAAATAACTCATTTGAAAAACAACTGACTGGGAAAATAGATCCAGGAGAGATAACTTAAGAATTATCAGTCTACCTGAAAGCCATAATAAAAAAAAAATCAATCTGGACAACATCTTTCAAGAAATTATCAAGGAAAACTACACTGAGATACTAGAACCAGAGGGTAAATTAGTCATCAAAAGAATCTACTGATCACCTAATGAAAGAGATCCCAAATTGAAAACACCAAGGAATATTGTAGCCAAATTCCAAAATTATCAGATCAAGGAGAAAATACTGCAACCAGTCAGAAAGAAGCAATTTAAATATTATAGAACCACCATCAGGATTACACAGGACCTTGCAGCTTTTGCATTAAAAGATCATAGGGCTTGGAATAAGATATTCTGTAAGGCAAAGGAACTTGAATTACAACCAAAGATCAACTACCCAGAGAAAATTAGCATAATCTTTCGTGGGAGGAGATGGATATTCAGTGAAATAGGGGACTTCCAAACCTTCCTGATGAAAAGACCAGAGCTCAACAGAAAATTTGATTTTCAAATACAGGACTCAATAGATGCATAAAAAGGTAAATAGGAAAGGAAAAAATGTTATTCAATAAGAGCAAACTGTTTACATCCCTACATAGGAAGAAGATACTTGTAACTCTTGAGAACTAAATCACTATTACAACATTTAGAAGGGATATACATAAACAGAAGGTGTGGGTATAAGTTGACTTTGATGTGATGAGGAAAAAAATATAATTAAGAGATGAAAAGTGGTTGTATTGTGAGAAAAGGAAAGAGGAGACAGAAAAGGATAAATTCCATCACATGAAGAGTGAAAAGACCTATTATAGTAGAGGAAAAGAAGGGAGGGAGAATAAGCATTATTTGAACCTAATTCTCATCAAATTTGGCTCAAAGAAGGAATAACTCACTGAGGTATAGAAATCTATCTTACCCTATAGGAAGTAGGAGGGGAAAGGGAAAGAAAAAGGAGGGAGTAGGTAGCAGGGAGGGCAGATTGAGGGAGGTGGTGATCTAAAGCAGAACACTAGTGAGGAGGGAAAAGGAAAAGGAAGAGAGAAAAACATACATGGAGTTGGGAGAGAGATAACCCCATTTCAGAAAAATAAATTGAACAAGCCATCAATGAACTACTTAAGAAAAAATCTCCAGGGTCAGATGAATTTACAAGTGAATTCTATCAACCAATTAAAGAACAATTAATTAATTAACAAATAAGTCATCCATATAGATGATTTGGGAAAATGGGCAAAGAGGAAGTCCTACTAAATTCTTTTTCTGATACAAATATAATGCTGATACCCAAAATGGAAAGAGGCAAAAAAGAGAAAAAAAATTATAGAGCAATTTCCCTAATGAATATGGATGAAAAATTTTAAATAAAGCATTAGCAAAAAGATTACAGCAACTTATCTTGAAAATGATATACTTTGACCAGGTAGGATTTATACCAGGAATGCAGGTCTGGTTCAATATTAGGAGAATTATCAGCATAACCCTTGACCATATCAACAACAAAACTAATAGAAATCATATGATTATTTCAATAGATGAAAAAAAAAGCTTTTGACAAAATACAACATCCATTCCTATTAAAAACATCAGAGAGCATAGGAATAAAGGGAGTTTTCCTTAAAATGACAAGTAGCATTTATCTAAAACCAATAGCAAGCATTGTATGTAATGGGGATAACCTGGGAGCATTTCCCAGGGTGAAAGTAGGATGTACATTATCACTGCTGTTATTCACTATTGTACTAGAAATGTTAGCTTTAGGAATAAGAGAAGGAAAAGAAATTGAAGAAATTAGAATAGGCAAAGAAGAAACAGAACTATCACTCTTTACAGATCATATGATGGCATACAGAGGATTCTAGAGAATCAAGTAAAAAACTACTTGAAATAATAAACAATTTTAGCAAAGTTGTAGGATATAAAATAAATCCACATAAATCATCAGCATTTCTACACATTACTAACAAAGCCCAATATTAAAAGATAGAGAAATTCCATTTAAAGTTACTGTAGACATTATAAAATATTTGAGAGTCTACTAGCCAAGACAAGCCCAGGAACTACATGAACACAATTGCAAAACTCTTCTTGAACAGATAAAGTCAGACCTAAATAATTGGAAAAATATCAGTTGCTCATGGGTGGGCTAAGCTAATTTAATAAAAAAATGACAATTCCACCTAAATTAATTTATTTATTCAGTGCCATACCAATCAAACTACCAAAAATATTTTAGAGAGCTAGAAAAAATAACAAAATTCATCTGGAAGATCCAAATGTCCAGAATATCAAGGGAATTAATGAAAAGAAATGCAAAGGAAGGTAGCCTAGTCATACCAGATCTTAAATTGTATTATAAAGCAGCAATCATTAAACCTATTTGGTACTAGCTAAGAAATAGAGTGGTGGATCAGTGGAATAGGTTAGGTACACAAGACATAGTAGTCAATGACTATAGTAATCAACTGTTTGATAAACCCAAAGACTCTGGGATAAGAAGTCACTATTTAACAAAAAGTGCTGGGAAAACTGGAAAACAGTATGGCAGAAACTAGGCACAGACCAACTTCTTACACCATATACCAAAATAAAGTCAAAATGGCTACATGATTTAGATATAAAGGCTGATACTACAAGCAAAACAAGAGAGCAAGGAATAGTATACCTGTCAGATTATGGAGAATGGAAGAATTTATGACCTAATAAGAGATAGATAATGATATGAAAGGTAAAATGGATAATTTTGATTACTTTAAATTGAAAAAGTTTCACACAAACAATGCCAATACAACCAAAATTAGAAGGAAAGCAGAAAGCTAGGAAAATATTTTTAAAACCTGTGTTTCTGATAAATCGGTCTTTACCATTTCCAAAATATATAGGGAACTGAGTCAAATTTATAAGAATACAATTAATTCCCCAATTGATAAATGGTCAAAGGCTATGAACAGGCAGTTTTCAGATGAAGTAATTAAAGTTATCTATAGTCATATGAAAAAAAGCTCTCTAAATCATTACTGATTAGAGAAACACAAATCAAAACAACTCTGAGGTACCACATCACACCTATCAATTGGCTAACATGACAAAACAAGAAAATGATCATATTGGCAAAGATATGGGAAAGTTGGAACATTAATGCAATGTTGGTGGAGTTGTGAACAGATTCAGCCATTCTGGAGAGCAGTTTGGAACTATGCCCAAAGGGCTATAATAAACTGTGCATACTCTTTGAAAAGCAATACCACTTCTAGATCTGTATCCCAAAGAAATCATAAAACAGGGAAAAGGGCCCACATGTACAAAATTATTTATAACAGTTCTTTTTGTGGTGGCCAAGAATTGGAGATTGAGGTGATGACAGTCAATCTGAGAATGGCTTAACAAAGTGTGGTATATGAATGTAATGGAATACTATTGTTCCATAAGAAATGATGAGCAGGTGGACATCAGAAAAACCTGGAAAGACTTACATGAGCTGATGCTGAGTGAAGTGAGCAGAACCAGGAACACATTGCACCCAGTAACAGCAACATTATGTGATGACCAACTTTAGTAGACTCAACTCTTCTCAGCAAGGTGAAGTTCTTAGACAATTCCAAAATGCTCATGTTGTAAAATGCTGTCAAAATTCAGAGAAAGAACTGTGGAGTTTGAATACAAATCAAAGCATACTATTTGTGCTCTCTCTCTCTCTCTCTCCTTCTCTTTCTCTCGGTTTCTTCTTTCTCATGGCTCCTCCCATTGATCCTAATCATTCTTTACAAAATGACTAATGTGAAAATGTTTAATATGAATGTACATGTATAACTTATATCAGATTGCATGCTGTCTTGGGAAGGGGGGAGGGGAGAGAAAGGGAGAAAATTTAGACCTCAAAAATCTTACGGAATTGAATGTTGAAAAGTAAAAATAAATTAATTAATAAAAAATGAAGGAAAGCCAACAAATAGGTGTGGTCAAGCAAAACAAATTTCTTCAATGACTGTACAAAATATATATTTCTCTTATTCTGCATCCTAAATCCATGTATTCTCTATATTGAATTCTAATGTTTTATCATTGGTACTCTAGAATCATGTATGACTATGTAGATTCTATTTCTTTTAGCTTTCAGTTGTTTGTTTTCATAGGTTGTTATATAAACTGTTCTTCTGGTTCTGGCCATTTCATTCTGTACAGGTTCTAATCAGTTTTTTTTTTTAAATCATCTATTTCTTCATTTCTCACAGTACAATAGTTATGCATCACATTCATATACTGTCACTTACTCAGCCATTCCTCAATGAACAGACATGCATGAGAGTTCAGCTTTATTTTTTTTTACCACCATGAAAAGAGATACTATATGTATTATTGTACATGAAAGACATTTTCTTCTTTCTTTGCTATTTTTTGAGTATTGTGTTAGCAATAGTATAACAGAATCAAAGGGAATACACTGTTCAGGTTATACCCCTCTACAGATTCACCAATAGAGCAATAATCTGTTCCCGTAGTCCATCCAAAATTTATGATTTTCCTTTACAGTTTTTTTTTTGGTCAATTTACTGAGTGTGAGGGAGAATCTCATAATTACTTTAATTTGCAATTTCTCTAATTATGAGTGATTTGGAGCATTATTTTAATATGGTTATTGATAGGCTTTTTTGTTTGTTTGTTTGTTTGTTTTGCATTTTTCCCTTGGAAACTGTTTGTTCATATGCTTAGTCTATTTATCAAATGTTGAACACCTCCTTTTCTTATATATTTGGTTCAGTTTCTTTATATAAACCAAAATATATTCATCAGAGAAACTTGCTACATTTTTTTCCATTTTTGCTTTTAATTTTGCCTTTATTAGATTTTGTGCAAAAACTTTGAAATTTTATGAGTTTGAAATAATCCATTTTAACTTCTATGATCCTTTCTATTCATTGTTTCATTGTGAACTTTTCTCATATCCATATATGCTAGGCCATTTTTCATTATTTTTCTAATTGTTTATGATATGATCTTTTATACCTAGGTCATTTGGTTATCTTTCTAGAAGTTGTGAAAGTTTAGTCTAAAACTAATTTCTTCCAATTTTCTGTTCAATTTCAAGAATTTTTTAAAATAATTCCATTAGTTGGGGTGATAATATTTATCAAATATGAGGATATTAGATTTGCTTCCATATAATATATACTTAATCTGTTCCTCTAATTGATTGCTTTATTATAATCACCAAATTATTTTAATAATTACTTAAGATTATTTTGAGATCTCACACTGATAATCCCCCACTTTGTTTCCATTTCTCTGTGTTAATTCTCTTGAGATTCTTGAACTTTTCCTTTGAAAGATTTTATTTTCTAGTTCTATAAGATAATCCTTTTGTACATAGATCTCTATATATCTTTACCTACATATATATTATGTACATATATATATGTATATATTCATCTATCTATAGTATATAATGACATGAAATATTATAGATGGGGAGACAGAGAGAGAGACAGAGAGAAAAAGAGAGAGAGAGAGAGAAGAGAGAGAGAGAATATGGCATTGGATAAGGAAATTCATTTGGGTAGTATTTTATATTTTTATCATAGTGGATTGTCATTCCCATAAATACTATTTTTCCAATTTAAGTCTATCTTTATTATAAATATTTTTTTATTTGCATTTATATTTTTTCTGTGTACATTAGAAGGCAGACTCCAAAATATTTTCTATAACCTATAATATTTTAAATGATTTACTTTTTTCTTAGGTTTTATTGTTATTATATAGAAATGCTATTTGTAGAGGCAGGGGAGATGAAATGACCAAGTAAAACAAATGTTTTATCTTACAAGTTTATTGTTTGATTAAGCAATGCATGCCAGTTGCCTAACAAAATGGGACCAGATCTCAGCTTTGTAATTTTACCCAAAACACGAGAGGAGACAGACTTTCATACATTAAAAATAATCAAATAAGGCCAATTAATTAATTTGTTTTGTTTTGTACTTTTCCCTTGGGAACTGTTTGTTCATACCCTTAGTCTATTTATCAAATGTGGAACATCTCCTTTTCTTATATATTTGGTTCAATACAATTTTTGGTTCAATAAAAACAATATAATATTAGGTAATCTGATTTCTAATTGGATGAGAGATTAGAGACTTTCCAGTTTGAGAGGGGGAGAGTAGCAAGATACAATTCCATGAATTCAGGGGAAAGAAAGTATCTTACTCCCCCCAAGTGTCTGTAAACAATCAAAGGAACATGGAAACAATAATTAATCAGAATGGGTCAGTTTTGAGATAAAACAAATGGGTTGCTTGAGATGTACAGTTGTGAGAAAATTCCTTGAATCTGTCCTTGGATCTGAGCAGGTTATGGATCAGCATTACTAGGTATTTGGTTAAGGGTCTCTACACAACAGGGAGAGGTGGTCCACTTTCCCAGCCATGAGGACTAGGTTCAAACAATACAATAAGTTTTTCTTCCATTTCCCACAATTGAATAAAATTTTCTCACAAGACAGAAATTGGACTAGACTCATAATTGAATAGAACTAAGTAAGTTCCAGAATTGTGTCACAAGATGGATTCAATGTGGTTCACTAAATTCCCACAATTAACTACTTGGTATCTTAATCCCTTCAACTCACTCATATTGATTTTTGTGTTTTTTTTAATTTTATTTTATATCCTTCAAGTTTCCTGAAGTCATTGATTGTTTTAGTTAATGTTTTAGTTGATTCTTTAGTGTATTTTAAAAAATACACCATTATATCATCTAAAAAAGTGAAGATTTTGTTTCTTATTCACCTGATTTCCTTTTTGCTAAGTTTCATTATTATATACAAATGCTATTTGTAGAGGTGGGGGGGGGAAGATGAAATGATGAATAAGTTAGCATTTCTAATACCATGACAATCAGAAGTGATGATAGTCAGCATGAATGTTTCACCTCTGAATTTATCAGAAAAAAATCTAGTTTAATTCTGTTACAAATAAATTCGATCTTGTTTCAGATATATATTGCTAACTATTTTTAGGTAAGGTTCATTTATTCCTGTATATTATAGTGATGTTTTTTAGTGAAAATGTATCATATTTCATCAAAAACCTTTTCTGCATCTATTGTTACAACCATATGATTTTGTTATCAGCATGGTCTATAGTTTTTTCTAATATTGTCAACCTCACATTCTTGATATAAATCCATCATTATTATATGGTATGATATGTGGAAGATGTTTTAACATCTTTGCTAATATTTAATTTTTTCATATATATTCAGATGGAATATTAATCTGTATTCCTTTTTCTGTTTTACTCTCCGTGTTTTATGTATCCAGACCACATTTGTGTCATAAAAAGGAACTTGATAAGATCCCTTCTTTTGCTCTTTTTGTAAAGTTTTTATAATATTGAAATTTGTCATTCAAATGTTTTAGAGATATTCACTTGTGAATTGACCTGGAGTTCCCTCCCCCCACCTTTGGAAATACATTTATGCCTCATTCAATTTCTTCCTTTGAAATTGAATTATCTAACATTTAAATTTTCTTTTTCTGTTAATTTGAGAATTATGTTTTTTAAATGTTTATTTTATATAAGTAGTTGGGCTTATAGTTGGGCCCAATTGTTTTTATAGAATTCTATATGTCCTTGCTTACTTTTGTGTAAATTTATCTAGGGTTGATTTGATAAAATGAAGTCCCTGATTATTACAGTTTCCTTGAATCTTTCTCCTTGTAATTAATTTAGTTTTTCCTTTAATTATTTAGAAGCATTGACATTGGGTTCATATATTTTAAGTATTGAAATAATATCATTGTCAATATTACCATTCAGGATATAGTAGTTTCCCTCTTTATTTCTTTAAACACATTTTTGATTTTGCCTTATTTTGAATCATGATTATTATCCCTGTTTTTGTTTGTGTATGGGTATGTGTGTGTACATGTTCAGCTGAACCATAGTGGATTTTACTCCCAAATTTTAGCTTACCTCTGTGTGAAACTTCAGGTTTCAGAAATATTCCTTGAAAACAGCATTTTGCTATATTTGGCTTTCTAACCCATTCTGCTCAGCCTTTTTATGTGTTATTTTATCCCATTCAAATTGAAAGTAATGATGATTTTATTTTATTTCCCTCTATTCTTTTCATTTATACATTTTCCCTCTCTGTACTCTTCTCTCCAATTTATTTCAAATAATTAACCTTTAACCTTGTCATCCTATACCCTCTCTAAACTTAAAAGTTATTTTGCTTAAGACTAATCCCTCCCTAAATCTGTTCTCCCTCTTACATTCCTCTTTGTGATCCCATCTGTATCCCTATTGAGTTAGATGCATTTCTACATCAAACTCAGTGCGTGTGTGTGTGTGTGTGTGTGTTTGTGGGTGTGTGTGCATGCATGCCCACATGTGGACACACATATATAGTTTGCCTTCTTATGACCAGTTTAGACAAGAATATCAATTAGATGGCTGTTATAGTAGTCTAGAAAATATCTGAAGACCTGACCTAGGATAACTACAGTGTGTGTGGTAAGGACAGTCTGATATAAGAACTGTTTTAGATCTAGAACTGAAAGTAAGCTAAGAATAGGACCTTCTTTGACAACCCCATATAAGAAGTTGGTTTTGTTTTCTTTTGTTTCTTTCTGATGGCAAAGAGATGGGAAAGGAGAGATCATAGGTAGGATAAGAATAGGAATAAAATATCATGGAAGATAAGAGAGAAAAGGCTATCCAGAAGGAGGAAAGGAGGAAGGTGGGAGGAAGAACATTTGTTAAACACCTAGTATGTACCAGGCAAAGCTCTAAGCATGTGTTCCACAATGCTAAAGGGGCATAAGAACTAAAAAAGAAAAAACCAATGGATAGAAGGTTAAAGAATCAAGTGATATTTCATGGAGCAGTTTCCATAGTTTTGGAGATAAAAGCAAATTTTCAAGAAGTAGGAAAGAGACTGGCTGAGTAAGTAGTAAAGGCAATGTAAAGTGCTCTCTAAGAAAGTAGAAAAGAGAAATATATCTTCAGGTTGTGGCAGGATCAAATGTACATTTTGTGTAGAAGATGGGAGACCTCAACATATTTGAAGGCAGTAGAAAGCATTCAGTAGACAGAAACTGAAGATAATTGAGATAAAAGGGATGGAATCAGGTCATAAAGAAGTCAGAGGAGTTACTATTAGTCTGCTTTGAACATCATAACCTACAACTCTTTGCTATTACAATTATTTTGTAACTCTTAACCAACCTTTTTCTCTTTTGACTTCTTCCTTGGTGACTAGAAAGACATTCATATCTTCCATGTACAAAAAAGATATGTATTAAGGAGCCAACCAACCTTCCTTTGATGCTATCACCTTCTCAAGCTATCATGTTCTTTTCCCCTTCCCCTTAAGTGGCAAACTACAAAGAGAAACTAATTCATAAATCAAAAAACAAAAAACAAAAAACAACTGTGTCTTAGACATCAGGTTTCTTGGCCCTTCTGCAACATTTGACAATGTTGTTCTTCCTATATTTCTTGCTTTTCTCTCAGCCTTTCTGTCATTGCTGTCTCCTGGTTCTCCTTCATTTAAGAAGTTCCATTTAAATTTGTAATTATATGATCTCAAAGCATGGAGATGAAAAGTGAAAAATTCAGTCAATGCAGTCATATTAAACCACTAGTTTTTTTTTGCTTCAACTTTGCATTGGACTGCTTAGATGTAGTTTTGTTCTTGTTATTTTTGTCATAAGCTCATTTATCATTTATTAATAATTATCACATGAGATACACATACTAGAGTTTTAGACTGAATGACTCTCTGCCTATTGGAAATCACTCTATATTAAATAGGTACCCATTTCCAAGAAGATGGGAAAATTGTATCATCCCAGACTAATATTCCATGAGTTCTGTTCACAGAATCTCAGAATTGGAGGGACCAGAGGCCATCTAATCTAACTCATATATGAACAAAATTTTTCTTTCCAACATAACTAACTAATGGATTGTACATTATATACTCATTACCTAAAGGTTTCTAGTAAGTGGATATTGAGACAATTCATTCTACTACTAGATGCTTTTTTTTTAATTCTTAGAAGGTTCTATTTTCTTCTTGCAATTTGTACTTACTGTTTCTATGTCATCTATATCATTGTGTAGAATAAATTTAATTCTTCTTTCATATGCCAATAAGAAGCAATTCTGCCTTTTCTAAAGTCTTCTCTTTTTCCAGACTGGATACCCCCAGTATTTATAATTGGTTCTCAAATGTGGTATCTCAGAAAACCATCATATATTTTTATTTTAAGGACAGATAAACTAATTCTCCTAAGGCGCTAGATGATTTTCTCCAGAATGCAAAGACAATTACAGTTAGATGTGGGATCTGGAACTAGATACATGGACTTCAGAGACAGCTCTTATTACACTCTCCTATGTCACTTTCTGGAGACTTTCACCATCCTGGTAAATTTTCCATCTTATAAACATTCTTCCTAATGCAAAGCTGAATATTAGATGTATTTTCTCTAGGGCAGATTAAAACAATATGATGACTTTCAAGACCTCAATAATATGTCTCTTAAAACAGCTTACAACTGAAATAATTTGTTCCTGGGGTATGCACTGTAATCACTAGGGTTTTTTATTTGTTTAAATTTTATTTTTTAATTACAATATCACACTGACCAAGAATGTATATCAGTATCAAGTAACATGAGGTGACAGCTGTAGAAACAACACTCTAGATTTTAAATTTGTATCTTGGTTAGCAAAATAGCATGGCATTGTGGAAAGAAAGCTAATCTTGGTGTCAGGAAGTCCCAGGTAAAAAAATCTGTCTTTTAAATCTGTGCACCTGGGGAATGTTACATAATATCTTACTTCCTTGGACACTCTTTTTTTGAGATTTCTTTTTATTTATTCATTAACTAATTAATTAATTAATTCATTTATTTATTTCAATTTTCAACATTCACTTTTAGGTGATTATTGAAAGGACTACCCAAAAAAGTAGTAGAAAGTCAAGGAAATAGTGTAAAGTCAAAAAGAAAATATGGGTACCTGTTGGGACTAATGGTTGGTTGATTGGCAAACTGTATAAAATATTGGTACCCTTATGATGTATAACATTCTGGAGGAAGGTCCCAACACATTGGAAAGATTCCAAGTGGTGTATTTAATGGAGGACATGGAAAACTCATGCAACTGGGTAGATATTGATAGGTTGTGATCATTGGAAGGAATACCCACACCAAAGAGACCACAGATGCATTACTGGAGTTGGGAATAATATTTGAGAATGATATTAAATATATGTAGTTATATGCCTGGCATGTAGAAAACTTCTCAATTGACTAAAGTAGTACTGCTGAAGTTCAGATAATCCTTTAGGGCCACTAAAACCTTTGAATCTTTTTCCTTAGTATCTGATCTAAATTTACATTTAATATGACTTGTAATTAATTTAACTATATTATTAATTCAATTGTTATTAATTAATGGTAAGAATAATTATCAACTCAACTTGTAATTAATTCAAATCTCCCAATAGTATCTACAATTTTAGATGTATATTCATTGTACCTTAACTATCTTTCAAATGCCTCTTTCTATAGACTTACTTATCCTATTTTGCTCAAGTCAAGGGGGAACAACATTTCAAAGAACACAAAAACTAGAGTTTTGAATTGCACTAAGTGATTCATGAAATTTTGGCATAACCTACCTGTCTATCTGTCAATCAACTTTCTCAAAAGG
Organism: Vombatus ursinus; assembly: GCF_900497805.2. Lineage (NCBI taxonomy): Eukaryota > Metazoa > Chordata > Mammalia > Diprotodontia > Vombatidae > Vombatus > Vombatus ursinus. The sequence continues at coordinate 3,920,928 of NW_020949351.1, read as the reverse complement.
TTTATAATATAAGCATAATGAGAATAAATGACTTTGATTAACCAGATCATTGTCTCAGTTGTATCAATATATAAAGCTTCCCATTGATCCTTTAAATTTTATGTGATCTCCCTCAGCCCCAAAGGTTTTGTATGGATTCAAATGGTTATTTTCTGCTCATTCAAATAGCATTAGACAGGCATCATACTTTTAAAGTAGCTTTCATGTCTACTCTTCCATGAAGCCTTCATGTCTTTCATCCAAGTAAAGTCCTTGTTTAGATCTCAATTTGCTTCTCACTATTGAGTTATTATTTTGAACTTCAATTATCTGTCCACATGTCATATCACCTCACCAGATTGTATCCTTCATCAGGGCAAAGGTAAATAGTAATTATATCTCCCCTAAGATCTTGTACAGTTTTCTGAAAACAATAGGTGATTAATTAATATTTGTTGTGGTTTTCTATAAGAAGTCAACAACCTTTGCCTGATAGGGAGGAGAGTGAGGATGTGGAAGGTGGTGGGAGAGAGGAAGAGGAATACCTTAGGGTAAGTCTCCCTTGATACTAATGTTTACTATGGTATAGGTATCAAGAGCCTGTAATGGGAAGGTCAGGGATTGAATAACTTCCCCTTCCCTAAACTGGCTTAAGAAGCAAGAACAATTTAAAAATGTACATATTAATTCATCAAATAATAACTTAAAAATTCCCTAGGTGGGATACTATGGAGAAGTATTGAAACTAATATCAGATAGATTGATAATAGAGAAATAATGAATGGAAAGATGAGAAAAACAATCAATTAACAAATATTTATTAAGTACCTAGAATGTTCCAGATATTGTGCTGGGCTGGAATGATGGATACTAAGAATGAAAAAGTCTTTAATCTCAAGGATTTATATTCTAAATTTACAAGTAAATTTGTAAATATGTAAGTAAATATATAAAAAGTTACATATAAAGTAGTTAATGAGGGAAGATATTAAATGCTAGAAAGATAAAGAAAAGAGAAAGCCTCAGATGAAATCAGTAAACTTCACAATTCTGCCTAATAACCCTGAGTTGGTACTCAGGTAAGTTCATCTACAACTATCACCTCTGTGCAGCAAAATATTAACTTGCCTTAATTTTTTTTATAAATTAATTTATTTTGAATTATCAACAATCACTTCCATAGGTTTTCGAGTTTTAAATTTTTCTCCCCCTTCTTCCCTACTACCCTCTCCAAGATGGCGCTCAAGCTGATATAATCTATACATATACATTCCTATTAAACATATTTTCACATCAGTGATGTTGTAAGTAAGAATTAGAACCAATAGGAGGAACCACCAGAAAGAGGAAACAAAACACAACAGAAGAAAAAAAATAGAAAATAGTATGCTTTGATCTGCATTCAAACTCCATAGTTCTTTCTTTGTATGTTGAAGCATTTTCCATGAGTTACCTTAAACTTTTGGCTGATTGTTTTCCTTTGTGCTCAAAGAGGACCAAAATGACATCACTATGTTGGAGTCAAAGTACAATGTGTCTGACTGTGATTGATAAGATCAATAAGCAGGCTCTTCCAGAGGTCAGGCACAAATACTCTACATGAACATTTGGAGTGTTTGAAATTTACACATCTCACATTTCTCTTGAGTTACTACAATTCTGCTTTGCTCATAAGAGCATAATGCTTTCTTTGGCTTGGGCACACCATGCTGGATGGTCCTTTGCTAGTGTTTCCCATGTCTCATAGTCAATTCAAAAGTTCTCCAGAGTGATTTTGAAAGTGCCCTTGTAGCACTTCTTCTGACCTCTGTGTCAGTGTTTACCTTGTGTGAGAACTCTATAAAATACTTCTTTAGGCAAATGTATTTTTGGCATTCCAACAACACGGCCAGCCCATCAAAGTTGTGCTCTCTGCAGTAGAGTTTTAATGCTTGGCAATTATCTTCAAAAAGGATCTCAATGTCTGGTACCTTATCTTGCCAGGTGATCATCATAATCTTCCTAAGATAATTTAAATGGAAGCAATTCAGTTTCCTGGAATGGAGCTACTAGACTCTCTAGGTTTCACAGGCATACAACAATCAAGTCAGCACCATGGCTCTATAAACCTTTGGTTTGGTAGGCAGTCTAATACCTCTTCTCTCCCACATCATCTTTTGGAACCTCCCAAACAATGAGCAAGCTCTAGAAACGTGTGTCAACCTCGTCAGCTATATGTACACCCCTGTAAAGTATAATGCCAAGGTAAGTGAACTTATCCACAGCATTCAAAATTTCACCTTTTGCTATACAGACCCCTAATTTACATCCAGAAAGCATATATACAGTCAGAGTTCAATTTTCTTACAAATTAAGAGAACAGATACAAAAAAAAAATCGATGAAAGTGGATTTGTTTCTCTTTTTTTAAGGGATTTTTTTTTTACAATTTCCCTATATGTTTTTAATAAAAACAATAAAGATTTGGAGAAAATAGAAAGATGCCATAGCTTCCTATCTGTGCTTCTAAATTTAGTATAAAACCTAGTTCCTTTAATCCCAACCTCTCAGTTGCTAAACATCAGTCTAGGATGAATGATTAGACCTCTTCCCAGTCACTTAGAAGTTCAGAATGAATGCTTGAATTAATTCTGGCAATTATTAGAATAGATATATAAGAATGGATATGCCCATATAGGTGTGTGAATATATCATGCATATACATATATACTATATATAGAGAGAGTTATATATGTTGTTTATATATATATGTGCATATGTTTTCTCCTAAGATACTATATAAATTTGTGTGTGTACATATATATGTATACATATACATAATTTTAATATCTCTTTAAAGAAGTGATGTTGTTGGGTGGAGCCAAGCTAGCAGAGTCAAGCTAGCATTTTTACTGAACTCTCCCAATACACCACCTCTATAACAACTTTTAAAAAAATGCGCCAAACCTAATTCTGAGAAAGAAAGTCAAGGAAAAAAATTGTAATGAGTCTATTTTTGCAGCTCAGGGATGCTTAAAAAGACAGAAAAGAGAGGTCTAAAAACATTTGGATGGAGGATGGCTGAGAACTTGAATGTGGTAAAGGAGGCACTAAATACTTCCAGGGACAATAAGGGCATGGAGCAACCCATCACACAAGGACAGTAAGGGGACAGAACACTGGGTCAGAAAGAAAAACCAGGGAAACCTTGTAGTATCAGTTGAAACAGAAACAGATGACATCTGACAGCTCTGTTGTCCATTTCCCAGTTCTAGTTCATACTTCCAAGGTGAAGAGAAGAGGTTATGCTTGTGAGGGAGCAGGGGTGCTTCCTGGACAAGAACCAGAGCACCAACGAGGAGGGCAATGACCAGACCTCTCCCCAGTCACTTAACTTTGGAAGTAGTAAAACCTTATAGGCCTCCAGTGAACTGTGAAAGCAGCAGAAAGATATAAAAAATCAAAAACTCAGACAGTCACAAAGACTATGTTGGAGTTTAGGAGACAGGCCATAAAAGGGAAGAAGGGATGGCCAGCATGGACACTAAGCAGCCACCTGCTGTGGCAGCTCCAAGTTCAGGAGACTGGGACACACCAGATCTGCAGGCACCCTGGCCTTCCACTGTCCATGGGTGGCTGCTGTTGCCCCAGGACATTAGACTCCAACCCTGTCAGGACCTGATCTAGGACCCTAACCCATCATCAACATGTTCTCCCTCTTAGCATAGGCAGCCACAAAGTGATGGAGATAGAACAGGACATAACACTTGGAGCCTAGATAATCCATCCCTACAATGACTTCTAATTTTACTGGAACCTAATCATGCTAAGTGATCCCAATGCTTTGGTACCAATGCTGCAGAACTCTCCTCCTGACTACTAAGTTTCCATTAATCCACATGGTGAACGTTGGTGGGTTCATCAATATTCTCATGTCCTTGAGGCCATTACCATATGCTATTCATAGGCTACAGGTAACAAGCACCTCAGGGCATGCTGGATATCTGGGTCACCATGCTTGGCATGATTATGGATACCACATACCATGCCTTGTTCATTGTTCATGCTGGAGCCTTCATCCAATCTTTTGACTCAACACATAGCCAGTACCAAGAGAAGTGTAAGTAGGTAGAACAGTAGATGTCCTTCCATAAAGTGCCAGTTGATACCTGTCAGTATATCTTTGAATACTATGAGTATGGCTACCAGGGCAAAAGAGGTGGCTAGATATCTCTGTGGATAGGGCACTGGACCAGGAGTCAGGAAGACCTGAGTTCAAATCTGACCTCAGATGCTCATTAACTGGGCAAGTCACTTCACTCCTCTTTGCCTAAGCCACTGGAGAAGGAAATGACGAACCACTCCATTATCTTTGCCAACAAAACCAAATACAGAGTCATGAAGAGCTGAAACCAACTAAAAAACAATCACAGCAAAATGTTTGATGAGGAGAGCATGCTGGGGGAGCTGAGAGAACCAGATGAGGATGAGGAAATTATTAACTTCACCAGTAAGGATCTAGTAGCTCACATGTCCCTATTTCCTCATGCTGAGTCCATCTTAATCACTGCTGTGCTCACTAAATTTTTATTTTAGATGTTTCAGCTTACCTTGTGGGTCGTGAAGGCTCTGGGGACAAAAAGATATGCTTCACTTAGCATGGTCTTCTTGGACTGATGACCTGTGAAGCCCTATATAATTGTCTCATTGGTGGCTCGTATTTGGGGAAATCTGCCTACTGACTAGGGACCGACAGTTCAGGGCAGGTTTGGCAGGTGGCATAAGGGATCACAACTATTGTTGCATCTCCTCACTCAGTATGGACCCCTGTAATGTGGTGCTAGAGGAGTTCTCCATGATGCAGAAAGTCATTGACAAAGTGGCCATGGGCAGGTTGTACCAAATTGTTGACTTACCAGTCTCTCCATTGTTGCTTGCTCAGGGTCCCCTTTTGTTGGCTCAAGGGCCTTTGGGATCCACATTTTTCTTCCCTGCACCATTAAGGTGTCAGGTGTGTTCAGGGAAGAACAGACCTCTGGTGTGAGGGCTACTGAGTCATTTTCAGGGCTGCTCTCCACTTTGGTGTCCACTTGTCACCCAACTCTCACCTGTTGCTCCAAGAAGCTGTAGCATGTGCAGTGGTCACACCCTGGTAACCATTTCGGCAGACAGGCTAAATCAGGTTGAAGGTAACCAAGGGGTCTCAAACCCATTGGTGAGTTATGGGGGTGTCTACCCCAATCATGTGAAGAATTTTTCTGGTAGAATAGACAGATGAGAACAATTTGTTCCAACAGCCAGGAAGGCAGATGCTGTGGAGCACTTGGGGCTTGGTTAGACATGGAAGATGCCAAGGTCATTTACCACATCTTGAGCAATCACCAGTCATCTGGACTTCATCTTGCCACTGGACTGTAATGACTCTGGAAGAGAGTGAGGCCAATGACTTCATCCAACTCTGTTTCATTTATATTCAATTTATGTATGAATCAAAAGACATCACTATACCATCTTACCATTTTAACTATCTCAAAGTCTTGTGGTGAGAGGCAAGTGATGAAACAATAGGTGCAGTTATGCTGTGAGCAATAGTCACAACCCTGCACACAGGCAGCCTAGGCCACAGGGTTGTCTTTTCACTGGAAGAAACAATGGGATTCTGCAGCTCCCTGGGTGTCTGAGCAGCCTTTCAGTATCACACTGCTCACCTCCTGGTCTCTCTTAAGAACTTTCAAATTGATTGTGTGACATAGGAGACACCTGCACGACCCACAAGGTAAGCTAAAACATCTAAAATAAAAGTTTAGTGAGCACAGCAATGATAAAGATGGGATCAGCATGAGGAAATAGGGACATGTGAGCTACTGGATCCTTACTGGTGAAGTTAATAATTTCCTCATCCTTATCTGGCTCTCTCAGCTTCCCCAGCATGCTCTCCTCATCAAACATTTTGTTGTGATTGTTGTTGTTTAGTTGGTTTCAACTCTTCTTGGTGGCTATAAAAGGTGCCCTAAAATTGTGATTACCCAACCCTGGCTTGTTTACTGCAGCAGGCGAGGATCCCACCCTGCATTTGAAACACACAAAAAAATGTACAAAAACATGAAATGTGTGTATTCTTATAGACAACACAAAATCCAGTAGACCTGAAATATGAACAGCTCTTGTTGCAAGAGAGAACTCAGCAGGTGTAATATCCAAATAGAAGCCCTGAGTGAAACAAGACTAGCAAATGAAAACTAGCTTACTGAAGTCAGAACTGGAAACACGTTTTTCTGGAGTAGTCACAGTGAAGGAGAACACTGTGAAGCTGGTGTAGTTTTGCGATCAAAACTAATCTAGTCAACAAGCTTGCATGCTTACCAAAAGGAGTGAATGACAGGCTCATGACAATAAGATTGCCACTTGAAGGAAAGCATCATGTCACCATCATCAGTGCCTATGCTCCCTCCATGACGAATCCTGAGGGGGTCAAAGAAAAAATTTATGAAAACCTGGAGATCATTATCATCAATGTGCCAAAAAGGACAAGCTTATAATTCTGGGAGATGTTAATGCTAGAATAAGCTCAGACTACCAGACATAGCAGGGAGTCCTTGGGAGGAATGGAGATGGAAACAGCAATAGACAATGGTCTATTGGTCACTTGCTACTGAAGACTTGTGCATTACATGACCTTCTCATCACTAGCACTGTCTTTTGTTTACCTAAATACAGCAAAACATTTTAGGTACACCCTAACAGCAAACATTGATATTTAATTGACTATGTAATTATAAGGAGGAGAGACAGACATGATGTAAGAGTACGGAAGGCAATGCATAGTGCAGAGTGCTGGACTGATCATAGGCTTATCCTCTCCAAACTAAATATTCACAGTGGAGGACCAAAGGCAAAATGGCTACCAGAAGAACTAATGTCAACAGATTAGAGTATTTCTTTGAGAGGGAACAATGTGTTGCTAACTTGGAGGGAAAGTTGAGTCAACACACAGTTGGCAAGAGGAGAGCAGAAAATGAGTGGAGAGCTTTCAGAGATTTGGTGTACAGCACTACATTTGCTCATCTGGGTCAGAACACTCTCAAACACCAAAACTGGTTTAATGAAAATGATGGGCAAATTCAGAAACTGTTAAGTGAAAAACAAGAATTCCACAGGGTTTACCAGAAGGATAGTTCACCCATCTCTAAGAAGACAGCATTTAATTTCATCAGAAGTAAAATACAAGTGAAACTTAGAGAGATGCAGGATTCTTGGCTCAGTGAAAAGGTAGATGAAATTCAGTTTTGTGATAATAATAATCAAAACACTTTTATGATGCCCTGAAGGCAATTTATGGGTAAAAGACCTGTGGTACATACCAACTACTCAGTGCTGATGGAGCCACATTGATTAGTGATAAAGACATGATCCTAGAGAGATGGGATGAACACTTCCATAGTGTTCTCAACTGACCATCATCAATAAATGCTGAAGTCATTGACTGCTTACCTCAGGTTGAAATCAATCCCTCCCTAGCTGAAGTTCCAACTGAAGGAGAGATTTTGAATGCCTTTCAGCTCCTTTCATACAGCAAAGCACCTGGTATTGATTCTATTACAACTGAGATTTACATGGTAGGGGGCCCATTGCCCATACAAAAGCTGACTGAAATATTCCATGTTATATGAAAAGAGGAGGTTATCCTATGGGAATTCAAAGATGGCTCCATTGCCCATCTCTATAGAGGTAAAGGAAGTAGATTGTCCTGTGACAATCACAGGGGGTCTCGCTCTTAGTCATTGCTGGCAAGATTCTTGCCAGAGTTCTCCTTAATAGGCTTATTTTTCACCTGGAAGATGGTCATCTACCTGAGAGCCAGTGTGGTTTCAGAAAAGGCCAACAAATAATAGATGTGGTGTTTGCTGCCTGACAACTCCAGGACAAAGGCCAGTAGCGGAACAAAGGTCTGTATACTACCTTTTGTTTGTAGATCTGACAAAGGCCTTTGATACTGTCAGTCATGAGGGCTTATGGAAAATTGTGTCAAAATTTGGTTGCCTGGAGAAGTTCATCAGTATCGTATGTCTATTTCAAGATGGCATGCTTGCTTGGGTTCTGGATAATGGTTGATGCTTTCATGCTTTCCCAGTCACCAATGGAGTGAAACAAGGCTGTGTGCTTGCTCCCATGCTTTTTAGCATGATGTTTTCAGCCATGCCGTCAAACGCCTTCAATGAGGACAAACATGGCATCAAGGTCAGCTGCTATACTAATAATAAATTCTTTATCTTGAAAAGGTTACAAGCCAAGAATAAAGTGGAGGGACTGTTGTTGCATGATTTTTTGTTTGCAAATGATTATGTACTTAATGCAGCCTCTGAACCTGCGATACAACAAAGTATGGATTGTTTCTCTGCTGCTTGTGCTAATTTTGGCCTAACAATTAAAACCAAGAAAAGCAGATACTTCATCAGCCTGCACCACACCACCCATACATGGAACCATTGGTTTCATCAAATGAAGAAGTTCTGAATGCTGTCAATAAATTCATTTACCTTGGCAATAGACTTTCTAGGAATGTACATATTGATAATGAGGTTGATGCATACATTGCCAGTGCTAGCTCAGTGTTGGGGAGATTCTGAAGGAAAGTGTGGGAAAGGAGAGGTGTTAGACTGACAACCAAACTGAAGGTCTACAGAGCTGTTGTGCTGACCTCATTGTTGTGTGTCTGTGAAACCTGAACAGTAAACTAGTGCCATGCCAGGAAATTGAATCACTATCATTTGAATTATCTTAGGAATATTCCAAAGATCACCTGGCAGGATAAGAAACCAGACACTGAGGTCCTTTTCTCAAACTAAACTGCCAAGCATTCAAATTCTACTGCAGAGAGTTCAGCTATAATGGGTTGGTCTTGTTTGAATTCCAAACATACACTTGCCTAAAAGACTATTTTATGGAGAACTCACAGAGGGAACGTATTCACATGGTGGCCAGAAGAAGTGATGCAAGGACACTCTCAAAGTCTCTCTTAAGAACTTTCAAATTGATTGTGTGACATGGGAGACATTGGCACAGGACCATCCAGCATGGCATGCCCTCATCTCAGAAGGTACTGTGTTCTATGAGCAAAACAGAATTAAAGTAGCTCAACAACAAAACAAAACAAACAAACAAACAAACAAAAACCTGTGAGATGCACAAATTTAGAGAATCCACCCCAAATGTTCACATGGACTATTTGTGACTGACCTGTGGTGGAGCATTTCAAGCTTGTATTGGTCTGATCAATCACAATCAGACACATTATAACTTGACTGTAACGTAGTGATGTCATTTTGGTCCTCTTTGAGAACAAAGAACAATAATCAACCACCGTCTGCACCACCATCTTGAACTCTTCATGTGAGCATATGCTGACCAGGTGGGTGGCAGGTTTCTCTGTTAGATCACCCTTCTAGACATAAGGAGTGGGTGGAGGTGAGTTAGGGGTTAGGGGATGGCCACTTTCAGTATCTCAACCTTCACTTCCCCATTGAACAACAGGGGAGGGCTCCCCTGCTGTCGTCAAGGGCTCAGGAGCTCTCTGTTCTCCTGCTGGGACAGGCATCCCATCATTGCATGCTATGTCTAGCTTCTTGTCCTGCCATCACTACCAAAAACGCAGGCCTCTGAGTCACTAATTTGTGTATCCACCTCCTCTTTCATCTCTTCCATTGCATTTAATTGGCTATGGAAATCTATCTTACCCTATAGGAAAATAGAGTGGAAGGGGATAAGACCAGGGGATGATAGAAAGAGGGCAGATTTGGGGAGGGGTAATTAGAAGCAAACATTTTTGAGGAGGGACAGGGTCAAAGGAGAGAATAGAATAAATGGGGAATAGGATAGGATGGAGGGAAATATAATTAGTATTTCACAACTTGATTATTTGGAAATGTTTTTCATTACTACACATGTATAACCTATATCTAATTGCTTGACTACTCAATGAAGGTGGATAGGAAGAGAGGAAGGGGGAGAATTTGGAATGCAAAGTTTTATAAGAATGTTAAAAATTGTTTTTACATGCAACTGGGAAATAAGATATACAAGCAATGGGGGATAGAAATCTATCCTGCCCTACAGGAAAATAGAAGGAGAAGGGGATAAGAGAAGGGGGTGGTGATAGAAGGGAGGGCTGTTTGAGGGAAGGAGTATTCATAATGCACACCATTTTGGGGTAGGGAGAGGGGAGAGATAGTGAGAAAATTTGGAACTCAAAATCTCATGGAAGTGTGTGTGGAAAACTAAAAATAAATAAATTAATTGATTTTTAATAAATAGGAAAACAATGTTGTTTAGTCATGTAAAGTACTTTGGAATCAAGAAGGCATAGGTTTAAGTCCCAGCTCTGATACATTCTGGTTGTGTGACCTGGAAAAGTAGTTTATCCCCTTAGTGTCCTACACAACTTTCTGACACTAGAAGTTTCAGAACAGGTACTTAACAGCATTGATAAACAGCACTGTTAAAACAAGGATATAAGGATGACAGTTGGAACTATGATTTTGTTATAGGGAATTTCAATATGAAAAAGATCCTCAGGAACACACAAACACACCTGGGCACACGCATACCACACGTGTGTGCATACACACATGGGCACACACGGAAATGCCCACATGGGTGAGCCCACACCGCAGGCATACACACACACACACACACACACACACACATTGGGGCACCACTGAGCCTTTGGCCAGAGGCATAGCCCAACTCCACCTCCCTGGTGGTAGGCAAAGTGAAGTGGAACCTAGGTCCCAGGGTTAGGAGGGGCTCTAGAGAGGCCCCCAGCCCTCACCCACTCCTCCCTGCTCTAACCCTGCTCCCTCACATATCCAGATTGTCTGTCTACCCAGCTTCACTGACATGCACTAAAGGAGCATCACTTCCTGCTCCAAAAAAAAAAAAAAAGAAAGAAAGAAAAAGTTCCTCCAACCCATTCAGATTGATACTTTATATAAAAATTGGAGTTTTGGAGAGTTGGACAAAGTATGTTGTAAAAAAAAAAAGTTATTATTGATAGGTCTTTGTTCATAATCATGGTATATAAAAATTCCTGTTCATGTCTGTTAAAGTAGTCTACTTCTGGCTAAGCCTGATGATGCTGGAAAATGCTTCATTTACCTTCTAAAAATGACATTATTTTAAAATTCAACTGTAAATATTAGTGGTACTAAGAATAAAAAATAAGGTAGGGGCACTAGGCTTCAAATGGTTGGAAATACAATTCTGTAGATCATGTTAATTCTCTTTTTAACTAAACAAGGAGAATTAGAAAAAAACTGGTAGACTAACAAAAACATAATAAAAAAGAGCTAAAACCTGGAATTATGGTTCTGAAATCATTTTGTATTGGGAGACAGGAAGGGATATATAAAAAACAAATAGAATGATATATAAAACTGATTGTAGAACACATTACAAAACTAATAAAACAAATTGAGTATTGATGATGTGCATAGGGCAAATCCAATTACATTTCAGAAGGCTTTATATTGCTCTATTTCCTCTTTAATGTTTACTATTTATTTATGTCAATTTGAAGTTTTGGCAACAAACCTAAATAAAACCATGGATGAGAAACTAAGAAATTATGTCAAGGACCAAAGTCAGAATTAAAATAAATAGAGAAAAATAAAGTTCTTTCTTCTACTCAAACTTGGTTCTTTGACCTGTTTTCTGAGTTCTCCTGCTCAGTTTACCCTTGCAAACCCTAACAGTATATTACAAATGTTGCCCAGAATTCAGGCACAGCTTCAAATACGTTATCAAGAGAGCAATATTTTACACTTTCATTTTCTCCCTACTCCCTGCTATAAGGAATGCAAATGCTACGGGGATGACAAGGCTGCTATTTGGAACTAAGGGAAATAATTAGCAGATACCCATTAAAAAAAAAAAAGCTTTAATCACAATCCCCTTCTGAATGCCTTCACCTACTTGATATCATGATAATGGAGCTCATTTGCCACTGGAGCATTGATCAACTGTCCCGGTGAGACTGGCAAAATGGGCTTTGCTTGTTACCACGATTCTACTGTAACCCCTGCCACATGGTGATCAAGGAGTCTGTAAAACATTCAACATCTGCTGCTTCACCAAGCAACATTCTGTTTTATTTAATTTTTCTATAGGCTTATTTGCACCCTCTTAATTTTCTTATGCTATGGATTAATCATTCATGAAAATAATAATTACAAAACTCATTTAAAGGCTTGGGAAAGAAACATGGTCCTTTTGATGGATATTAATTCTGAAGGAAGAAAAAAATAAACTTGTGTTGAAAAGAACTTCAAAGTTACAGGATATTCTAAAAATTGTGATGGCCTCAATTTTCTTTTCCAATCCAATTAGAGATGTATGCTTCATATTACACGTAAAAAGGTAGATGAGGAGAGGACACTGTGGGAAGCTAGCTAAAGAGAATGATGTACATTTATCTCAGAAATGGAAGTACTTTGTTAAATTTTAGGGTTTAGAGTTGTTCTTATTTTCACCCCTTCACTTTAACATAAAGTTTTTATATTCCTTTCCTTGACAAAACCATTTTAAGAGTATTTAGTGAGGACATAAATTCTTAAAGGTGAAGTTCTTTGTAGAGAACAACTAGTACAATCTCACACTTATTATAGCAGTTTCTTCTCCACCCCTCACAGAGTATTATCTAGCCTTTGAATACTTCCACTCATGTTCAATTACCTTAAGTCATTCAGTAAGTAATTTTCCCCTCCTTGGACTTCGGTTTATTTTGGAGCTAAGAAAAATCATTAGCAGATACTCACAAAATACTTTGATGATATCCCTCTTCCATCATTATCTAACAAGGTGACATACCTCATTTGTAAACTATTTTAATTGTTGGAAAACATTACCTTGTACTTGGCTGAATCTGGGCATCTAGGTGGCACAATAGATAAAGTACTGAGCTTGAAGTCAGGAAGGCTCCTCTTCCTGTGTTTAAATCCAGCCTCAGACACTAGTTGTGTGATCCTGGACAAGTCACTTAAGCCTGTTTGCCTCAGTTTCCACATCCATGAAATGAACTGGAGAAGGAAATGGCAAACCACTTCAGTATCTTTGACAAGAAAACTGTAAAATGGTTCAGGAAGAGTCAGATACTACTGAAAAACAACTTCACAACAACAAAAGGCTCAAATCAGCCTATGTTGTGGATCAGCTGCACGTTATAGTTATAGTTATAGTTATAGTTCCTGCCTCTGGCACAACCCAGGGTAAGGCTACATGGTAGCCCTTTAAACGTTTGAAGACAGACATCATATCTTCCTTAAATCTTTTATTTTCAGGGGCAGCTAGGTGGTGCAGTGGATAGAGTGCCAGCCCTGGATTCAGGAGGACTTGAGTTCAAATCCGTCCTCAGACATATAACACTTAACTAGCTGTGTGACCCTGGGCAAGTCACTTAACCCCATTGCCTAGCCAAAAAACAAAAAAAAAAAAGCATTTTATTTTCCCACTAAATTATCAGTTCCTCCAGCTGTTCCTCATGTGACATGGTTTCCAGATTCTTTGCTATCCTGGTCACTTTCTTCTGGGAACAGTCCAGTAAATGGGGAAAGGGAAACACATACACATTTACGTAGTGCTTACTATGTATTAGGCACCAAGGTAAATGCTTTTACAAATTTTGTCTTGTTTGATCCTCAGAATAACTCAGTGTAGAGGAAACAAAGGCAAATGGTGTCTTGCCCAGGGTCACACAGCTAGTAAGTATCTGAGGCCAGATTTGAACTGGGAACTTCTTGACTCTTTTCACTGTGCCACCAGCTGCCTCCTCTGAAAATACAGTGCAAAAACTTGAATGCAGGGCTTCAATATAGTTCTTCCAGTGCAGGTGATTTCCCTCTGTATGAGTTCATTCATGTCTTTCCACGTCTCTTTGAAACATCTTTTCTTTCATTTCTTTTTTTTATTATTAATAAATTTATTTATTTTTAGTTTTCAACACTTACTTCCAAAAGATTTTGAGTTCCAAATTTTCACCCCATCTTGCCCCTCCCCCACCCCAAGATGGCATGCATTCTGAATACCCCTTCCCCTAGTCTGCCTTCCCTTCTGTCACTCCCCCCCTTCTCTTATCCCCTTCCCCTTCTATTTTCTTTCAGGGCAGGATAGATTTCTGTACCCCATTTCCTGTATTTCTTATTTCCCAGTTGCATATGAAAACATTTTTTTTAAACATGTGTTTTAAAACTTTGGGTTCCAAATTTTCTCCCTTCCTCCTTCCCCACCCACCCTCATTGAAAAGGCAAGCAACTCAATTTAGGTTATACATGTGCAGTTATGCAAAACACTTCCATGGTAGACATGCTGTGAAAAACTAACTCTAATTCCCTTAATCCTATCCTGCCCTGCCACACTTATTCTATTCTTTCTTTTGATCCTGTGCCTCCTCAGAAGTATTTGCTTCTGATTACCCCCTTTCCCAATCTGCCCTCCTCTCTATCATCCCCCTACTCTCTTCCCTATTTTCCTGTAGGGTAAGACAGATTTCCATACCCAATTGAGTGTGTATGTTATTCCCTCCTTAAGTCAAATCCTATGAGAATAAGATTCACTCATTCCCCCTTACCTTCCCCCATTTCCCTTCCACTGTAGGAGCCTTTTCTTTTCTGGTTTTTTTTTGTGAGATAATTTACCCCGTTCTACCTCTCCCTTTCTCCTCCTAGTAAAATCCTCTCTTACCCCTTAATTTTATTCTCCAGATATGACCCCTTCATTTTTAATTCACCCTGTGCCCTCTATCTGTCTTTCCATATACATACATATATATATATATACATATACATATAATTTTTTTCCCTCCAACTACCCTAATACTGACAAAGATCTCATGAGTTACAAATATCATCTTTCCATGCAGGAATGTAAACAGTTCCACCTTAATAAGTTTCTTATGATTTCTCTTTCCTGTTTACCTCTTCATGTTCCACTTGAGTCTTGTATTTGAAAGTCAAATATTTTATTCAGCTCTGGTCTTTTCATTAAGAATGTTTGAAAGTCCTCTATTTCACTCAATGACCATTTTTTCCCCTGAAGGATTATACTCAGTTTTTCTGAGTACGTGATTCTTGGTTGTAATCCTATCTCCTTTGCCCTCTGAAATATTATATTCCATGCCCTGCGGTCCCTTAATGTAGAAGCTGCTAAATCTTGTGTTATCCTGATTGTGTTTCCATAACACTTGAATTGTTTTTTTCTGGCTGCTTGTAATGTTTTTTCCTTGACCTGGGAACTCTGGAATTTGGCTACAATATTCCTAGGAGTTTTCCTTTGGGGATCTCTTTCAGGAGGAGATAGGTGGATTCTTTCAATTTCTATTTTGCCCTCTGGTTCTAAAATATCAGGGCAATTTTCCTTGATAATTTCTTGAAAGATGATGTCTAGGCTCTTTCTTTTTTGATCACGGCTTCCAGATAGTCCAATAATTTTTAAATTCTCTCTCCTGGATCTATTTTCCAAGTCAGTTGTTTTTACAATGAGATATTTCACATTGTTTTCTAATTTTTCATTCTTTTGGATTTGTTTTACAGTGTCTTGATTTCTCATAAAGTCACTAGCTTCCAATTGCTCTATTCTAATTTTTAAGGAAGTATTTTCTTCAGTAATCTTTTGCACTTCCTTTTCCATTTGGCCAATTTTGCTTTCTAGGGTATTCTTCTTCTCATTGGCTTTTTGGATCTCTTTTGCCATTTGGGTTGGGGTTTTTTTTAAGGTGTTGTTCTCTTCAGTATTTTTTTTGGGTCTCCTTTAGCAAGCTGTTGACTTGTTTTTCATGATTTTCTTGCATCACTCTCATTTATTTTCCCAGTTTTTCCTCTACCTCTTTTACTTGCTTCTCAAAATCTCTTTTGAGCTCTTTCAAGGCCTGGGACTGATTCATATTTTTCTTGGAGGCTTTGGATATAGGAGCTTTGACTTTATTGTCTTCTTCTGGTTGTATGTTTTGATCTTCTTTGTCAACAAAGTGAGATAATATAGTCTGACTCTTTTTGCACTGCTTACTCATGATCCTGGCCAATTAGTTGCTCAAGCAAGTCATTGCTTTCACTCTGCCAGCTTCTCCCTCATTTCTTAAGGCATAATAGCATTCCACTACATTTCTATACCACAGTTTGTTCAATCATTTCCAAAATGATGGGCATCTCCTTAGTTTCTAGGATTTTTTTTATCTCTACAGAAAGAACTTCTATAAATATTTTGTAAATATTTTGTTTACCTCCTTGAGGTGAAAGCCTAGCAATGACATAGCTAGGTCAAAGAACATACATCATTCAGTAAATTTTTGTTCTTAATTCCAAATTGCTTTGCAGCATTCACAGACCAATTCACAGCTTCCTGCTACAGTGCATCAATGTGCCTGTTTTTTGTTTTTTGTTTTTTTTTTGCAACCCTTCCAACATTGGACTTTTTCATCAGCTTGGCATTCTGATGGATATGAGGTAGAATTTCAGAATTTCTTTAATCTTTTGTTCTCAAATTATTAGTGATATGGAACATTTTTTTAAATGTGGCTAAATATACCCTCCTTTTTCTTGTTGAGGACTGCCTGTTCATATGTTTAAACCATTCATTAATGGAAATCAAGTGAAGAACACATGAACAAAAAAAAACGTGAATTAGTTCCTCATATATCTTGGGAAGGAAACCTTTATCAGAGAAAGTTTCTGTAAAGATTTTTATTTTTCTAATTGTTTCTCTTCTATTTTTAGCTCTGTAACTATATTGTATTTGTATTATCTGCATTGATCACTAATTTGGGGCTCTTTAAGGATAATCTTTCTGTAATTTCCAGCTATGATTATCTGAAATACTTACTGGTTACTGGTTTAGTGTGACTTCCAGATTTATTCTGGTAGAAATTTTTTCTTAATATATATTAACGATTTTGTTTGTATTGAGTCCAAACATCACATTAATATTGGTGAAGAAAGAATTCATTGGATGTGCAGCCATAGCGATTTGTGTCATTCATGAGTGACAAGTGATAGATGAAACATTTTAGTTCTATGAAATTTTTTGTCAGAAGCTGTATTTGTTTATATTTAGGAGAGATATTAATGGATGTGAGACTAGCAAGATCATAATAGGTTCAAAGCATCTACCTGAAATGCCACAATTTTAAAGTATTCTTGATATTATTTTATTGGTGGTATGTTTTAAATAAAAAATAGTAGTTTTCTATGTGGACATAACATATTCTACCAGCCTCACAATTCTTGAATTTATTTTGCACATTTTCATTACACTAATAAACCACAAGTGCAGTATTGGGTGAATGCCTTTATCAATACAGGTAGCATAAATGTTACAACATTTTCTGGTGCCTTGTTCAATAATTAACAACTTAATCACTTATCAATTGTTAAATCAATATAAAGTGCTTTTTACAGTTTTGGGATCATCTTTATGATGCACTATCTCACACAGGCATACATGGAGTATGTACTTTATACAATGCATACATTTTTGGTGGGTGAGGTAAAAGTTATGAATATATTTTGTAATGTATGTGCACAAGTAATTGCCTTATATTTGGAGGGATGACATATTTTTATCTGATGGTAGTCATGGAAATGTGACACCTATTAAGAAACCTGCAGTCAAGCTGATATCTAAGAAAAAACTAGTAAAATGTTTTGCTAGTAATTAATGTATCATTGTTAAGTTTTAAGCCAACAATTGTATATATATTCTCTCACTTTTCAGTTTTGCAAAGTTGCTGAACTTTGAATCCTTTATGTGACTGACCTGTCATTCATTTTGCAACTTGTACACAAGTTTTTTGCCTGTTTGTTCAATTCAACTTGAATTTTGTTTTCATATTTGACTTTGCATAACCATAAAAACCTGAAATTTTCTGTTTTTCTACTTTTGGGGGTTCTACCTCATATCTAATAAGTTTGCCTTTCAATCACTATACTTTAAAAAATTGATTTTGATTTTTGTTCTGCGCTTTGTTTTAATTAGTATTGTTACAAATTTGACTTTTAATTTCAACTTCTAATTAAAGGAATTGAAATTATGAACTTCTGTTGTTTTCTGGATTCCTTTCTCTGTGTGTGTGTGTGTGTGTGTGTGTGTGTGTATAGACACATATTTCCTTTAGTTGGGTGATATAGTACTTTACATGTAATAGTATGTAATCTTCCAATGAATTTCTGCAGATTTTCAACAGTTCTTTCATGTCACCTATACCATGATGATATTTAATTCCTACTTTTAAAGTGTTGCTTAATAACTGTGCTCTTTCCCTCCTATGACTCTTATTGTGACAATTGCTATCAAAGATTATGTTGTCTATCACAAAGGTGTCAAACACATGACCTGTGTGCCCCATATGTCTCACAATACTTCTGAGTGTGTCTGAAAACAGACTAAAATGTAACAGAGAAATATTTAATAAAAAATTAGTATTTATATATAAATATGTGATTATTATATCTAATATATTTTTATATATAGTGTATATATATAGAGAGAGAGTATATATATGTACACTGTGAAATGTTTGTTCACGATGGAAAATGTCAACTTATTTTGAATTATTCTGTTTTGTTAGAGGGTCTAGTTGAAGTTCAACAAGTTTTTATTTAAATTTACAGTCTAAGTATATATATATATATCTCCTTTTCAAACCCATTCAATGCATTAATAGCATTTTGACCTCTATTCCATTTTATGTAGGATTTATGCAGTTTGAATTAAGCTTACAACAATTTCATTTATGTTTTTTTTTCTCTTAAGCCAAATTCTATTTGGGGTCAAAACATTTATTATTGCTGGTATTGTTCCTGATGTTGTTATTGTTGTGAGTTAGTGCTAAGAAGCATACAGTTAGATGAAGAGTATGAGTGACATATGAAATAATACAACAGGAGGCAAGATATAATATTATAGGATACTTCAACAATCTTTATCTAACATGGATACAAAAGGAGAGAGTTATTTACGTGCTACAGTATTGGAAACCTCTCCAACTTTGGGAAAGCCCTTTCACAGATGCATTGAGTAGCTCAACATTGTATAGCAGACAGGGTGTTCAGCCTTGGAGTCAAGATGTGAGTCCAATTCCTGTCTTTGATACATATTGGCGTATGACTACGGGTAAATCACTTAACCTCTGATAACCTCAGGCCATTCTCCAAGGTTATTTGGCTAATGTTCTACATTTCTGAATGGAGTTTGCACACTAGGAGTACTCCTAATCAGTAAAATCACAGTTGTAGATCAATAACAACAATGAACAGTATAATGAAAACATATATTCCAAACATTTAAAATGTGTATCTAAATTAAAACCTCAGCAATGAGGTGGCATAGTACATAGAAAACTGAGCTTGGAATCAGGGACTCATCTTCATGAGGTCAAATCCAGCCTCAGATACTTATTAGCCGTGTGACCCTGGGCAAGTCACTTATCCTATTTGCCTCAGTTTCTCATTTGTAAAATGAGCTGGTGATGGAAACGGCAAACCACTCATATGTTTGTTCATTTTTGTTTTTTGTTTTTTGTTTTTTTTTACCATTAAGACCCCATATGGGATCATAGAGTTGGGCATAACTGAACTACAAAAAATGTTTAAAAAGTGATTTTGCATAACAAATATGCAATACAGTCTTATAAGTATATTCTCACACATATATGACAATCGGACACATAGTTGAAATCAGAGTAACCACTATGGCCATAGCATCAGATCTTCTAAATTGTGTCTGTTGCTTTGCATCTGCCTTTGGGTGTTCTTTGTTCCCAGAGAGCAATTGGAATGCTGTATTGCTGAGTTCTTAAAGGACCTGATAGGCTATTTTGCTAGCACAAACGGGGGAAGCCACAATCCCAAGCTGCCTTGTGAAACAGCATTTTTGTTCACCTGCCTTTTTAACATCTGGCCTAGAATATCAATCCTAAATAATAAAATGAAACACTAAAATTTATTGCCCCTTAAGAGTCAGTGTTTAAAAATGTTCGTAAGCAGAAAGCCCCTCCTTAACTGTCACAGCCCTGTATGCCAGAGCAGTGAGTAGTTGCACCTTTAATAATGTAACATGCAGTGAAATATCCACATAAGGAAACTTCATGTCATTTACTGCCTTATAAAACTCTAAGTGCCCTCTTAAAGTCAGTATATTCTGACACTTTGCTACACACATTGTGGGCTGCAGTCCACAGGAGATACACATTAAAAATTGAAGGCAGAATGTCATTTACCCCACACTGGATAATTGGAAGTCAGTGAAACAACTTAGATGTGGGTATAATAACAACTGGGCCGCTGGCAAATGTGAGTAATCTGGGTGCTGTATTTAAATATTTAACTGACCAGCTGGCAGACTGTAATAAGAGCTGTTCTCCTCATGTAAAGGCATGAGATCCCTGTCTTGCCAGTCTTCACACACTTGAAAAAAAAAAATCAACATTCTCTTGTAGTAAAAATGCCCTCAAAAAAAAGGAAGAAAGAAACTGTCAAAGTGTCAAAGAGTAAAACCAACCCTTCTGAATATTTGAAATGTTTCATAGGCTATGTCTAGATGCAAACCTATGGAAACATTCTGGGGCCAGAATCATAACTTTCATGGAGGTAGTAGTGTTTCCTTTTCTTTGTCTACTGCATCCATTTAGAGATGAACTGTAGACAGGTCTGGTTTTATGTTGAAAAGACAACGATAACTATATGTACGGTGTGTTGCCTATGACAAAGATAAGTACTCTTATTCTTGCTCTTACCAAATATCTTTTCTGCCTTTCAGTTGAAACCAGATATTTTCTTGTTAGAGTTTCATTCCTTTAACCGAAGACTTTAGTTTCCTTGAATTTTTTAGAGCTCTTCATGCTCTAATACTATTACAATAAGTATTATGAGAATAGAAGATAAGGAGGAGAAAAAATAAGGGTCATGAGATATATAAAAGAAGTGAGGAATCTAGTTTTCATCAGTTCAATAACAGGGTAGAGGTGGAGAAGAACATTGAGTGGAGGACCTTGAGACTTCAAAGGTAAACTTAGCTTATTTCAGAATATTGCTTCATTGAGGTTCTGCTTCGAGCTATTTAGATATAAAAATAATGACTACCCAGTATTGCCCTTGTTCATATAGGTGTTGTGTGAAAGAAATAATAATTTTGGATAAAAAAGTTAATGCTGTTAGGTATGCATGAACCCCATTATCTAAAATAGTAATTAATGATTGCTTTTGTAGCACCATTAAAATAATTGTAAAATGGTGGTAGCATCTTTATTCCATGAGTTTTTTTTTTGAGTGGGTATTATTTGATTCACCTCTAGGTTCCATTCTGATGGAGATTCTGCATGATTCTGTGGTTCTCAATTTTCATAATATAATTAATTAGTGCACAATATAATGAGTGCTTGTAGGGGCCTGTAGAATCTCCCTCCCTGATTGCTTTCAGTAAAATAAAGATAGATTTTTCCCCGTGGGTTATTCCTATACAGACTTAGGGAAATAATGATAATATCAGAAAGATCTTTGCATTGCTGTGATCCTTTGTTGGAGGATACTTCTGATAAGTGATGATGTAAAGAATAGAGATGCAGTAACAGCTCCAAAAAGTTGAATCATGTATTACTTATAGCCTCCTTGGAAAGAAGAAAGGAAAAAGTGGAGAAGACTCTTTTATTACAAGATATTGATGATTTGTGAGATTTAAATAATTAGCACGTGATCATCTATTTAGAGCAAGAAGGGACCTTGGAGGCCCTCTAGCCTAATTCCCTTATTTTTTTAAACTAAGCTGTGGTATGATTTCCCTAACAACAAACAGGTGAAATAACTCAGATCTGACATTTGTCCTACAGGCGTTTGCTGGAACCAGCTCTTACCAGCTTTAGAGAGCCTATTAATAAATTGTCAATGTGAATGTTTACCCCTCGGAAATAAGCAAATGCAACCAATCAGGGCTTGATTTATTGTTTTATTGATTGTGTAGACTTAAGAAAGTGATAGAAAAAAAGTGTTCCTACTTCAGATTAAACTTAAAAGTGTGTCATGTATATGTGTATATATATATAATATATGACACATACATATGATATATATATATATTCAGATATCCAATGATTAAAAAAATTATCAGCATGCTTCTGAAACTGGACAAAACTCAAATATGAATAATCTAGACTCTGTATTTAAATATTTGAGTAACCAGCTAAGTCACTGGCAAAATTGTGGTTGGAACCCAGGTTCTCCATGGCAAATATAGCACTCTTTCAATGTTGTTTATCATTATTTATGTATTGAAACTGTTTTTCCATGTCTAAGATTCCATAAATCATAAATATGTACCTATATAGCAGGACATTTTTAAGGTGAATGTTTATTGAAAACTCTATCGTAAAAGACATCATTTTTATTGTTTGAACAAATTAATGAAAGTAAAATATATATATTTTTTAAAATTACCAACTTATCTTTAAAAACACAAACTTAAAAATGAGACACAAAGCATCATATATTTTTTCTGGTACATTTTGGTGTGCCTAGACACACTTTGTATTGCAAATGCATTCATGCCTGGATGTAGATGTAATTCTCAATAATCTTTTAAAAATTCTTTATCCATATTTATCATTTTGAAATTGATATAATGGTATCTGATGTTGACAATGGTGATAATAATGAAAAATAGCAATTAGCATGTGTATATTTTGCAGTGTTTTTATATGTCACCTTATTTGATCCTCATAATAACACTGTGAGGAAAGTGTTATTGTTCTCCCTATTTTAGAAATAAGGAAAATGAGACTGAAAGAGATTAAATGACTTGCTCAAGGTCATTGAACTAGTAGGTAACTAAGGTAGAATTCAAATTCAGGTCCTCAAGACTCCAAACGCAGAATTCTATCAATTTTGGCACTTTGTTGCCTCAAGCTGATGAAAAACTTTTGGAGTGATTTGGGGCAGAACTGAGTCTTGAAAACTCCCACAGATTCCAAATAGCTCTTTATCTGCCCTTAGCTCTTACGCAGTAATTTCTCAAGGTTGGCTAAGCAAGTCCTGGTTTTGTTCTACCCATATTTTAATTAAGAAAACTTGTGAGGATTCTATAGCCAAGCTGTACTACCTGAGACATTTATAATCATTTTATCTTCATCACACTATAATACGTGGCATACGCAAAAAGAATAACATTCTACCACTTTGGCCAAAAGACAGATTTTTTTCCTGCCTTGCTTCACCTGCAGCCCATTATTCAATGTAGGGATGATTATCCTACTGGATTTGTTTCAGACATCCTCACTTAGTTTGACATCATACAGTTATGTTCTTTGATAAGTGAGTCTCCAATTAATATATTTAAATTTAGCTTCTTTGAAATTTCCATCCTATGTGTATAGTGGATAGGATATTCATTATTCTGGTAGAAAGTTTGACACATCACTGGTGCTTTTATTAAAGTCATGGGAGTGGGTCAGTTTGAAAAGCAATGTTAAAACAAAATAAGTGAATTTATAATTGGCTTTGAAAAACTTATTCTTCCAAAAACTTTGAATGAGCATCAAGAAAAGCTATGCATATCCATAGGAGCAATCAGGTCCCTCTTCTAAAATTGGACTCCCTCTATCCACAGTATTTCTTAGAAGTTTGGACTCAAAGGTGCTTTCCCCATTGTTGGAAAAGGAAAGCTTGGTAAAAACTCTTCTGTTTTTGTCATTGCTCAGTCATTTCAGTGGTATCTGACATTTTGTGGCCTCTTTTCAGGTTTTCTTGGCAAAGATACTGGAATAGTTTGCCATTTTCTTCTCAAGCTCCTTTTACAGATGAGGAAACTGAGGCAAATAGGTTTAAGTGACTTGTCCAGGGTCACACAGCTAATAAGTGTCTGAGGACTGATTTGAACTCAGAAAGATGAGTCTTCCTGACTCCAGGTCTAGGACTTTATTCACCACAGCTGTCCTCAAAAGCTCTTCTGAAGGGTTTTGATTTCCACTAGGAAACAAGCCTCTCTTAGTTAAATGCTGAGTAACATACATATACGTACAATACATAACAATGAGTTAACTAACACAGCTGTATTTATCCAGCCCACTCCCCTCCCCTTAATTGTCATGGCTTAAGAACCAAATAAACAAAAAAAATAATGAATTAATTAGATTGTGTTTTCTCTTCTCCTATCAACTATAATCTATTGGTTTGAAATCAGATCTGCACTGTTTCTTAAAATTATTACTGCCTTTCAGTAAAAAACAAAAAGCTCCAATTTCACCCTACATGTGAAGTACATTAGTTTTTATTTTCCTAGCAAGGAAAGAGTTTCTGCCAAGGTGTTTAGAAACAAAATGAACTGCAAAAACAAGCTAAAGAAAAATGATACAATACTTCTAACAGCATTGTACTTAGACTACCTCTCTCCCCTCTCTTTATCTATCTGTCTATCTATCTATCTAGATCCTTCACAAGTAAATATTAAATAAGATATTATACCTATTTTTAGCTTTTTGATCAATTCTAAGTTTAAACATATACTGCTACAATATGAAATCTCATGGGAGAGAAGCTAAGTGAATCCAGATCAAAACAAAGAAACAAACAAAAATGAACCAAATAAAAATTAATAATAATCTGGATAAATCAATAATAATATTGGCATCTGAGAAGAGATTTCAGGAAAAGTCAAAATTAAATACATTCCTGTAAATTACAAAAACTTTGGGGGCATATAGGTGACAAAATGGATAGAGTACCAGGTTTGGATTCAGGAGTGAATTGTTGTGTTATTTAGTGAGCTAGTATGAGTTAGTCATACAAGCTGTGTGATCATGGGAAAGTTAATTAATTCCTGGTTGCCTTAGTTTCCTCATCTGTAAAGTGGGTATAATAATAGCACTTACCTCCCAGAGTTATTATAAGGTTTAATTGAGATAATAATTATAAAGCTCTTAGCACAATGCCTGGCACATAGTAAGTGTCTATCTATCTATCTACCTATCCATCCATCTATCCATCTATCTATCTATCTATCTGTCTATCTATCTACCTATCTATCTATCTATCTGTTAGTTATTATTAGCTATAATTTTATAATAAGTTTTTAAAAGCTAAATGTAACTAACAGTTTATTTATCTTCTTATGGCTTTATTGATGAGAAAAAGATCAAAAGAATTTTTTTGAATATACTCAAGGCCACAAAGCAGGAATTAGAGTCTAAATCACAGGATTACTGACTATAACTAAAAGAGATCTTAGAATCTATTTTGTCCCTCCCATCTCATGTTAGAGATAACTGAATTGATAGCCAGGGCAATGACTTAAATGGCCCAAGGTCAGGCAAGTAGTAAATGGCAGAAAGAAAATATCTTACCTAAATTTAGTGTACTTTCAATTCAATTCGTAGTGCACGTTTTTGCCACGCAAAAGGATAACCCCAAGTGGCTTGTGTGTGGCTTTGACCAATCTTCAAAGTTCCTTTACCAGTTGAAGAATTGTCACATCTACTTTCTTCACCATTTCCTTTTCTTAAATGCTCTAAAAAAGAACATTAGTAGGGGAGAAATAAAACTAATGCATTTAATAGCATCCTGGCAAATGATGCTACTCACATAGTATAGTCAAAAGAGATTCATAAGTTAAAATGTTCTTGTTCTGTGCTGACCTTGAGCAGATTACTTCACCTCCTTCCTCTTTTTCCTTCTTTAAAATGAAAGAATTAGGGGCAGTTAGGTGGTGCAGTGGAGAGAGCACCGGCCCTGAAGTCAGATAGGACCTGAGTTCAAATCTGGCCTCAGACCAAACACTTGACACTTACTAGCTGTGTGACCCTGGGCAAGTCATTTAACCCCAATTGCCTAAAAATAAATAAACAAAATGAAGGAATTAAAAAGATTGTCTTTGAGGTCCCTTCCAACTCTAATTTTCTAGGAGTCTAAGAAAATGGATGAATGGCTATTTCTTTTTCCTTTTGTCAGAATACATATTACAGTGACCAATGTATATACACCATAAACAGACTTGGTTGTTTCTTCCTTTAGAAATAAAACCTGTCCCATTTAAAATTACTATTATACCATTATATTTTTTTTTCCTTTTTTTAAATTGGAAACAACAGCTGAAGACCCTCCTTCTGGTGATATAAGTCAGCAATTCCTATATTAGGTGTGGCCTTAGAGAAAGGTCTGGAGCCCGGAGAGGAAGAGTGACTTGCCTAGGGCTACAATAAAAGTATGTAACAGAGGCAGGACTTGATATCAGGACTTCCTGATGAGAGTCAAGGTGGTATACAAGAAAAAAAAAAAGGCTGAATTTGGAGCTCTGAATTTGGAATCGCTGAACCTGAGCTTAAAGCCTTGCTGTGAAATTCCCATAAGTGTAATATTGGGCAAAGTTATGTATCCTTTTTGGGCCTCAGTTTCTGCATCTGTAATATAAGGGTTTTAGATTAGATGACCTATAACCTTCTAGTTCCAAGCCTATGATACTATCATTTGTATCCACTGTGCCCTGCTAAGTACAGATATTCGGCTTTAACTAAAGACAAAAGAAATATGTTAAGGAATTATTGTCAGTATATCAATTCAGCTCCATTAAATTCAACAAGCCTTTACTAAGCACCTACTATGTCCCAGCCACTATAATAGGCATAAGGAATATAAAGGCAAAAAGGAAATGTTCATTATCTCCCAGAAGTTCATATTCTTTTGAGTCTTCTAAGTTTATTAAAAAATAGTGAGTTCCTATAATTTGGTTATTTTTACAAAAGCTATCATGATGCTTTTGGCAGAGAATAAAACTGGAAAGTGGAGATAATGACTGTTCCCAGAGCTACACTTGACTCCATTCTCCCTGGTGATTAGGTCACTTCCTAATCATAAGGAAGAGGAGGAAAAAAAGGTCACTAGGTTGCTATTAAGCACTCTCCTTTTATAATACTTGGAGATTTAAGAGTCCTCTGGTATATTGAGAGTTATTTTAGGGAAGCTTCTGGTCAACCTTCAGTACACACTGAGTATGGAAAGAAAAGTGGGCTTACATTATTTTTTTAATTGCTTCATCAAGCAGAGGAAGCATTTATTGACTTTAAGAATGATTTATGTGTCACAAGAAGCTATTAAGGGAGTTCTTGTAATATATGCTCTTTTGATGTTCTATTTTACATTATGTTTGTGTACTAATTGTATGTCTTTTACTTATCTTTGTATATTCTGAATTTATTTAAGTAATTTACACAATTTAACAAATGCTTATTAATGAGGAAAAAAAAACCTACTTGTCTCAAAAGATTTAGATACAGACTTGTACACAGGAAAAAATGGAAACCTTAACATCCTTATTAATTTACAATTGGTTTCTTTTGATGCTGGACTCAACTACCAGATGCTCAGTACACCACATTAGAAAAAACACACTTTTGATGATCTTCTGCGTTACTATGCCTTCCAAGTCTTCCTGAATATTCACTTAAAAATTAGGAAAAAGCAAAATGACAAACCTTGCTGTCAATGCAAACTCTTCTTAATTTATATGCATATAATATCAAAAAATCACTTTGCTAATGATGGGCTCATTCATATAAATTTAGATAGCAGTAGCAAAAGCTGCAATTTTCCACTGAAAATTACAAATCTGCAACAATAATTGTATCTGCATCTACTCCTTGTCTATTTTTGCAATGTTCAAAAATATTCATGTGGTTAGAGAGCAGGTGTTCAATATGGCATGTGTTTCATGACTGCCTTCCTGTGCACAAACAGGAACAGAGTAGCATATTAAACCCTAAACCCAGGTGCACAGGGAGGGGTGCACCTCCAAACAGGTTTGAGCTCTGAAACAAATAATCTTTTCATTCCATCACTAGCCTTAACACAAGTGACGTCAAATTTCTCTTCCTTCATGGTAGTGTGTGGGGCATCACCTTTTTCTGCCTCTTTATCATTTTCCAAATTTATTGCTGATACCACCTGTGTGTTTTCTCACCAGTATAACAGCACTGGAATTACTTCCTGCATTGGGGATAGTAGGTTGTAGAAACCTAGGAGGAGGCATTCTATCTACCAAAGCAACAGAGCAGGAGAAAAAAATTTTGGCAAACTGGCTGAGGTAAACAAAGAAGTTACTGGTACAGTGTAAATGACTGAGAAGGGAGGCTCAAGGGGGAGAAATTATGAGATGTAAGCAATCAAATATTTAAATTAAGGAGTAATTGTTTCTGGGGTCCCTAACAAAGGAGATTTTTTGATGCTCAGGAGCTTTCCTCAGAAAATCAACAGGAATAGGGGACCAAGTTGAAAATAGATAAAAATGGAGGAAAAGGATAGAATCATTGATTTAGAGTTAAAAGGGTCTAACCCTCCTAATTTTATAAATGAAGAATCTCAGGCATAAAGAAGTTAAATGGCTTGCCCAGGATCACACAGATAGTAATTATCTCAGCTAAAATTTGAAGTCATGTCTTTCTGAGTCTAAGTCTCTTCCCCTAAGCCAGCAATTTTCAAAATGTGGTCTGTGGATCACTGAAGATCCCAAGAACTTTTCAGGGGTCTATAAAGTCAAAACTATTTTCATATTAAGTTTTTTGTTGTTATTCATTTGTTTCAGTTGTGACTGAATCAGTGACCCCATTTGGTGTTTCCTTAGCAAGGACACTGGAGTGTTTTCCATTTCCTTCTCCAGCTGATTTTACAGATGAGGAAACTGAGGCAAACAGGGTTGTGACTTGTTTAAGGTCACATAGCTTTTGTCTAATGCCAGATTTGAACTCATGTACTCTGACTCCATGATTAAAAGATATTTCAACTTTTTTGGATTTTCTTTTTCTTAATTAATTGCTTTGAACATTCTTTTAAAAAATTGAGTTAAATTTTATCTCCTTCCTTCCAGTCCCTCACTCTTCCATTGAAAATGCAATACCCTATCAGTTATACATGTGAAATCATTCAAAACAAATTACTGTATTAAACATATTTCAAAAAGAAGAAGAACAGATGTAAAAACATATGTTTCAATTTGCACTCAGACTTCATCAATTCTCTTTTGGAGGTGGATAGCATTTTTTCATCATGAGTTCTTCAGAATTGTCTTGGATCATTGTGTTGTTCTGAGTAGCTAAGGCTTTCATAGTGAATCATGATAACAATATTACTGTTAATTTGTACAATGAGATCCTAGTTAGATTTACCATATTATGCATTGCTTCATAAAGATCTTGCTGAGGTTTTTTTCTGAAACCATTCCCTTCATCATTTCATATAGCGGAATATTATTTTATCACAGTTATATGCCACAACTTGTTCAGGCATTCCCCAGTTGAAGGACATCCGCTTAATTTCCAAATCTTTATAATGACAAAAAGAGCTGCTTTAAACATTTTTATAATAAATAAGTAGCTTTCCTTTTTCTTTTATCCTTTTTTGAATACATACCTAGTAGTAGTATGGATGTCAAAGTGTATGGATGGTTTTATAGATCTTTGGGCGTAGTTCCAGATTGTTCTCCAGGTTAGACTAATTGACTATTCTATGAATAATACTTTAATTTTCTTATTTTTCCACATCCCTTCCAACATTTGTCATTTTCATTTTCTCTTATGTTACCAATCTGATAGATATGAGGTGATACCGTAATGTTGTTTTAATTTATATTACTATAATCTATACAGATTTAGAACTTTTATTCTATATAGTTGGCTTTGTTTATTCTTCTCAAACTGCCTGTTCATATCATTTGACCATTTGTCAATTGGGGAATGCTCTTTTTTATAAATTTGACTCAGTTTCTAATATATTTGAGAAATGAACACTTTATCAGAAATACTTGCAGTGATTTTTTTTTTAAATCTCACTTCATTGTCTATGGTTTGTTGTATTGTTTTTCAGTCATTTTAAGTTATGTATCATGATCCTATTTGGATTTTTCTTGGCAGAGACAATGGAATGGTTTGCCATTTTCTTCTCTAGCTCATTTTACAGATGAAGAAACTGAGGCAAATAGGTTTAAGTGACTTGTCCAGGGTCATACAGCTAATAAGTGTCTGAGGCCAGAGTTGAACTCAAGAAGTCTTTCTAACTTCAGGCCCAACATTCTATTCACTGTACCACCTAGCTGCCCATATTGTCTATGTGTCTATGGTACCTTTGTTTTTAATCAAAATATAGTATTTTCCATTCTCTTTTAATTAGCTCTACTTTTTTGTTTTCCTTTGTCTGAGATTGTCATTGTTACCCTTGCCTTTATTTTTATTTCAGCTCAAGCATAATAGATTCTACTCCAGTTCCTTATCTTAACTCTTTTGTATTTTCTGCTTTAAGTGTGTCTCTTATGAAAAATAATTTTCTGGATTTTGGTTTCAAGTCCATTTTCCAAATAGCTTATATTTTATGGTTGAGTTCATTCTATACACATTCACAGTTATGATAATAATTGTGTATTTCTTTCTGTCCTATTTTCTTCTGTTTATCCTTCTTTCTCTCTTTTTACCCTATCCCTCGTCAACAGTCTATTTTTCTTCTCACCACTGCATTCTTTAATCTGCCTCATTTTTATAATCCCACCCCCTTTTTTCTCATGGTATTTCTCTCCTACTTTCTTGTTGGGTGAGATAGATTTTTGTATAAAGAGGTCCTTTTTCTTTTTCCTTTGATCTTTTTGGAATATGTGGCTTGTAGTAGTATTGACAGTCAAAAAGTATGGATGATTTGATAGTCCTTTGGGCATAGTTCCAAATTGCTCTTCAGGTTGGACCAGTTCACTACTTCTTTTTGTATATTCAGCTCTGATATTTTCATCAGGAATGCTTGAAAGTCCTCTATTTCATTAAATATGCATATTTTCTCCCTGAAGGATTATATTCATTTTTGGATGGTACATTAGTCTTGATTTCAGTACTAGCTCCTTTGCCCTTCTAAAATATCAGATTCCAAGACCTCCACTCATTTAAGGTGAAAGCTACTAAATCTTGTGTGATCTTGACTGTGGCTCCATAACATTTGAATTATTTCTTTCTGGCTGCCTACAATATTTTCTCCTTGACCTGGTGGGTATGGAATTTAGTTATACTATTTTTAGGAGTTTTCCTAAAGAGATTTTAGGATCTCTTTCAGGGCATGATATGTAAATTCTTTTGATTTTTATTTTACCTTCTGGTTCTAAGATATTTAGGCAGTTTATCTTGATAATTTCTTGAAATACGATATCTAGGCTCTTTTGTTTATATCAAGGCTCTCAAGCAGTTCAATAGTTCTTAAATTACCTCTCCTCAATCTATTTTCCAATTCAGTTGATTTTCCTCTGAAATATTTAACATTTTCTTTTATTTTTTTTTTCATTCTTTTGACTTTGTTTTATTGTTGCTAGTTGTCTCATGGAGTCAGTAGCTTCTCCTTGCCCAATGCTAATTTTTAAGGAATTATTTTCTTTAGTGAATTTTTGTTATTTTTCTTTTCTATTTCATCAATTCTACTTTTTTAAAGAGGTCTTTTCTTCATTTTTTTCACCTCTTTTACCATTGGGCTAATTCTGTTCTTTAAGATGTTATTTTCTTCAGTATTTTTCTGTACCTCTTTTACTAAACTGTTAATTGTCTTTCTATCATTTCTTGCATCATTCTGACTTCTTTTCCCAATTTTTGATCTACCACTCATCTCTTTCTTTAACTCTTCTAGGAATTCTTATTGGGCTTGCATCTAATTTGCAGGGTTTTTTTTTTCCTTTGAAACTTTGTTTAGAGCTGTTTTCACACTATTGTTTTCTTCTAGGTATCTCTCTTGGGCTTCCTTGCCACCATAGTAGCTTTTTAGGGTTAAACTCATTTTTTTATTCTTTGCTCTTTTTCCAGTTTATTTCTTAATTTGGAATTTTATATTAAAGTTGGGCTTTTCTCTTCTTGGGTTTTAAGGCTGTGTTCCAAGTTTCAGCCTTTTTGGTTGTTATTGTTCTTGTTGCTATTTTCAGAGCTAGTTCTGAGAGACTTCAAGTTTTTGGTGCTTCCAAGTTATTGTGATCCTGGGTGAAGTGTCATCACCTCTCCTTGTTCTGCTCTTGTCTTTACCCAGTAAGGGTTTCTACTGTCCTGTAGCTGGAAGTGCTAGCACTCTTCTCTGCCTTGACAATGCTACCCAGAATTGTATATGGGCAATCAAATTGCCAAATAGTACTTGGCCTGGTGCCCAGCATCAGCTCAGAGTCCCCTCTAATATCTTTTTTACCAGTTGCTCCATCCCCTTACTATCTCTGTGGTGAAAGCTTTAGACTGCAAGTGCTATCATAACCACAAGGTCCACTGCTGGTGTTGCTGCTGTGTGCACTCTAGGCTGGTCCCCACCCTTGTGTCACCAACCTTTTTTGCTGACTTTCTGAATTGTCTTATTCTGGGAAAATGTCTCATCCTGACTTTTTATTGCCTCTGCCATTCCAGAATTCAGCTTTGTTTTAAAGTTGTTAAGAGAAGAAGGTTGGAAAAATGCTTCTGGGTTGCTGCCTCTAGTCTACCATCTTGGCTCCACCAGGTATTTTATTTTCTCATATGATAAATATAGATAAATGGGCCCACATAAACAAAAATCTATCTGTGGTTATCCATGTTTTTAAGAGTATAAATAGATTTTAAGACCAAAAAGTTTGAGAATTACTGTGTTACACCACGCTGCCTCTTAAGGAAAAATTGTAAAGCCCAGTTGCTTAGTGGCATTTGAAGACATCCTGGAAGTTAGGTATGGATGAGAGATACAATCACCATTGTTCCTGTGTCACCCAAATTCCCACCTCAAAGCTAAAGTTATTTTTAGTCAGAATCTATAACTATCCAGATTGTAACAAGAAAGGAAGCAATTAGTCTTTTGGAAAGAATATTGAACTGAGTATTTAAAATCTTAAATTTAGGGGCAGAATGCTTACACATGAATCTCATATTTATTATTTATTATATGCATGATTGTGGGCAATTCCATAAATGAGAGATTTCTATAGTTCCTTACAATCCTAAATATATGTTTATATGTTACTGATGAGTGACCTCTCTGGAAAGGGTATAGTGAACTAATTTGTTTCTTCCTCAAATAGTTATTTTTTTTACATAATACATGTGGTTTCTGGGGAAATATGTGTGTAACTTAAAACAAAATAAAACTTGCAAAGATTGATATTAACACATATTCTGTATAAATGGAAGCTATGAAGCTATCTTGATTCATCTGTAACTCAAAAAAGATGAGAAGGACTATGGAGAAATTTTACATATTGTCATATCTGAGAATCTCACTTCAATGTTGATCTTACTCAATTATATTTGCTAAACAACACATCTTTAGTATAAAAGAGTTATTCCTCTCCAGATTTAACTCCTGACTTTCCAGACATTCTTTATCATATTCCAGAAACCTATTAACCTTGGAAGTTTCATTTCACTCCTACCTTCTCCCATTGGAAGTGTCCTTCACCTTTAAGGTTTCTCCCTTTGATGGGCTAGTTCCTCTCAGAACCTCTATTGTAAGTATGAGGATGCCAAGGGCAACCCTTCTCTCCTTCTTTTGTTTCCTCACACCATCTGCATTCCCAGTGCTTAATAAATGTTTTCAGAGTTGAGTTGACTATGTGAGTTATATTTGTTCATGTATATGTAACCCATAGCACAGATTCTGGCATCCAATGCTCTAGGCTCACAAAAATTAGTCTAATCCTGGTATCTTGAGTCAAAGGGTTTAGTTTCTTACTTGTTCTTTAACTTCATCCTAGAGTTTCCCTCTAAGAAAAATCTAAATGAAGCTTAGTTTTTTTTTTAATGTGTAAATTTCCACAAATGTTTTTAACAGTGTCCTCCAATTCCACAATGTAAAAAATGTAGAATATGGGTATGGAGCAAACTTGTTTCACCCACCATGAAAAGGCATTAACTGTAATAGACTCAAAGGCTACTGTGAAGAAATAAATATAAAGTACCCTTTATATAAATATAAAGTATGCCATTAGACACCCCATAGAAGGCAAAGATACTTTGCAGAAATGTAGAACAAATCCTCTTCACGCAAGATCTAAGCTACAAAGAAACTCAAGGTAGTAGTAGAATTGCAAAGTACAGACCTATTGTACTAAGTCCTCTTTCTCACCCCTCCACAAAAGATTGATATTCTGATGGCAGCCCAATTATTTCTCCAATAGTCTCACTATGAAAGAAATTTCTCTCTCTGAGGCCAGTTTCCGTATGTCTCTAAATCTATTATACTTGGATCCCATGATATTAGGGAAGATTTCATTTAAAAAAATTCGGATCCCCCATGCCTGGTATAGTGCATGGCACATAGTAGATAATTAATAAATAAATCTTTATTGATTAAATAATAAGGAGAGAGAGATAAGGAGAGAAAGAGAGAGAGAGAAGAGAGAGAGAGAGACACAGAGAGAGAGAGAGATGGGAGAGAGATGACTAAGGCATTTCATAGATCACTTTTATAGACTAGAAGCAAAAGGTGCCTTAATAGAACAGTTATAAATGTTACTTTTTAACTTGGAAATCATTAAATAAATCTAATTTTTATATATTATATTATTCATAATAATCATTTATAACTTTATAATAATCATTAAATGCTACAAATTCAGGGCTCGATTTATTGTTTTGTTGATTGTCTTTAGAAGTTGATAGAAAAAATGTTAATAATACAGACTACACTTATAAGTGTGTTGAGGGTATTTTTTTAGAGATCCAGTTATTAAATATTTACTAATACATCTCTGCTTCTAGTTGACCTCATGTAATGTTGCTTTCACACAAAGGTTTATGTCCTATAAACACATCAGTTTGATTGGAGCAATTCATTAAGCTGATGAGTGATTTTCCTTGAATACCACCATCTCTTTCCATAAGAATGTTTAGATTTGAACCTTATGCCTCCCCAATAGGTTGTAAAAACTCTATTAACATGTATGAAAAAAGGTCTGCCTATCTAGAGAACTTCTAGATATTCCATGTTTTGAGTACCACTAGTTAGAAAGTTAAGTAGATGGCACCAAAACTTCATTTCCAGCTGTGCTTTTATGGCACAACTATAGGAATTCTTTAGAATGAGAGACCATCCTAGAATCTAGGCCATATGGACCAGGAGTGCCTCATATCTCAACCCCATTGTGCTAATTAGGACATATCCCTTAAATGTGAAGTCACATTGCTGCTCTGGGTAGAGGACATACAATAGGGTTCCCTGGGGATACCACATCATACAACTTTGAAGGATATGACATATTTGGTAGCTATTCAATGGACTCATTAATCTCTTCTCTGCACTTACATATCCACTTTATTCCACTTCTTCACTTTTGCAACCATAGAGCATATGGCTTGCAGTATTTTGTAATTTTAGCTCATTATGTTTAAATGATAAAACCTGTTTGTAAAAGTTGCATCTTGAAGAGACGGGACTCTTAAATATCACTTTAAAAAGTGTTCAATACACAAAGAAGGGCCCAAACTTTTCTTTTTAAAAGCATTCAGTTGTTTATAACATAGCTATATTGAAGCAACACTTTCTTACTTTCTTACCCACTATCAAAAAGATAGGTATTATAAATTTTATAGCAGCGCTCCTAAACCTGACACTACGATATGTGAGGCACCCTCATAGTTCTCTACTTTATATATTATTTTTATGGTGAGAATTAAAGCTTTTATGAGGCTGTAATTTTTGACATTACCATCTCTTCCTGGGAACTTAGTGTTATCCTGCTACCCTGAGAGCTACACAGGAGAAACTACATATTTCCAAGGTCAAGTGAATGATCCAAATTGGAGAGTCAGAGTGTATGGGGAAAAACACAAATATGAAATTGAAGAAAAATGATTCCTGCATTAAATCACTTTGCCAAAATAATTTTTCCTAAAAAAGAATTCCACAGGCTCCAAAATAATATTGATGTTTGAAATTGCACAACAAATTCAATTATTTCAAATGCATTCAAAATACTGAATAGTATATCTTGTTGTATAAAACTAATAAAAGCCAAAAAATTTGTTTCTAAAAATATTAAAATATTCACTCTCAAAAACTCATATCAACTATTTACCACATGCAAGAAACTATGGTAAGCTCTATGGGGAGATTCAACAATAAATAAGATGGAGGCCCTGATCTCAAGGTGCACAGATTTTAGTTGTATAATATACTGTATCATACAAAATTGTTGGACAACAAACCAATTCTAATAAAATTTAGGTGAAACAGAAACTGGCAAAATATTATACTTAGCAAATAGCTTTTAGGAATAGAATTATGCAGAGTGATAGCCTATATCAATGATTTCAAACTTAAATAGAAATAAAACTCTATGGGCCACACATTGACTGAGAAAACCACAAATTAACATTATCTGTGTTGAATTATATTTCCATTTATGTTGTTAAATATTTCCCAATTATATTTTAATCTAGTTTAAGCTATACTCAGGTGTTAGTGGGCTACTTTTACAAGCTGCAAATTCGACAACCTCTGACATACCCTAACCAAATTAAGTAAAGAACTGCTCATCTTGATTAACAGATTCAGTGTCTTAGAGTTGAAATAAACTTTGGATGCCATCTAGTCAAGTCATATCTGAACAAGAAGCTCTCTGCAGCATATATTACCATGGTCATCCAGTTTTTAAGGCAGCTGGTAAAATGAAATCCACCAGCACCTAAAACAGCTCTTTCTACTTCGATACAGCTCCAATTTTTAGGATGACTTTCCTTATATCAGTGTTAAGGATTCTTCTCTCAATCCTTTACCCATTGCTTTGAATTCCATCTTCAAAACAAAGCAAAACAAAACAAAACAAAACAAAATAAGTCTAACACCTAGCAAACTTTCCTACACATGGCAATACCTCAAATACTAGAAGACAGTGTTTATATTTCTACCTATGTAAACACTTCTCAAGGCTAGACATCCCTGATTATTTTAAATGCCATCTATCTGTCTAATCTAATCTAAAATATCTATGTATCTATCTACATATCTTTGATCACCTAGTCATTCAAAATTCTGTTTAATTTGTTTCTTGGATATAGCCCAGTTTGTCCACGTTCTTGAAATGGGGTGCTCGCAATTCAACATAATCGCCCAGACACAATCTTTGCAAGAGAATGGAGTGGGATTATCACCTTCCTCTTTCTGTACACTAGGCCTCTCTTAATGGAGCCTAAAATCAAGATTGTAATTCTTTTTTTTTTCTCTGTACCATACTACACTCTTGTTGGGTCATCTCGACTAGAAAAAAATTGAATATTAGACCAAGATAATATAATACAGAGATAATTTAGTATAAGGAAACTCATGTGAAGAGGCAAATGGCTTGCCCAAAATAGAGCTAGTGAGAGACATAGTCTAGATGTGAGTTGACATATTCTGACTCCAGGACATACATACATTTATACATACATACATCCACACACACACACACACACACACACACATATATATATAGACAGATACATATATGTTTAAGAATATATGTATATATAGCCACACATACATACACTGCTCATAATTAGCTGTTTAATAATTCGTTTATCCTTCCAGTCATTCCTTATTTTTTGTAATAGTTCATCAAAACATTGTACTAGTCACTACTCTAGAGTACCAGAAAAATAAGATATCCTGCCATTTTAGAGCTTACGATCAAGGGGATTGGCCTGGAAAGACTGGAATCTTGTCAATCTTATTGTATTTCTTTATTCCAACATACACCTGATTAATGTTATATGATAAATAACCTAGTTTTATTGGGCTTTCACAAGAGTAGAACTATTTCAAGCTAAGGAAGATATGCCTTTTTAAGATAAAACTATTTAATTTTGAAATTTATTTTGTGATGTAGAGCTAACTTTAGCCAATATGTCACTAGAAGCATCAATATAATACATGGTTTTCCTCAGTCATATGGGGAAAACAGTATTAATTCCAGGGAAAATTGATTTAAAATAAAAACAACAACAACAACAACAACAACAGCAACATCTATCGAGCTTTTACATGGGATTAGCAGTATGATAGGCATCATAGAAAATATGCAGTTAACAAATGTATAAGAAGTTACCTGTCATTGAGGAATATTTACTATATCTGAGCAGAGGAGGCCAAAAGCAGAAATAAAAACATGACCTGAACAACAGGGAGATTGTGGAGAATGAGGAAGTAAGGAGACAGGTAAAGTTGGTTTTGCTGATGGACAGATATCACAAAAAGGTAGAATGACTGCCATTTGATATAGAGGAATGTAATGTTTTCCGAATAAGGCAAGAGGTGGTGTGTTTGCTTATTGTTATTATTCAGTCATGTCTGACTCTACATGACCCCATCTGATGTTTTCTTGGCAAAGATACTGAAACCGTTTGCCATTTTCTTCTCCAGCTCATTTTAAAGATGAGGAAACTGATGCAAACAGTTAAGTGACTTGCCCAGGGTCACATGGCTAGTAAATGTCTGAGGCCAGATCTGAATTCATGAAGATGAATATTCATGACTACAGGCCTGACACTATCAATTGTGCCACCCAGTTGCCCCAGTTATGGTCACACCTTCCTTTAAAGTATTTTATTTCCATCATCAAAAACATTGGCTTTTTAGTAAATTCTAAAACTACCATAAAGAGAAATGGAGAAAAAATATTTTTAAAGATCTGATTTTAAATAAATAGGCAGGCACATTTTAAGAGATCAGTTTAATGGCACACAAGAACATTGCACAAGATGTTTATAAACCTGGAAAAAAGAGTAACTTTGCTGGTAACCAAATATATATAATCTAGGTGAAGTTACTTACCCTTTTCTGAGAATAGTGAGGAATTACTCCTTGTCAATAAGGTACCCTAGGTCAACTACCTGTTATTTTAACTAGTTGTTATTATTTAGCACAATTATAGAGCAGAGGCTTCACCAGTTTTCAGCCTTTTTCACCTCTCAATTATTTGCCTTAAATATTGTTTTTATCATCATGAAAAATGAGTAAATGAGTCAAATACTTCCTTTTGTTTGCTTCAAAATACATATTGTATATATTTTATTTTACATTATCTTTCTAAATAACTTTCTTCTCTCTATAGGGTTATTCCATATAACAAATGATATGGGTCTTTCAGGGCCTGATCAATTTTTGGCTAACTTGTCCCTTATTAAGAATCCTGGTGGCCCGATGATCTGTGGTTTACTATATTGTGTTATATTTAGTGTGAATATCCAAACTGCTTACACACTCAGAACTTCTGAGCTCAAGCTATCCGAAAGCCTCAGCTTTCCTGTAACAAGTGTTATAGATGTACACAAGTCTGCCTGACTGACGACTGTCTTCTTATATGAGCTGCTTTTTTCATGAAAAACATTTCAATTACATTGTATGCATATTATAGGTTTTAAGTTGCGTGATCCTTCCTGTCCTTTGTTTAGTTAAGAATTTTCCTCTCATGTTAGTTGTGAAAAATAACTAATGGTGTTCTCCTTTTTAACACCATGATGTTTAATAGTCATGTCACATATACATTTTGAGTTTATAAATTTAATGTAAATGTTGCCCTAAATCTTATTTCTGCCAAACTTTTTTTTTCCCAATTATCCTTGAAGTTCTTGTCAAATGAGGAATTCTCAAGTTTTTTTCAGGTTTTTTCAACTCTAGATTATTGGAGTCATTTCTTTCTTATTCATCCTCATCTAATAGGTACCACTGATTTATTTTTTTTAATTTACTAAATTTATGCCAAATTATGTTGATGGTTATTGCTTTATATTAAAATATTTTAATTATTTCTCTTTTAAGTCCAGACCTCAACACCAGTTTCATCATTATATATCTAATGCTATAAAGCAGAAGTTTTCAAAGTACTTTCTGGGGATGCAGGGGATGCACAAGGTCAAAACTATTTTCATAATCATCCTAAGACTTTTTAAAGTTTCTAGTATGACAAATATTGATAGATATAAACAAAAGGTCTTTGGGTACCTCAATAACTTTTTTTTTCTGGCAGTTGGGGTTAAGTAACTTGCCCAAGGCCACACAGCTAGTAAGTGTCAAGTATTAAGTCTAAGGCCAGATTCGAACTCATGTACTGCTGAGCTCAGGGCCAATGCTGTATCGACTGCACCACCTAGCTTCCCTGTGACCTCAACAATTTTTTAAAGAATATAAACACTTCCTAAGATGAAAAAGTTTAAGAACCTTTTATGTAAATTATCTTTTTGATAGTTTGGAATACACAAAACTAAAACAATTAAAATTAATTTACATAATATTATAACTTTCATTATATCATTTTGACAGATACAAAAGTAGTGGATATCTTCCCAATTATTTGTCATTTTAAAAAAAAATTTTTTAAAGAATGTTTAATAATTAGCTGTACAACACTGAAATTTTCCTTCATCTCTCAACACACAAATATTTTATGCATTTTTAATTTGTCTTCAATTGAATTTGTTGCTATTTACTCTTGGGTTTTATTATTTTTATACAGAAAACTAAATATTTTTGTAGCATATTTTGTGGCCTTTTACTTGACAGGATATTTTGTTTCAAGTGATTCTGTGGTCTTTTTCTAAGTAAACACTCATGTCATTAGCAAATAGGTAGAATTTTGCCTATTTTTTTGCTATTTTTATTTATCTAATTTCTCTCTGGTCTTATTACTTTGATTACCTTTTCCAAAATCATGTTTAATAATTTT
Source organism: Vombatus ursinus (assembly GCF_900497805.2). Classification (NCBI taxonomy): domain Eukaryota; kingdom Metazoa; phylum Chordata; class Mammalia; order Diprotodontia; family Vombatidae; genus Vombatus; species Vombatus ursinus. The sequence goes on along the minus strand of NW_020949351.1, from coordinate 3,880,294 downwards.
GGAGGAAGAATTAATCTTTGTTTTTTACTCTTTGGAAAAATGTTGATTTCAGTTTTAGATATTTTTCTGAAATTAAAATTGACTATTCTATGCCTATGGTTTATAGGGTTTGTAGGATAAATGAGAGATGTGCCCTTTAAAGGGCTTTTTCTGGGCCTAGTAATATAATCATGTATTTTGGAATTTGGGGGTTGATTTCAGTATGATTTAGTTGCTTCCCTGATGTTGAACTATCCTTACATCCCTGAATCAAATCCAACTTTATCATAGTGAATAATTATTTGGTTATATTGCTATATTCATATAATTGGAGAGTGACAAAGGAACTCATTAACCATTTTTGAATAAGATTTGAATATAAATGTGTTGATATTTATTAGTGATAGGTGCACATCACTTTAGCCTTTCATCATTTAGGTATTAAGACTATATTTCTTTAATAAATGGGATGTGATAATTTTTTTCTCAACATTTGAGAAGAGATTTTATAATACAGGTACTTAATTGCCATTTAAATTTTGGTAGAACCTACCTATAAATATTTGGAATAGAAATTTTTATCTAGACCATTGTTAGTTTGTTTACAGAATGTGTTTGATTTCTTTATGTAAAATTGTACTGCTGCTGAATAATATTTCATGTTCCCTTAATTTTGATATTTTAAAATCTATATGGAATATCCTCCATTTTAAAAAAAATTTTCATTTTTACTGGCATGTACTTGTATATTCATGCACCTTCTACAAATAGTGAGTACCTCTAGGATTCTTCATTTTGAGGAAGTGCCCTCACTATCCCATTAACTTCTCCCATGATTCTCTAGATTTTGTCTCCATGGTCTTATGAAAGTATCATTTGCCTCCAACCCACTGCTTTTCTGCTCCCTTTTATGTGATATTATTCACCATTAGAATGTAATTTCTTTGAGGGGAAGAATTAACTTTTTTTTTCTTTCCTGCATATGTATTAAGAACATTTAATACCTTACACATACTGAATGTTTAATAAATTCTTACTGACAACTTCATATAGGAGATTCTGATATTTCTCCGGTATATATTTCAACTTCCTCTTGTTCATTTTTCTGTTTCTTTTGTTTTGGTAATTTGATTTTCCTCCTCTTCTTTTTTAATCAGGTTAGCTAAAGTTTATTTATTTTCTTGGAAAACATTTTCAAGGCAACAGCTTTTAGTTTTGTTCATCTAATCTACAGCCTTTTTTGTTTTCTTTTTTTTTCCAGGCAATTGGGGTTAAGTGACTTGCCGAAGGTCACACAGCTAGTAAGTGTCAATTGTTTGGTCTAAGGTCATATTTGAACTCAGGTCCTCCTGACATCAGGGCTGGTGCTCTATTCACTGCACCACCTAGCTTCCCCATCCTTTTTGTTTTCTGATTTATCTACGTTCCTCTAATTTTCAATCTTTCCTCACATACTCTAAGTTCAAAACATTTAATTAAGTTTATTTTCTTTCTATTGCTACCTATACCTTGCGTCTCTAAGACTATGACCATGTTGAAAGGTAGAGGTTTTTTTTTTGTCCTATTGAACAGGACATTTACTATCATCCCAACAATAAGTGTACCTATTACAATGCTAAGTCTGGTTACAGAATTTGTCCAAAAGCTATTTCTCCTCTTGCATATAGGCTCCTGATTGGTTCTTTTATTTTTTTTTTGCTATTTTAAATATGATGGTTGGAAATTACCTTTGTTCCCTAACCCCTCAGCCTCACCCCCAAAAATCCCATGAAAATAACTTCCCCTGCAAACTTCCCTGTGTTTTACCAAAAGCATTATTTCTGAACCATTCTTCTCTTTCAGATAAAATTATATCATGTCTTCCTTGAAAGCTATTTCAGATGTATCTTTTCTAAGTCTACTTCTACCAGTCTAGTGCACATTCTTATCCCTTGATTTTTGCAGTAAATTTTCAGGTAATTTAACAACCTTCACCTGTGGGGGAATTGAGTGAAACACACTAACTCAATGTTGTGACTCAATTGTCAAACTAACTCTGTCCTCTTTCTATTTAATTATGATTCTAGTCCAATTTTTTGTGAAAAAAATGAATTATGGAAACTGTGAGAACTTTATTACATTGTTTAAACCTAGCAATGCATAACTGGTGAAGTGGACTACCTCTACTCATTGCTTAGAGATCCTTAACCAAGGGCCTATGTTATGCTGACCAGAAACCCAGATAGATCAATAGATTGACGCAAAGAGTTTTCTCACAATTATACATCTCAAGCAACCCATATGTCTTATCTGAAAACTGGAGTTGAACTCAATCAATTATTTTCCTTGCTCCTTTAATTGAATACAGACACTTGACTGGGAGTGGGATACCTCTTTTTCTAATTTTAAGGAATTATGCATATTTGTTCTTCCTGTCTCAACTAAGAAAGACCTTAATTTTTCCTCTAATTAGGAAGCAGATTCTCTAACCTTGGATCCTGTTTTATATCCTGTTCATTGTTTTCTTTTCACTCTTAAAAATCTGTCCTCTCCTGTATTAGGGCACAGTGCCAAGCTAAGGAGATCTGCTATCTATTTGGTATGCAATTGGCATGCATTGCTTAAAAAAATCAATATGTTCATTGTTTCCTTAGTTATTTCAGATTTCACCTGTTGTAGTCCTAATTGTCCTTTATGTTCCACGTTAGTCTACCAGATTTATGTTCTTCAAATCCTCATTTCACATGAGGTAAAAGACTATGTCCCATTAGGAAAAACAAATGAACAAATAACAATGAATCAATCAATAAATAAATCCCTTATGAATCCATTTTATTTTGATAAATAAAATAAGTACATCTTATTTTAATGAAACATTTTGTTTTGCTATGTTATATTATGAATATATTATTTTTGAAATTTTTATTTAATAATAAAAGCCCAAACAGAACACTCTACAGATGCATTCCCTGCAGTTATTTTAAAGAAAGTTACTTTTACATCTTCTCTGGTGGGAGTTAACTGTTGTGGTTAGAAAGACTATGTTATATACAAGACAAAGGACAAAGAATATATTTCCTATGAAACTGAATGAGTTAATTGTAACAGAAATATGTTAAATAGACCTTTTGAGAGAATTAGAATTAATCCTTATTTCTTTTGAAGAGAGTTTGAAAACAATTCCTAAAATATTTGAATTACCATCCTGAGAGGATTGTGTTTCTAGAACTGAAGAGGAGTTAGTGCATCGATGGTGACAGCATTTTTTCCCACAGTTTTCTTTGACTTTTGAGGAGCAGAGTGGTGATTCAAACTAAATATTTCACAACATGATACGTTGAAAATTATAACATATTTCTTTTTTCATTATTTGGTAATACAATAAAACATATAAGCAACAAAATTGATGTTTATTTAAGACTTTAAGAATAGAGGTCTTGAGAGTGAGAAAGATTTAAAAGCTTTGGAGAAAATAAGTTACTCAGGTTTAGTTATATTCTGGGATGTTACTGAGAACTCATTTAATTAACGAAGGAGGTTGTCAATGTCCATTGCTTTCTGAAGAAATCTAGTGTATACTTCTTGCCTACTTTAGAAATCACAATGGTCTTGAATTCATCATAATCTCATCTCTTCTATGTTTCACTCCTAATCTTAACTTTTATTTTCATAATGACTTCCAATTCTTCAATCACAATCTTATCTTATTATTTCTAGGTTTTCATTACACCATTCTCTCCTAGTTCTCCTCTTATTCATTTGACTGCTTCCCCCCCCTCCAAATTGTTTTTTTTGTCAGATATCCATCCAGATCATTCCCAATAAGCATGAGTGTCACCATAGAGCTCTGTCCTAGGTCATCTTTTCTTTTCCATTTATTCAATTTTACTTGGTGATCTCCTAACTCCAATGCTTTCCTCAATTTCACATTCTCTTTCACACCTCAACCTCATTGATAATCTATTGCCAAAGCCTCTTGATTTTAACTTCATAACATCTTTCATATATACCCTCATCTTTCCTTTGCCACTGCCTCTACAATGATATAAACTCTCATCTCCTTATATTTGGTCTACTGTAACAGCCTATTGATTAGTTTCTCTGACATGTCTCTCCTTACTATAGTATATATTTCACTCAGCTGCTAAAAGGATTTTCCTAAAGCACAGGTCTGGAACATAATAGACATTTAATAAGTGCTACTTGATTGAGTAAGGTGATTGCCCTTCCTTCAGTTACCTTCTGCTCTCTTCCTGATCCCAAGTCCTTGGTGAACTAACTAGTTCAACTTGACATTATCTTCTAGAATTCATTATTCACTTATCATATTACCTTTCATATGTTGCCAAACACCAGCCCTGGCTTACTTCTACCATATGCTTCCCCCAGGCCTATTTATTTGTTGCCTGATGAAACTGAATGAAATCATGATATCATGCCAACTGAGTCCACTCTAAATTTATTCTAGCTAATATTATGTGAAACTTCCCATTAATAAGGCAGCATTACTATTTTTCTGTAATTAATATTCTATTCCTCTCACCACAATAGTTGTTGCAAACCCTCCATTTTAACTCTGTTTTAATGGTCTTCATGTATGATCACCAAATTTCAAGATTAACTATATCCTTTCTTTTTCTTCTTTCCTTTTCAAGAATATTTCTTTGAGAACATTCAAGTGCAGAGCTTATGTCCTTGTTCTGAAGAGATAGAAAATACTAATTGTCCATAAACCTCAGAAAAGATGAAATTCAAAAGGATAATAGTCTGCTCCTTCTTTCAAGACATGAGCATTGACTAGTCACATATTTTCAGGATAAAATATAATGGGTAATGTCTAATATCCATTAGATTGATAAAGCTGACAAGGGAAAATGACAAATGGAGGAGCTGTAGTAAACAGGTACAGTAAAAGATGGTTGGTGGTGCTCTGAATTTTGTTTCATCATTCTAAGAAACAATTTGCAGCTCTCTTCAAAAAGTCACTAAATGGTTACATACATTTTGGCTCATCAATGGCATTATTAGGCCTATATACTAGAGATCAAAGAAAGCAAAAAAGGCCACAGATGTATACAAATAGAGCATTGATGGTGGCAAGGAACTGGAAACTAAATGAGTGCCCATCAAGTAGTGAATGGCCAAACAAATGATAGTATATGAATGTAATGGGATACTATTTTGTCAGAGAAAAAGTGATGAGAGGGTTGGTTTCAGAGAAACCTGGCAATATTCACATGGGTGGATATGTGAGTGAAATGAGTAGATATCAGAATTATGCAATAACTGCAATAAAAACCAACAATTTTAAAAGACTGTTCACAATGACTATTCATGATTCCAGAGACCCAATGATAGAATTATAGCTTCCTCCTGACAAAAGGCTCAATGGATTCAATATGTAGAATAAGACATATTTTTTGGATATAGCCAATGTGGGAATGGGGCACAGTGCATAGAATGTTAGGTCTGAAGTCAGAAAGACATTTTTCTTGAGTTCAGATGTGGTCTCAGACACTTATTAACTAAACTATCCTGGGCAAGCCGCTTAACCCTGTTTGCCTCAGTTCTTTATCTTTTTTTAAATTAATTTATTTTGAATGATCAACAATCACTTCCATAAGCTTTTTAGTTTTAAATTTTTCTCCCCTTCCTTTCCCACCTCCCTCCCCAAGATGATGTGCAATCTGATATAGGCTATACATGTACATTCCTATTAAATATATTTTCACATTAGTGATGCTGTAGGTAAGAATTAGAACCAATGGGAGGAACCACCAGAAAGGGGAAACAAAATACAACAGGAGAAAAAAATAGCAAATAGTGTGCTTCAATCTGCATTCAAACTCAATTGTTCTTTCTTTGGATGTGGATAGCATTTTCCATAATGAGGCCTTTTATAGGTGTCTTAGATCCTTATCTTGCTGAGAAGGGTTTAGTCTATCAATATTAGTCATCACACAATGTGGCTGTTACTGTGTACAACATTCTCCTACTTCTGCTCAGTTCATGCAAGTCTTTCCAAGTTTTTCTGAAGTCCACTTGCTCATCATTTCTTATAGCACAATAGTATTCCATTATATTCATATGCCACAAATTGTTCAGTCATTCCACAATTTATTGGCATCTCCTTAATTTCCAATTCTTTGCCACCACAAAAAGAGCTGCTATAAATATTTTTGTACATGTGGGTCTTTTCCCATTTGTATGCTCTCTCTGGGATACAGGCCTAGAGGTGCTATTGCTGGGTCAGAAGGTCAGCACATTTTTATAGCCCATTGGCCATAGTTTCAAATTGCTCTCCAAAATGGTTGGATCATTTCACAACACCACCAACAATGCATTAGTGGTCTACTCTTTTCTTAAGCCCGCTGATGCCATTCTTCTCTGATATTGGTCAGTGAATAAGTATTTAGTTAGCACCAACTACGTTCCAGGCCTGTGCTACAGGGTCGTTGCCATTCGTCCTTCATTCTCAAAGAGGACCAATGACATCAGGAGGGAGATGTCTTGAGTTGTGAGTTGGATTTAAGTGAGGCAGCACTGTGCAAAGTCATCAGCCTCACTCTCTCCTTCACAGCTATCTGAGTCCAGTGGCAAGATATAGGGCAGGATAACTGGAGATAGCCCTGGATTCAGGGGGAGACCTTAGCATTTTTTTCCTTTTTAATTAATTTGTTTATTTTTAGTTTCCAACATTCATTTCCACAAGATTTTGAGTTCTAAATTTTCTCCCCATCTCATCTCTCTCCCCACCTCAACATGGCATGCATTCTGAATACACCTTCTCCTAATCTACCCTCCCTTCTAACTCTCCCCTCTTTCTCTTATCCCCTTACCCTTCAATTTTCCTGTAGGGCAGGATAGATTTCTATACCCCATTCCTGTATATATTATTTCCCAGTTGCATGTGAAAACATTTTTTTTTTACTTTTGTTTTTAAAACTTTGGGTTCCAAATTTTCTCCCTTGCTCCCTCCCCACCCTCATTGAGAAGGCAAGCATCTTAATGCAGGTTATACATGTGTAATCATGCAAAACACTTCTATAGTAGTCATGTTGTGAAAAACTAAGTATATTTCCCTTCATCCTATCCCACCTCCCATTTATTTTATTTTCTCTTTTGACCCTGTCCCTCCTTAGAAGTGTTTGCTTCTGATTACCCCCTTCCCCAATCTGCCCTCCCCTCTATCATCCTCCTGCTCTCTTGTCCCCTTCCCCCCCACCTATTTTCCTGTAGGGTAATATAGATTTCCATATCCACTTGAGTGTGTATGTTATTCTCTCTTTAAACCAAATCTGATGAGAATAACATTCATTCATTCATTCATTTATTCTCACCTTCCCCATTTCCCCTCCACTGTAAAAACCTTTTATTATCTGTTTTATGAGATAATTTACCCCATTCTACCTCTCCCTTTCTCCTCCCAGCATAATCCTCTCTCACCCCTTAATTTTATTCTCCAGATATCACCCCTTTGCCCTCTATCTATCTATCTATCTATCTATCTATCTATCTATCTATCTATCTATATGTTTATATATTTGAGGTTCATGTATTTAAGGCCCCACTGTCTCTCAAATATAATTTTCACCAAGAAATTTTGTTTCTTTAATTTTATTTCTTTAATTCTATTTTCATTTCTTCTTGTTTCCTATTAGGCTTTCCAAGGTCCTCTCACTCTTTCTGTTTCCCTTCCTCCTGTGATATTTTTTAATCCAGACTATATTAATTGTATTTTGAGACATTTCTTTTTGCTAATTTATTAAGATTCTCTGCTTGGTTTTTTTTTCTATGAAAATTTTTCTACGTTTCTCCCTCATCTTCTAGTTGTCATAGCTCTTTTAATTACATTTCAAATATTTAGGGACTTTTCTGAACCTCTTCCTTCTTCCCCTCCTCTTCTTCCTCCTCCTCCTCCTCCTCTTCTTTTGTTTTAAGTCTCCTTTTGCTTCCTTTACAACACATCAAAGAGTGTCCCACACCTATTCAGACCTTAATAAAAATGCATTGAATTATTGGACAACATCTTGTCACCTCTTTGTATAAGAAATTTCAGGGGCCTACAGTTTATCTCAATCTCCCTTTAAAAACTTAATATTATTAAGAATTCTAAAGTCTGAAAGGACCTCCAAGGTGATTAGATTTATTGTTTGTTTGTTTGTTTTTTAATAAATACCATAAGTTCTTATACTAACTGACTGACATTTCATGAATTCCAGTAGGAAGTATCTCACTACCATGGAAGAAGTCCATTCCTTTTTAACCCAATTTTATCCTCAGGATTTTTTTAATGGTTCAGTCAAAATTTTTCACCCTCATAAATATGGGGACAATTCCTCATGGAGCTCTTTTATATGGTGACTTTCTCAGGGGGCAGAGTAAGTATTGCTAAGTTTTATTCCTTTTCACAATACATGATTGAATTTTTAATGTTACCCTTTACATTTTACTTCTGTCTCTTTTTCATCTACTTACTTTTAATGAAAAAAAAGCTTTTTCTTCTTTTGCTTTAGTCTTCATCAGGATTTCTTTTAACAGCAGCATCAGTACGACTCATTTTGTTTGCTCTTAAAGTATTTTTTTCTGTAAGAAGAAGGTTTTTTTTTTTTTTACTATGAACATATCAATCTTGAACTCCTTCCCTCTCAATTAGGGACATCCTGTATGTACACTTAGGTTCTGGTCAACCATGCAATTATACGATAGCTGGAAAAAACCTAAGAAACATATAATTATTTAAAGTTTAAATTCTTACCTATTTTGAGTATGTGTAGAAATCATAATGCTTTTAAGCACATGGAGGGATAGTATCCTCAAATCTTTCTGAGATACACATTTATGATCTGATAGGAAATCAAGGGATTGATTCATGTATGTGTGTATTTAAAAGCCCATATTAAAATAGCACTGCAAATATAGATATATGTGCAAATCAAAGTAAGACTGAAAATTATGTATCATATATGTATATGTAATATGCACTCATAATTTGCAATGTCACTGTGGCATTTAGGGAAAAAATCTTATCACTAGCAAAAATGAAATTTAGTTTTTATTATTTTAACACATATGCATATATGTATATGTGCACATAGATACATAGTCACACTTTTTATTGGTTCTATTTCATTACCATAGTGAGATTGTGGTGAGGAATGAAGATCAGTATCTTCTCTTCAAGTTACAGTCATAAAGAATTGCTTACCAATGACAAATCATAGAAACAACCAATAACTTCATCCAAGAGAATGACAATAAAGAGACAACATATCAAAACTTATAGGATGCAGTGAAAGTGGTTCTTAGGAAAAATTTTATATCTCTAAATTCTTACATGCATAAAATAGAGAATGAGGAGATCAATGAATTAAGCATGCAACTAACAAAGCTAGAAAAAGAACAAATTAAAAATCCCCAATTAAATACCAAATTAGTAATGTTGAAAACCAAAGGAAAGGTTAATAAAATTGAAATCAGGAAAACTATTGAACTAATAAATAAAACTAAGTGCTGATCTTATGGAAAAAAAAAACAATAAAATAAACTTTTGGCTAATTTGATTTAAAAAAATGCTTACAGAACTGAAGTTAATTGAGCCTCCACTTTGACCAGGGCTGTTGGAAGCAGCCCAGAATCACATATTCAATTGCCCCAGGTAATAATCTTCCACCAGGCCACCGGTCTTGTTTCTAGCCAGCATAATCATTCCCTCCAGAATCATCATTTTAGGCAGCAAACCCTATAAGCTTGACCTGTTGACTGCTTTTGTAGTCGCTCCAATCCCTGCCTCTTTAGCAGAGACAGCTGCTAAATACAGAAGAAAGGAAACTCCAGTCACTGTTGAACAATTCAACAATATCAGGAATAAATAGGATATTACCAATGGGAATAACACTAAAGAAGATGTGTTTTCATTTTCCTCACCACAAAACCCTCATAGATAGATAGATGGAGAAGTAGAGATAGATAGAAGTATATGAGCACACACACACACACACACACACACACACATTCCTTGAGAACCGCATTTGTCTTACTTTTCTTTTTGTATCACTAGCATTTATTTAGCATAGTCCTTGGCAAATGGTAAGTGCTTAATAAATGCCCTTTTCTTCCTTCATCTGCTTCATTTGTTTTTAGTATGTAGCATGTAGAAATCAGCACAATGCCTGAGATTTGATCTGACCAGGGAGAGGTACACAAGTACTTTTATCTCCTTAGTCCTGGACAATTTGCTTCTCTTGATTCAGTCTGAGATTTCATTGGATTTTTCTTTGTGGCCATATCACATTGTAAAATTTTATTGAGCTTGCAATCTCCAGAACTTGTTTCGGATGAAATGTGTCTAACACAGTCTTCTCCTTTTCTCTCATGAACTCATGATATTTGAACCCAACTGAAAGACTGCATTATTGAATTTCATCTTCTTATATTTCAGCTGACATTTTTGTTTGTGGAAATATTTTTGGGTTTTGAATTTGCCATTAAATATATTAGTTATGCTTCTCAGATTTCAGTCACCAAAAATATAAGTATGCTATCTATGCCTTATCCAAGTCATTGATTAAAAAATAAAAAAGTTGAACCAGATCAAAGACTGATTGTCAGAATATGCCATTGGAGATATCCTTCCAAGTTGATAATGAATAAAAAGTTTTGGTCCTTGCCATTCAAACAGTTCAGAATCTCTCAAATTGTACCATTAGATACTCCACATTTTTCCATTTGCTCCACAAAATAGTACAATGCAATTAAAAAAAATCTACCTAAAGACAGATAACCTATTTTTATGTATTTTGGGGAATGTAATTTGGGGAATTTATGTAATTCCCATGATCTATATGTCTAATAATCTTGTGAATGATCTATTCTTTTTTTTTCTTTGAGCAAGATAACATGTATTAACAGAGGCATGTTGCCTGTCAATAAATGGGTTAATGGATTGCCTTGATTTATGCCAAAGACTTGAGGCAAAAGGATAGCTCCTCCCACTTTTTTTGGCTCTAAATAGTATTTTATTTTTTCCCACAATTACATATCAAGAAAATTTTTAGCATTGATTTTACAAGATTTTGAGTTCCAGTTTTTTCTCCCTCTCTCCCTCCCCTCTTGTCTTCTGAAAATGGTAGTCAGTTTGATATAGTTTTTACATATGCTATTATGTAAGACAGATTTCCATGTTCATCACAGTTCTAGAAGAAGGAACAAATCAAAAGAAAAAAAAAGAACCATGAGAAAGAATAAAGTGAAAAAATATGCCTCCATCTGCTTTAAGAGTCCATCAGTTTTTTATCTGTATATGGATGGCACTTTCCTTCATGAGTCATTTATATTTCTATTGAATCATTGTGTGTCTGAGAAAAGCTGAGTCATTCATTAGTTCATCATCACATGATGTTGCTGATACTGTGTATAGTGTTTTCTTGGTTCTGCTCATTTCACTTTGCATCAGTTTGTACAAGTCATTCTAGGTTATCTTGAAATGTGCCTGTTCAACATTTCTTAATGCAAAATAGTATTCTATTACATTCATATACTACAGCTTGTTCAGCCATTCCCCAATTGATGGGCATCACCTCAGTTTCCAATATTTTGCCACCATATGTAGGGCTACTATAAATATTTTTGCACATGTAGGTCCTTTCCCCTTTTTTATGGTCTCTTTGGGATACAGACCTAGAAGTGACTGTGATGACCCTTCTAATCCAAAGGTGTTGTTGACCATATTTCTATAATCAAAATGTGAAAATAATTCCTTTAGTCCATAAAATAGTTTGTTTTCAAAAGATAATTACTAAAAACAGTGATAGGGCAGTACACAAAAGAATGAGTAAATTTCTGTATTGTTTCTGCATTAGTTTCTAATTTAAATTTATTTTAGAATCTGAAATTTTTTTTTTAGTAGAGTAAATGTTTGTTTTTGTCTTGCACAGCTTCTTGGCTTTACATAAATTTTGTCAGCATGTTTCACATACTCATTCTCTTTACCATTCCTATCCTGTCTCAATCAAACATGTTCACTTGTTGCATAATAGACTTTTATTACTGCTCTGATAATTTCAGTTGTCTTACCTCTTCTTCTATCTTATCTCCTGCCTGGTTTTTGCCTTATTCATGTTCATTCAGTTAAAATCTTGTGTACCTTGTTCCTTCCCTACATTAAAGTTACCTTGAATTCTCCTATACACTTAATTCAGGAACTTATAGTTCTCTTGAAGAGAAGTTATCTTTCCCTATTTCCAAAATTGAAGTCTCCTTTTCATTGAAATATCCACTTTTTCCCTATCAGATGAATTTGGCTAGTTCCTAAATTTTGAATGAATGAAAAAAAAACACTTATTGAGCATTTATTATATGTCAAGAACTATGCTAAGACTCTGAGACAAAAAAAATATGAACAAGAAACAGTACCTGCTGTGGTGAATGAAATATGAATAAATGAGAAAACAAAGGTTTAATCTTCTGACCATATCAATTTATTAAGCAATGCATGGCAGTAGCCTAATAAATCAGGACCAGGCCCCTTCTTCAGGTTAGGAATGGACCCAAATATAGGAGGAGACAGACTTTATGTATTAAAAACAGTTCATCACATAAGGTAAATTAATTAAGAGGACACAATACAACATTAGGTAATTTGATTTCTAATTGGATGAAAAATTAGAGCTGTTCTAAGCTGGGAGGTAGAGAGCAAACAGGTGCAATTCCAGAATTCAGAAGAAAAGGTTCCCTATTCTCCTCCAAATTTTTGTAAACAATCAAAAGAACATGGAAACAATAATTTACTGATCAGTATGGGGCCAATTTTCAGATAAGGCATATGTGTTGCTTGAGTTGTACAATTGTGAGAAAACTCAATCTTTGGATCTGACTGGGTTATTAGTATTGCCTAGGTCCTTAGTTAAGTGTATCTCAGCAGCACATAAAAGGTATCCAGCTTCCCAACCATGCAGAGGATAGATTCAAGCAATACAATAAGACTTTCTCCCAGTTCCCACAGTTGAATAAAGTTTTCTCCTAATACAGAAATTGGACTAGACCCATTGAATTGAATAAGATTGAGCTAAATTTAGAATTGAGTCACAAGAAAGAGTCAGTGCGATTCACTCAATTTCCACAATTAACCACTTGCTATCCTAATCCTCACACTTCCCTTGCTGCTTTTCAAAAAGCTTTTAAGTGAATTAAGATATGGAGTCGAGGAAGAAGTTCATAGATGATATTGATTCAATTACTGTATTTAAAACCTGTGGTTTGGGCAGCAGTGGGTAGAGCATTGGCCCTGAAGTCCAGAGGACCTGAGTTTAAATCCGGCCTCAGACCAAATACTCGACACTTACTAGCTGTGTGACCCTGAGCAAGTCATTTAACCCTAATTGCCTAAAAAAAAAAGACTGGAGTGGTATTGAGGAAAGTATGCCTGCACTGGCATGGGAAGAAGATCTACAGGGAGAACACAGTATTGTGTGTCTAGGTCTAGGCTAGATTTTGGTGCATGATCACCAATCAGAATCCCAGGCTGCTGGGGCAGAAGATTAGAGAGCCAAATTTGAGGTAGAAGCTGAAGCACAGAGTAATAGATGCAAAGTAGATGACTTTTACTGTTTTATTACAGGGAGATAGTGTGGTATAGTGAATAGAGAGAACTAATTCTGAATTCAGAAGACATAGCTTCGAATCCTGACCATAATGTCAATTAAATGAGTTTGCTCAGAAAAAAAGAACATTCTCCCTGGACTTCAGTTCCTCATCTGTGAAATGAGTGGGTTGGATTAGAGGACATATGAAGTCCTAGTAGCCTCTGGGTCTATGGCCATATGTTCTTCCTGAGTTGTAAAGTGATAATTAGCTTATATTTTATATTGCAATGTCCATAAATATCCATTGAGACTTACCCATGATTAATTCTAAAGGAGAGAAAGAGGAGCTGTCCCATAAGTACTTCATTTTAAAAGAATTTGAGGTACATGAATATTTGTGCTATTTCTAGATATAAAGAAAGGGACAATTGATGAAAGGTTTAATTAGGAAAGTTTAGAGTTATTGACTAAACCTCATAATTGAGAATGTGCTTATAGCCCCAGAAACCAAATGAATCATTTTATGGGCAAATAAAGTATAGATAAACTAAAATGGCTCAATAATCTATAGTCAATAATTGTCAATAAGCATTTATTAAGTGCCTATTATGTGCCAGACATTGGGCTAAGTGCTGAGGATACAAATATAAAAAGAGAAAGACAGTCCCTGTCCTCAAAGAGATTACAATATGTCTAGGGAAGAAGAAAACACAAAAGGAAGATGAAAGTAATGAAGGGAGAAGATGCTGATGATGGAACATTGTAGAGAAGTAAGTCAGAGAAGTCTCAAAACAGTAAAGTTACCAAAATGAAGAGATGTCTGAGCTGAATTTTCTCTTTAAATGGAGTTTTGGAGTTCTTGCTTCTACCCTCCAATCAGAGAGGCATGGGTAGCTACGAGGTAGAGTACCAAGGCTGATGATGTTAACCCAGTAATGAGTCTTCTGGGGCATGGTGGAGAAATAACCACTCACATGTCTTATTTTTGTTTACTAATGTTATTCTTATCAGACATAAAATACTACTACAAATTGAACAGATAAAGTATCTTATTTTTTTTAAACAGGCCTGAAGTTTTTTTTTTTTAGTCTACCTACCAGTTTGCCTAAATTGTTTGTCATGTCCTTCATTTTGAAATAGGTGAACTATTTTAATGTTGATTATGTTTGTTCAAGAGATACTGTCAACCTTATCAAATCGAAGGTTATATTATTATACAGTCATAGAGAAACAACATAGTTTGACTGAGGGCTTAATTTTATTTTCAGTTCAGCTTCCAATTTGTTTTGAGTCTTCAATTCAGTGTCTCTCATCTCCAAATTCAAGTTGAAATGGCAGAAAGTGTATGCTTCACTTAGTTTATGGATTCAACATGTATACAATTGCCTGAATGTTAGCTTCCCCTTTTGATTTTTTATGTATTAGTGCCTCCATTGATGATGAAGGCTAAGGCTACTGAGCTTTATTTGTAAATCTTAGGGTTCATATTGTTTTTTAATGACAGGCTATAGCTGAAGGCAATTTATCTCTTGCATCTTGGGTGATTTTGTTTTTCTTCACCCAATCTACAGGGGTTAAAACCATGAACTTTCTATCAATAGAGAATAATGGAATAATTGCATTTGTCTGTTTTATTTCTTTTTCAAAATATCACAATAATGTGGCAGCTTTAAAATAATGCAGGAAAAGTAGCTTGGAAACAGCTCTTTCCTTGATGCACCAGATAATACAAGTGAAGGTTTCAAAAATGAAATAAAACTTAGGAATGACAGAAAGAGGATAAGTGAAAGCACCAGTAATTCTTACAGGAAAAAAATTACAGCTATTGCATTAGAATGCAAAGACTCTTAGGACAATCTTAGCTCCTAGGGCATTTGAAAGCCATACTATTCTGGGCACTTCTGCCCTTAACACAGCTCTCTCAAAGTCTCTTTTCTGGTTCAGGAGAGCTTTTGATAAATAGTAAGGGACCAAAAACCCAGCCAACAGATGGTATGAGATAAAGGTTGATTCCTTCAAAATCAGAAGCAGGAAACAGTGGATATGTGTTGCCCATATAGTTTATGGGTATGTCCATGTGCTTATTTCTAAATATGGCTCAAATGGAAGAATAGATAAATATCTTTGGAATCTCACCCACCCTTCACCAAGAGATACTTTGATACCTGCTTAGAAGGAAAATAAGATTGGGTCACAAGGCTGTCCTGTACTGCTCTCCTCAGAGAAGAGAAACTAGAGTAGAATTGTATCACACTTCCCCACACTCCCAAATATTGATACTCTAGGGAACTTTTAGGTTAAAGGAACTTTCCTGATCACTATCACTTAATAGGAAAGGAGAGCTTCAAGCTATATTTGAAGACCTGACTCTCTTCTTACCACATGACAGTTGCATTAATAATGTCAAACAAGTTATATTAATAAGATGAAACACAATAACTAGCAAACAAACCCATTTCTCCCAGTCAATGACAGAGAGAATTCATAGAAGTTATAATGACTAGAACATAATAGGCAATGGATACCATAAATGAGCGGTCTTATGAGGAGTTCCATATCTCAAGTTAACTGAGTAAATTTTTAATCTCATTCAAGGAAATTTTCAAAAGTCTCCAGTTTGGCAAGCTGAAAATCAAAGACATGAGTTTCTGGCTCCTCTATATAGCTGTTTCTTCCCACAGTTCTTTTTCTGCCTCCAGAGTCTTTTCCCTGAAGACAGCTTGGAACTGTATACATTATCTCTTAAAGTCAGAAGCAAGAAAAATTATCTCTCCTCTCCCAAGCTCTCACCAGTTCCTATCATTATGAAGGCAGAGAATCAAGTAATCATTTTCTCCAATGATAAGGAGAATTTTATGCAAATGTACCAGGCTTAGACTATAGGTTACATATTATATTGTTGTTATTTTTAATTATTGTTGCTATTAGCAATAAAAAATAATAACAGAAGACCAACTCATAGGACTTTACATAAATCTAGGGATGCAAGAGATCTCAGAGATTATCTCTTCCAAACCCCTTCATTTTACAAATGAAGAAATTGAGTCCTAGGCATGATAATTGACTTGCTACTAGTCATAAAGAGGAATAAGCATTAGAAGTAGCATTTGAACCTTGGCCCTCTGACTGTAGATACTGCTTTGCCCAATATACCACACTGTATCCTAACTCACTTGCCCCTTGCTTCTGAAGCTCCAACAGTAACCCTGGCAGTTCTGGCAATTTTAAGAAATTGCATTAGAATACAAAGACTCTTAGGACAATCTCATCTCCCAGGACATTTGAAAGCCATACTGTTCTGGGAACTTCTGCCCTTAACACAGCTTTCCCAAAACCTCTTTTCTGGTTCAGGAGAGCTTTTGATAAATAGTAAGGGGCCAAAAACTCAGCCAACAGATAGCATGAGAGAAAGGTTGATTCCTTCACAATCAGAAGCAGGAAACAACCTAAGGAATGAAGAAAATAATGTGTAACCACAAGGGTAGAGTCCAAAACATGAAAAACATGAAAAAGTATCATGATTCAGTTGTAAATAGACTCAACTGTAGTGGCCTTTTTGATTCAATTCAATTCAATCTAATAAAAACTTATTAAGCTATATGACTACCACATGACAGACACTGTGCTAAGTGCTGGGGATACGAATGGGTTGAGGGGAACAGTACCTGTAACTTATAGTTTTATGGAGGAGGATAAAGTATAAAAGGAAGCTGAAAGGAGAGGGAGAGTACACCAGGGGGCATAATGTTCCCTTAAGTTGAAACCAAGCAAAGCTACTATTAAAAAATGGAGTTAGCTAGAAAGTTCAAGCTCTCTGTAAAAGAAGGCTTTAAGGGAATTTTAGCGTTCTACCCTCCAGCTCCCTGGGGCAGTTAGATAGAATGCACAGTGGATAGAGTGGCAAGCATGGAGTCAGGAAGACCAGAGGTCAAATCTAGCCTCAGATACTTACTAGCTGACGAAGTTACTTAAACCTGTTTGCCTCAGCTTCCTTATATGTAAAATGATCTGGAGAAGAAAATGACAAGCCAGTTTTGGCTGAGGAAACCTGAAATAGGGTCACAAAAGATGAGATTGAAAGGCCAGAATAATAATCAGCTCTCTAATCAGAACAAGGAGACTGATGAATGTGTTAAAAAGGTGTTGAGTAGCAAAAGCTGAGTCAATCTGGATGATGATGAGATTTCAGGTGACTACCTTCAGGAGAAGTTGAAGATAAGGATAAAAATCAAATTTTTGCTGTATTTTTCTTCTGGCAAAAAAAAAGAAAACTTGAAATTCATATTCCATGAAATCATACAAGAAACTTACCCAGAAGTATTAGCTACACATGAAAAAGAATAGAACATGGGAATCCACAGGTAAAAAAACATAACAAAATAAGTTGAAAGGACTGAGACACTTCATAGTCAGATAAAAGTAGTATATACATGGAGAAAAATTCACTCATCTCAGATAGACTGGACCAATAAAATAAAATTGTCAAAAAGTACCTAATTTAATTAATAGATTCACCACTATATATGCAAAATAAGCAAATTATCAAGGTGTTAATAAAGCTAGGTGAAATAATACATTAAAATTTGAAGAAATAATGGTTAGTGAATATGAAGGGAAATAATGAGAGAAGTATGAGTGCAGGGGGAGCATAAAATTACCAGATATCAAATTATATCTTTAAAAATTTGCCAAAAATGTGGATTTTGATTTAAAAATAAACATAACCAGAATACAATAATCCAGAAACAGGAATATTTAAAAGAACAAAAGTTAATAGTTCATAAAATCTTCCTCTGTTTATCTGAATTTTTCTTATGCTATGCCAGGATTGAGAGAAAAGGTCCAGAAATGGTGTGGTGTTAAGGCTTTCACTGTTAATTCTCTATTTAGTAATCTCTGTCTTTTGTTTGTGTGCTCTGGACTGATCATTGTTTTTATTGTACTATGGTCTATAAAAGACATGTCAATGATATCTGTATTTTAACATGTTTGTAATATCAAGAAATCATAATACATGATCTTTTTTTTGCAAAATTTTCATGTGTGCTGAGAAAAAATATATTCTTTAGCACTCTCATTTAGAAGATGTCACAAATCTTTTTGCTCTAGTTTATCAAATGATTTGTTTCATTATATATCTTCAATTTTGTTCATCTTTCTGCTAGACTTATTTGAAACTCAGAGAGGGAACTTTAAGTACTTATTTCAATCTGACAGGTTTTCTATATTTTGTAAGGGTTCACCTATAATTCAAGCTGATGCAATTGAATTAAATAAAATCAACATCAATAAACATTAAATGCTTCCTACCTGCAAGGAATCTGTGTGCTATTGTGTAGTAGTGGAGAAATAAAAGGACTTATGGCTTCATGACCTGAATTCATTTCCTGGTTCTCCATGTTTGTAACAGTGAACTTAGGTAAGCCTCTCTGGACCTCAATTTTCTCATCTACAAAATAAACTGATTGAACTAAATGATGAAAAGGATCTTCCAGCTTTAGATATATGATTCAGTGATTTGTCATTTAATTTCTCTGAATGAAAATGAAGATAATCTTATTTTACACACTGCTTAGATCAAATGAGGGGATCAAGTAAGGTATAGTAGGCAAAGTGATTTATAGATTGTCAAGCATAACATGTATCAGTTGTTGCCCCAGAACTTTTAACTTTATAGAATGTTACATTAAGATGCTATGATTTCTTCCCCCTGCCTCACTACATCATTTCATTTCAGATTTTGCTAGGTAAGTAACTTCTCTAGATCACATCCTCATCTGGGCCAGTGATCTTTCTTTTCACTGTGTACACTCTCTCTGTTAATATCTCATTACAGCAAAGCAGTTGAAATTTCAACTAGATAGGCTTTCAATCCTACAAGAAATTGGCACAGTTTTAAAGGTGAAAAGCATTCCACTTAGATCTATTTTTCACAATGCACTGTTTAGGGAGACAGAATATTTGCCATCAGCAACATTTCCTCTTCTCTTTGATATGATATGAAAAGGTATTTCTTTGGCAAGTGATACTTTGTAAATGTATGAAAATACTTTAATATTTGAAATTCAAATAAGTCATAGAAAACCATGTAATTATAAAATGGGAAGAAACTAATTTTGAAATGGTGGGTTCATCTGTACATAATGTAGAATTAATGGTTATTTATGAACGCAATAGGACAAGTACAAGTCATTGCACCTGTGATTGATCAGCTAAATTTATACAAATCACAATAGCGATTATATGAATCAACAAGAGTTAATAAGTATCTCTTATTTGCCAAGCATAGTGCTGAGCATTGGGTATACAAATACAAAAAGAGTGAAAAAAAATTCTTGTTGCAATGAGTTTATATTTCAATGTTGAAATAACAAGGGTGATATATGTGTATGTATGTGTGTGTGCATATACATATATATATATATCAAAAATATAAAGTGAATAAATAAAATATATGCAAAGTTGTTATATATAAGGTAGTTTGATAGGTGGGTCACTAGAAATTGAGGGGATCAGGAAAGGCTTTGTATCTAGGACCATTTCTTTGATTTAATTCATTCAGTATGCATTGATTAAGTACCTATTATGTACCAGGAGCATGCTAGGTGATGAAGAGAGACAAAAAAAAAAGTTCCAGACTTCAGAGTTTGAGTTCTATCGAAGAACATTCTCTCTCTCTCTCCTCCCCCTTTCTTTCTTTCTTTCTCTCCCTCTCTCCTCCTCCCCCCCCCCTCTCTCTCTCTGTCTCTTTCTTTCTCTCTCTCTCTTCTTCTCCTCCTCTACTCTTCTCCATTTGGTGACTGAAACTTCATTTTTGAGAAAGTTTTGTACCAGCTATCCTTCATCCTTTGGACTTCACAATCATGACTGAGTTTCCTCCTCCTCCTTCCCACTTCTCTTATTGGTGAAATCTTACCAGAAATTCTATTTGAGGGAAGAAACCATGTAGCCTCTTTCATTGTCTGGACTTTACCACTATTTCTCAGTTACTTGTTCCTTTTGCCCATACAGGATCCATCTACCATTGGTGAGTTCTTCATATAATATCTGCTTTGGGAGAGTGCCCAGACTAAACATTCCTCATCCTAGAGACTTCAAAATCAAGGCCTCTAATGGGTTAACTGGCTTTTAAAGGACGGATCTCACTCAAGATAACTTGCAAAAGCACAGACCTTAAAAAACATACTTAATTTATTATTAGAGTTATTAAAGTGCCTCTTGGTGTTGCAAAGATAAGTTTTAAGAATCAGTAGTCTTGGTCACTGTTTATGATAAAAGTATTTTACTTTTCAATTCAAATAGAGCTATGTTATTCATTTTTCAATATCACCGCTCTCTTTTTTTTTATCAATGTCATTTCTTCATCTATGTCATTAACCCATTTCCTAGCATATAATCTATCCACTCTCTATTACATTCTTAATCTAGAAGACAAAGTTATAGTCCTAGAGTTAATTGTATGTGAATTTCACCAGTTCCTATATTTGCCTCTTTAGCAGGAGACTGAGAGTGATCTTTTCCCTATAACTTCCTTATACTTTCTTTTTCTTTTTTCATTTATACTGAGAATATCAATTTTGGTATATTTAATTTCCTTCAGTGGTTATTTATCTCACTGATATTTTGGTGATCTCAAATTTAGAATGCAAATATTAATAACTCATGTTAAAGCTCTTCTAAAAATGGTCTACCCCTCCACCCAGCTACAACACAAACAATACACACAGAGCCACTATAACTACAGAAGTGGAAGGGGTTGCATAAGATTGAATGAAATTTCCTGTTTTCCTATTTCATTGTTCAGCCTTTCTATGCTAAGATTGATGCTCAGTTACCACACAATAGTGTGTTGCCAGGACTAGAAATGAAGATTTTTCCAGAGTAGAATACACTCTCAAAGTTTGTAATCTACTGTATTAACTTTTAGGAAGCTAGAATCACTTCCATGAAATGAAAAATCACTGGAGTACTTCATTTAAAGAACATTAGTTATTTTTTTCACCTCAACAGTGTTTTATTTTTCCAATTACATGTAAAGATAATTTTCAACATTCACTTTTATAAGACTTTAAGTTACAATATTTTTTCTCCCTCACTCCATCCCAAAACTCCTTTCAAAGAAGGCAAACACTGTGATATAGGTTATACAAGTACAAGCATATTACACACATTTCCCCATTAGTCATATTGTGAAAAAGAATCAGAACAAAAGGGAAAAACACAGGAAATTAAAAACAAGAAAAAAATGAAAATAGTATGCTTCAATCTGCTTTTAGACTCCACAGTTCTTCCTCTGGATGTGGTTTGCATTTTCTATCACGAGTCTTTTGGAATTGTCTTAGATGATTGTATTGCTGGGAAGATCTAAGCCTACCATAGTTAATCATCACACAATGTTGTTGTTACTGTGTATAATGTTCTCCTGGTTTTATTCACTTCACTCAGTATCAGTTCATGTAAGTCTTTCTAGGTGTTTCTGAAATGTGTGTGCTCATCCTTTCTTAAAGCACAATAGTATTCCACTACATTCATATATCAAAGCTTGTTCAACCATTCCTCAGTTGATGGGCATCTCCTCAATTTTCTTTTTTTTTTGCCACCAAAAATTGCTATAAATATTTTTGTACATGTGGGTCCTTTTCCTGTTTATATGATCTCTTTGGGATACAGACCTAGAAGTGATATTGCTAGATCAAAGAGTATGAACAGTTTTATAGCCCTTTGGGCATAGTTCCAAATTATTCTCCAGAACAGTTGGATCAGTTCATAACTCCAGCAACAATACATTAGTGTTCCACTTTTCCCACATCTTCAACATTTATCATTTTCCTTTGCTGTTGTATTAGCCAATCAGATGGCAAATCAGAATTGTTTTAATTTGCATTTATCTAATGAATAGTTATTTAGAACATTTTTTCATATGCCTATAGAAAGCTTTGATTATTTCATCTGAAAACTGCCTGTTCACATCCTTTGACCATTTGTCCATTGGGGCATGACGTGTATTCTTTTAAATTTGACTTAGTTCTCAATATATTTGAGAAATGAAGCCTATATCAGAAACACTGGCTGTAAAAATTATTTCTCATCTGTCTGTTTTCCTTCTAATCATGGTTGTGTTGGTTTTCTTTGTGCAGAAATTTACTTTAATGTAATAAAAATTATCCATTTTGCATTTCATAATGTTCTCTATCTCGTGTTTAGTCATACATATTTCCCTTCTCCATAGATCTGACAGGCAAACTATTCCTTGCTCTCCTAATTTGCTTCTGTTGTCAATGCTTTATGTCTAGATCATGCACACATTTTGACCTTATCTTGGTTTTTGGAGTAAGAAGTTGGTCTATGCCAAATTTCTGCCATACTGTTTTCCTGTTTTCCCAGCAGTTTTTGTCAAATAGTGAGATATTAACCCAGAAGCTGGAGTCTTTGGGTTTATCAAAGGGTAGATTACCATAGTCATAGACTGCTGTGTCTTATGTACCTAATCTATTACATTGATCTACTATTCAATTTCTTATTCAGTACCAAATAGTTTTGATGATTGCTGTTTTATAACATATTTTTAGATCTGCCACAGAAAGGCCATCTTCCTTTGTATTTTTTTTAATTAATCCCTTTGACACATTCTTGAGCTTTTATTCTTCCAGATGAATTTTGTTATTATTTGTTCCAGATCTATAAAATATGTTTAGTAGTTTGATTGATATGGCACTGAATAAGTAAATTCACTTAGGTAGAATTGTAATTTCATTATATTAGCTCAGCTTACCCTTGAGCAATTCATATTTTACCAATTGTTTATATCTGACTTTATTTGTGTGAAAAGTGTTTTCTAACTGTGTTCATATAGTTCCTCAGTTTGTCTTGGCAGGTAGACTCCCAAATATTTTATATTGTCTACAAATATTTTAAATGAAATTTGTCTTTCTCTCTCTTGCTGCCGGGCTTTGTTGGTAATATATGAAAATGCCAATGATTTATGTGGGTTTATTTTATATTCTGTGATTTTGCTAAAATTGTTAATTATTTCTAGATGTTTTTTAGTTGATTATCTAGGATTCTCTAACTACACAATTATATCATCTACAAAGAGTGATAGCTTTGCTTCTTCTTTGCCTAGTCTAATTCCTTCAATTTCTTTTTCTTCTCTTATTGCTAAACCTAACCTTTCTAGTACAATATTTAATAACAGTGGTGATAATGTACATACTTATTTCACCCCCTATCTTATTGGTAATGCTTCTGGCTTATTCTCATTACATATAATGCTTGCTGGTGGTTTTAGATAAATGCTACTTATCATTTTAAGGAAAACACAATATATTCCTATGCTCTCTAGTTTTTTTTTTTTTAAAGAGGAATAAGTATTGTATTTTGTCAATTTTTTTCTGCACCTATTGAGCTAATCATATGATTTCTTGTCAATATGGTCAATTATACTGATAGTTTTCCTAATATTGAACCAGCCCTGCATTTCTGACATAAATCCTATGTAGTCATAGTATATTACATGTGAGATAAATTGTTGTAATCCCTTTGCCAATATTTTATTTAAAATTTTTGCATCAATATTCATTAGGGAAATTGGTCTACAATTTTCTTTCTCAGTTTTGACTCTTCATGGTTTAGGTATCAGCACAATATTTGTGTCATGAAAATAATTTGGTAGGACTCTACCTATTTTTCCAAATTGTTTATATAGTATTGCAATTAATTGTTCTTTAAATATTTGGTAGAATTCACTCGTAAATCCATCTGGACCTAGAGATTTTTTTCTTAAGGAGTTCATTGATGGCTTATTCAATTTCTTTTTTATAAAATGGGATTAAGTATTTTATTTCCTCTTCTATTAATCTGAACAATTCAACTATTTTTTATAAATATTCATCCATTTTACTTGTATTTGTTAGATTTATTGGCATACAGTTGGACACAATAGCTCCTAATTATTGTTTTATATTCCTTTTCATTGGTGGTGAATTCACCATTTTCATTTTTAATGTTGGTAATTTGGTTTTCTTCTTCCTTACTTTTAGTCAAATTAACCAAAAGTTAATTTATTTTATTGGATTTTTCATAAAACCAGCTCTTAGTTTTATTAGTTCAATAGTTTTTGTATTTTCAGTTTTATTATTCTCTCCTTTGATTTTCAGATTTTTTAATTTGGCATTTAATTGGGGATTCTTATTTTGTTCTTTTTCTAAATTGTATAATTCCATACTCAACTCATTGATCTGTTCTTTCCCTATTTTATTCTTGTAAGCATTTTGAGATATAAAACTTCCTCTAAGTACTCATTTGGCTGCATCCCATAAATTTTGGTATGTTATATCATTATTGTCATACCCTTTGATGAAATCATTGATTGTTTCTATGATTTGTTATTTGACTCACTCATTCTTTAGGATTAGATTATTAGTTACCTATTAATTTTTAGTTTATCTTTCCACGGTCATTATTGCATATAATTTTCATTGCATCATGATCTGGAAATCATGTATTTAATATTTCTGCCTTTCTGTATTTGATTATAAGGGATTTTTATACCTTAATATATGGTCTTTATTTTTTTTGGTAGATGCCATCTATTGCTGAGAAAAAGGTATATTCCTTTATATTCCCTTTCATTTTTCTTCAGAGTTTTATCATATGTAACTTTCTAAAACCCTATTCACCTCCTTAGCTTCTTTCTTGTTTATTTTGTGGTTATATTTATCTAGTTTTGAGAGGGGGCTTTGAGGTCTCCCACTAGCACAGTTTTTATGCTATTTCTTCCTGTAACTCTCCTCTAAGAATCTGGATGAAATACCACTTGGTGCATATGTGTCTAGTATTGTTATTACTTTATTGTCTATGGTGCCTTTTAGCAAGATGTAGTTTCCTCCTTTTTCTCTTTTAATTAGATCCATTTTTACTTTTGCTGTACCTGACATCAGGATTGCTACTTTTTTTTTTCCCTGCAGTTGAAGCATAGTAGATTATGATATATTCCCTTATTTTAACTCAGTGTGTTTCTCTGCTTCAAATGTGTTTCTTGTAAAAAAAAACATATTGTAGGATTCTGGTTTTTTGATTCACTCTCCTATCCACTTTCATTTTGTGGGAGATTTCATTCCATTCACATTCATAGTTATGATTACTATCTGTGTATTTAACTCCATCCTATTTTTCCTTTGTTTAAGCTTTTTCCTTTCCTTTCACTTTATTCCTCCTCAACAGTGTTTTGCTTCTGACCACTGCCACCCTCAATCTGCTCTCCACTTCCATTTACTTTCCCTTTTCTTTCCCCTTTCCCTACTTAATTCCCTATAGGGTAAGATAAATTTATATACCTAATTGAGTGTTTATGTAATTCCATCTTTGAGCCAAATCAGATGATAGTAAGGTTCAAATAATGTTCACCCCTTTCCCTTCATTCCTTGTACTGCAATAGCTCTTTTGTACCCCTTCATGTAATATAATTTACCTTATTCTGCCTCTCCCTTTCCTCTTCTCCCAGTAAAATCATTTTTACCCCTTAATTGTTCTATAATATCACATCAAAATCAACTCATAATCACACCCTGTCTCTATGAAAACCCCTTTTAACTGCCCTAATAAAGATATGGTTTTCAAGAGTTATAAGTATCATCTTCATGTGTAGGGGTGTAAACAATTTAATCTTATTGAATAACATTTTTTTCCTTCCTGTTTACCATTTTATGCTCTCTTGAATATTGTATTTAAAGATTAAAATTTCCCCACATATACAAAAATATTTATAGCAGCTCCTTTTTTTTGTGGTGGCAACTTGGAAACTGAAGGGTTGCCCATCAATTAGGGAATGGATGAACAAGTTGTGGTATATGAATGTAATGGAATACTATTGTGGTATAAGAAATGATGAGCACACAGATTTTGGAAAAACCTGGAAAAACTTACATGAATTAATACTGAATGAAGTGAATAGAACCAGGAGAACATTATACACAGTAATAACAACATTTTGTGATGATTAACTATGGTAGACTTAGATCTTCTCAGCAATACAATGTATAAGTAGAGCCTATATCAGATTGCATGCTGTCTTGGGGATGGGGGAGAGGAGTGGGAGGAGGATAAAACTTAAAATTAAAAGTCTTATGGAAGTGTATGCTAAGAACTAAAAATAAATTAATTAATTATACAGGAAAAAGATAAATTTTCTGTTCAGCTCTGGACTTTTCATCAAGAAAGTTTGAAAGTCCCCTATTTCATTGAATATACATCTTTTCCCCCTGAAAGATTATGCCCAATTTTGCTAGTCTTTTAAAAAATTTCTTCAGGATAACCATCTCTAGTAACTTTATGTAATCCTAGAATGGCATCATCCCCAGACTCTGCATCATGCTGTTGTTGAATGAGCTCTAGTTTGTTAATATCCCTACTAAAATGTTCTCACCAGAACACAGTACATCAAGACTAATCACTTCCTTCATACAGGACATTCTGCCTACTTAACTAATTCTGGAATATTATATTCTGAGCCCCCCAATCTTTTAATGTTGAAACTACTAAGTCCTATGTAATCCTGCCTGAGGCTCCTTGTTATTTGAATTGTTTCTTTCTAGCTGCTTGTGTTATGTTCTCTTTCACCTGACAATTCTGGAATTTAACTATGATATTCTTTGGAGTTTTCATTTTGGAATTTCTTTCAGAAGGTGATTGGTAGATTCTTTCAATAACTATTTTACCCTCTGATTCTAGGATTTTGGGACAGTTTTCCTTGAAAATTTCTTGAAAGATGCTGTCCTGGCTCTTCTGTTTTCTTCAAAGCTTTCAGGTAGTCCAAGAGTTCTTAAATTATCTCTCCTGGATCTGTTTTTCAGATCAGTTGTTTTTCCAATGAGGTATTTTATATTTTCTTCAAGTTTTTCATTCTTTTGATTTTGTTTGATGGATTATCAAAGTCTCACATAATCAGTAGCTTCTACTTGTGCAAGCATTAGTTCTAACAAACAAACAAAAAAATAGTACTTAGTATCATAGAGATTCAGCATGATATAATGTGTTTAGAGCTGGCCTCCATGATACAAAGACCTATGTTCAACTCCTACCACTGGAAAAAAATACTTTGTGTGACCCTTGACAAATCACTTAAATTATCAATGTTCCAGAAAACTCTATAAGACCATAAGATGAAAAGAAGACGTCAACCTGCACTGAAACAGAGGGTCTCTCATATAAGATTTCCCTAAATAAATGAAATCACAGGTCCAGTCACAATATCTATCTTAGGATCATTAACATTTCTTAGAAAACAAGAAAAATAAAAGGACTTTTAGAGATGTAAACATTATTTTTAGTGTGATTCCTGGTAACCATTTAGGTATGCGGTTCCCTCTCACCCTGCTTGGGGTGAAATTCCTCATTATTAGGTGGTCCCAAGCAAGCCTACTGGAAATCTACAATTTTCAAATTTTGAAAGGATGTCATGTCTTATTCACCAAGTAGATAATGAACATAGAGCTCACAATAAACAACATTTTCTAAATGTCAAACTGTATGTAGCTCCCTTGTGCAGACATATATATTCCTATCCTTAAATAAAAGAGAATACATAACTCTATGGAAAATAGAACACAGTATGGTTTGGATATAGGGCACTGCAACATAGGTCATAGCTCTAAAATAAAACTTCTTTGCAAAGAAAAAAAGTTTATACTGAATAATCATTTCACAAAATTATTATATAAAACTGCTTATAAGTATTTTAGCTTTCTTTGGATTTCAAATAAAGCTATGTTATTCATTTTTTGATATCATTGTTTCTTTTTTTTTTTACTACTTTGATATTATTATTTAGTGCTTTTGTTATTGTTACTCTCTTAATGTTTTCACAAAATGTCATCTTTAACCATCCATTGTGTATAAAAGATACCAGGTTTTTGAAGCCATAGATGATATATTTAACCCCCCCTCCATCTTGCATTAGATTTATTGATTAATTTTCCACCTGGATTCAGAGCATGCCTTCCTTTAAAAAGACCTAGAACTCCATTTGGTCTTGAAGAATTCTTTCAGAAACTCTTTAGAAACTAGTAGCTTTGATGGCATCCTCTCTTGGACCTGGTTTTCAATCTTTAAGCATTATGTTTGTTTTTCTTATTTTTTAAGTATATCAAAATAATTACAATTTTTTCTCCACCCAAATTCACTTACCTTTTCAAATTGATCTGTGGATATCCAGGTTAATAAGCCTTGTTTTAGAACCATGCAGAACAAAGCGTTTTCAACTTGAGAGCTTTCTGAATACTTGAAGAGAACTATCACATCTCCAGAAAGTCTTTTAAAAAATTTCTTCAGGGTAACCAACTCTAGTAACTTAAGCCAATCCTAGAATGGCATCATCCCCAGACTCTATACCATGCTGTTGTACACTGAATGAACTATAGCTTGTTAATAGCCCTTCTAAAATGTTCTCACCAGAGCACAATATAGCAAGACTAATCATTTCCTTCATACGGGACATTCTGCCTTCTTAACTAATACTGGTCTAAGATTCTATTAGTTTTTTAGTTTTTTTTTTTTTTGGTCATATTATATTGTTAGCTTATATTGAGCTAAAATCCTGAAACTTTTGTCTATGAATCTATAGTTCACTAAAATACCTAGATTTTTGCACATGGAATATATTTCCATCTGCATTATCCACAACCAGTAACAGAATGCTTTATAAACAAGAACTTAGGGGATCTGAAGTTTACATTCTATACACATGGAATCTCTGAGGTAAAAGGGAATATACCTGGGGGCTTTGAAGAGAGCAAAACAACATAGCAATAGGAAACAATATGAATATACTACAATATGTGATAATGTAAAATTCATACTAAGAACCAGAGATTAGGAATCTAAGGCAAAGGTTATGTCATGATGTAATTTTTAACAATTTATACTTCTATTATTTTTTTCTTGCCATTTTAAATGGGAATGATATTTACCCTACAAAGTTTGTAGGAATGTGAGAATAAATCATGTAATTTATTTTACATCAATAAAAAATCTAGGAAAATTACCTAGTAGATAAAAATCCAAGGAGTCACTCATTATTGTTGTTTGCATAGTTCAGCTTATTTTTATCCCATTTTAGATATATTTGCACTTAACCAGGGTGGCAGTCACACATTGTTGAAATTAAAATTTCTTGGTTACATATAACAGGTATACAGAAGAAAATCATCTCTGGGGAACCTAAATTATCTGAACCCCCAGTTCCTTGTGATGTGCAACTATTTTATGACAATCTATAGATGGCAATGTGGTATTGAGATAGCTGGCCTTGTTATTAGGAGCCTGACACAAGTCTTAGGCATGACACATACTAACTTTGTGACTGTGGACAATATGTTTAGCCACCAATAGTTTTTTAACACTATAATTTGCTAATCAGTTTCTTATTTTCATAGCAAAGGAAGTTCCTACATTGGGAATTGTCTCCTAAATCAATAACATCAAAAGTTTGGGCCAACTAAATTTTTTAAAAATAAAATTTATGAAAAAAAAACTAGCTCACTGGCTAAGGTTTTTCAGTAACAGAGTCATGGTCTGTAGCATTGATGATCTTCAAAGTCAGATCTAAGATGATAGATAGAAGAATTGAGTCATATGAGGGTTGGTAAAGATTACAAATAATTAATTATTTGCATCTTAGATTGGAAAAGTGTATTTGCCCAGAATCATAATGGAAAGGAACTCTTATTACTTTTTATTTTGAAAAGCAATCAGGTCGATTCTCTGGGTCTAAAGTTTTTTTTTAAAGCACTTAGTTGTTGAAATGTATTACTCTAATTATTCAGAGAAACCCAGAGTTTTAAGATTTACAAGCCATTCTGGAAAGAAACTTGAAAAGAGAGGATTTCTTTCTGATGTTTGTTTTAAGAGTCTGACAGAGTCTTAGCAATTCAAACTTATAGTTATGGGTTTTCAGACAATAAAATTATGACTAGTAGTTATATGTTGTAAGCAAAGAAAAATAACTTGGTTTTTGATTCCTCAATGTCTGCAATGGTCAGAGTTTTGAAAAGATTCTGAAGCTTCTATGGGGCTATCACAAAGGGCCATGGAACATATGTGTGGGACAATGGTACAGAGAGTTATGATGTAGACAAGTGACACTCTTTAATAATGACGGAAGATTCCATAAACTTTGAAATCGATCCTCAGCAGAAGTAGTGCACTTTTCATGCTTCTCTTGATTCTTGTATATGAAAGTCAAATTTTCTATTCAGCTCAGGTCTTTTCATCAATTTCATTGAATGTCCATTTTTTTCCCCTGAAGAATTATATACAGTTTTGCTGGGTAGGTGATTCTTGGTTTTAATCCTAGCTCCTTTGACCTCCAGAATATTATATTCCAAGCCTTCTGATCCCTTAAGGTAGGAGATGCTAAATTTTGTGTTATCCTGATTGTGTTTCCTCAATATTTGAATTGTTTCTTTCTGGTTACTTGCAATATTTCCTCCTAGACCTGGAAACTCTGAAATTTGGCTATAATATTCCTTGGAGTTTTCCTTTTGGAATCTCTTTCAGGAGGTGGTGGATTCTTTCAATTTCTATTTTACCCTCTGGTTCTAGAATATCAGGCCAGTTTTCCTTGATAATTTTTTGAAAGAAGATGTCTAGGATCTTTTTTTGATCATGGCTTTCAGGTTGTCCAATAATTTTTAAATTATCTCTCTTGGATCTGTTTTCCAGGTCAGTTGTTTTTCCAGTGAGATATTTCACATTGTCTTCTATTTGTTTTCATTCTTTTGGTTTTGTTTTATATTTTATTGATTTCTCATAAAGTCACTAGTTTCCATTTGTTCCATTCTAATTTTAAAGTAATTATTTTCTTCAGTGAGCTTTTGGAGCTCCTTTCCCATTTGGCCAATTCTGCTTTTTAGGGCATTCTTCTCCTCATTGGCTTTTTGGACCTCTTAACATTTGGGTTAGTCTATTTTTTAAAGTGTCGCTTTCTTTAGTGTTTTTGGGGTCTCCTTTAGCAAGCTGTTGACTCATGTTTGATGATTTTCTCACATCACTCATCTCTCTTCCCAATTTTTCCTCTACCTCTCTTACTTGTTTTTCAAAATCCTTTTTGAGCTCTTCCATGGCCTGAGACCAATTCATATTTTTCTTGGAGGCTTTGGATGTAGGAGCTTTGACTTCATTGTCTTGTTCTGGTTGTATGTTTTGATATTCTTTGTTACCAAAGTAAAATTGTATAGTCTGAATTTTTTCCTGCTGCCTGCTCATGTTTCCAGCTAATTACTAGACTTTTAAACTCTTTGTTAAGGTAGGGCTCTGCTTCCAGTGCGGAGGGTGTACTGTCCCAAGCTCCAAGGGTTTTGTTGAGCTATTTTCAGAGATATTTCTAGATACTTCTAAATTTTCAGTTCTTCCAAAGTGATATGATCAAAGGAGAGGTGTTTACTCCTTTCCTGGTTCTGTGCTCTCATCTCTGATTGACCACAAGCACTCTTTTCTGCCTTGGAGCTGTGATGAGGATTCCCTCTCTATCACTGCCACAAGCTCCACTACACTAGCACTCTTTCTCACCCTAGGACCACAACACAGGACTGTGAACCAGATCCAAACCCAGGCAAAGCAAGAGAATCCTGACTCAGTGCCAGTAAAGAAATCCCTGCAATCCCATTCTGATTAGCCATTTGATCTTCCCACTGTCTGTGGGCTGATAGCTCTAGAAGCAGCCATCAGCAGGGCTGAGCCAGGACTGGGGCTGCACTGTGCTCCTCTCTCAGCCAGGTCTGACAGATCTTTCCTCCTGATCTTTTAAGTTGTCTTTGGTATTTGTGGGTTGAGAAGTCTGAAATCAATCACAGCTGCTTGTGATTCAGTCCCCTGAATCCTATTCCTGATGTGCTATGGCATGGTCTTTGCCTGAGCAGCCCAAGCTGAGCTGTGCTCCTATCCCAGCCTGGCACAACAGACCTTTCCCATCAACCATACAGGTTGCCTTGAACTGGAAATTTGTTTAACTTTGTCTTTTTGTGGGTCCTTCTGCTCTAGAATTTGTTTAGAGTCATTTTTACAGGTATTTGGCAGGGTTTTGGGTGGGGGACTCAAACAAGTCTCTGCTTTTACTTCACCATCTTTCTTTTTTTTCTTCAATAAACATTTTAATTGATAACCTGCCCAATATCCCAGTTCCACTAAGGAAAAAAAGTAACCCTGAAAAATAAAACACTTAACACATAGCTGCACAGTCCAACAATCCAACAAAGCAAATTTCCTCATAGGCTATGTCTTAAAATATCTCTTTATTCAGTTTACTTTTATACCTCACCATTATGAAATTAGTGGAATGATTTATTTTAATTCTTTTGACCTGCTTTTTTTTTATTGCATTGGTCAGAGTTCTAAAGCCCTGTAAAGTTTTGTTTTGCTTTTTTTCTCTAACATTTTTATCAATGCGTTTCTTGTTCTCTTAACTTTCTATCAATTTATAAAAGTCTTTCCAGTTCTGAAACTCTCCATTTTATAATTTAGCATGGCAAAGAATTATTCCATTTCATTCATATACCACAATTTGTCTAGATATTTCAAAGTAGGAAGACATCCCAATAATTTATAATTAGGGGCTACTATGAAAAGATTCACTGCAAATAATTCTATACATATAAATATTTTTTCTTAGTTTTTTTTTTATTCTTTTGGGGGTATATGCCTAATTGTTGTATTGCTAGATCAAACAGAATGCAGAGTTTTGTAATTTTCTGGGCAGAGTTTCAAATTAGTTTAAGCATGTCTAGAGTAATTCACAGATCCTTCCACATTGTACCAATGTACATACTTTTTTTTTTTCCATATCCCCTAAAACATTTGTCATTTTTGTCTTTAATCAACTTTACCCGTCTGACAGGTATCAGGTAGAGTCAAAAAGTTGCTTTAATTTAATTTCCTTAATTATTAGTGACTTAAAACATTCTTTTCATATGATTGGTGATAATTTTTTTTCTTGGAAAACTGTCTGTTCATATGTTTTGTCCACTTAACCCTTGGAGGGTGGGAAAAGGGGAAGGGAATAAGCATTTATATATCATCTTCTGTGTTCCAGCAACTGTGCTGAAATATTTTTACAAATATTGTCTCATTTTGTCTTCACAACTACTTTGTGAGGTAGGTGTTATTATCATCACCATTTTATAATTGAGAAATTTGAGGCAAAAAAAAAAAGTTAAGTCACTTGGCCAAGGTCACACAAATAGTGAGTGCTTGAGGCTGGAATTGAAATCAGGGCTTCCTTATCCAGGCCCACCACTCTTTCCACTGTACCATTAGTTGCTCCTAATGGATCTTAGTCTTATAAATGTGCATGAACTCCTTGTTTATCTTAGATATAACTTTATCAGAGAAACTTTCTACAAATGTTTTCCTAGTTGCCTGTTTCCTGTTCAATTTTACTAAATTTAATTTGTTGATACAAAATGTGTTATATAATTAAAATTGTCCATTTTCTCTTGTGCAATATTGTCTATCACTTCTATAATAATGAAACCTTCTGTTTATGATCTGACTACTTATATGTAGGTCATTTGGAGTTAATCTTGGTATATGGCATAAGGTATTGGTATAAACTTTATTTCTCATAATTTCTGTCAGACTACCATCCAGTTTTCCAAGAGTTCTTTTCTTTATGGTCATTTCTCCACTAATTTATGTACATTGCACACTTTATTCCACTGATTCTCATTCTCTCTCTCTGTCTCTGACTCTGTCTCTGTCTGTCTCTGTCTCTGTTTCTTTCTCTGTCTCTCTGTCTCTGTCTCTCTCTCTCTCTTTCCCTCCCTCCCTCACCTCTCTCTCTCTTTTTTTATCTCTCTCCACTCTTACACTCCCTCCTTCAGCACCTTGTGAGTACAAAGTGATTTTAATTACCACTGCTTTGCATTATGCTTTCAGATCCAATACTGATAGACCTCTTCCTTTGCACTTTTTTACCCCCTTGAGATTCTTAATGATTATTTCCTCCATGTGAATTTCATTATTATTATTTTTAGGTATATAAATATTTTATTGAGATGGCACTGAATAAGCAAATTAGTTCTGACAGTATGATCATTTTTAGTATATTGGCTCATCTGAATTATAAACAATGTTTCTCAAATTATTGTTTTCTTATAAAAAAGTATTGTATGGTTAGAATATAGTTATTTGGGAAAATCTTTGTATATAAACTACCCAATATTTTATAGCATTTGTAATCATTTTGAATGGAATTTCTCTTTTTATCATTTTCAAGGCTAGATTTATTTTGTTGTTGTTGTTAATAGGATTATTGATCCATTACATGGATTTGTTTTGTATCATCCAATGTTGTGTTAGTTTTTAATTATTTCATTTAATTTTCAACAACTCTCTAGTCATCTCTAAGAAAACCATCCCATCACTTAAAAAAGGGTGAATTTAATTTCTTCTCTGTTTATGCTTACTCTTACATTTTCTTGTCTTGTTATACCTGACATTTCTAGCACTTTTAAATAGTAGTGGTAATATAGGCATCTTTGATTACTCCTAATCTAAAACAGCCTCTGCATTTTCTTTTTTATATAGAATGATTACTTTGAGATTTTAAAAAACATCATTTACTATGTCAAGCAAAATTCTATTTATAACTATATCTTCTTCAGTTTTTAATAGAAATGATTACTGGTTATGTTAAAAGCCTTTTCAACATCTATTAACACAAATATATATTTTATTATTCTATTATTAAGCTGATTTGTTATATTTACAGTCTTTCTTGTTTTGAAACAGTCTTGAGTTCATTGTATATGTCCAGTCTACTTATAATGTCTAATCTTATTATATGTTAAAGACACCTACTTGCAAATATTTTACTTAATTTTTGTTTCAAAATTCATTTTGAATATTGGCATGTAGATTTATTTATCTGCTTTATTTTTCTTTAGGTATTAAGACCAGATATTCATCATATAAAGATATATGGTAAGTGCTTTATTTTCTTATTATTGCAAATAGTTAATGTAGTATTGAAATTAATCATTCTTTGAATGATTTGGGCACCTCTGGTGGCAGTGGAGGGGGAATCCTCCTCAGAGTTCCAAGGCAGAAAAGAGTGCTTCTGGTCATTCATAGACCAGAGCACAGTCCAAGAAAGGAGTAAACACCTTGCTTTTGATCATACCTTGGAAGAACTGAAAGTTATAGGTCCCTAGAAGTATCTGTGAAAACAGCTGCACAAAAGCCCTGAAGCTTGAGACAGTACATTCTCCACACTGAAACCTGACCCCTACCTCAACAAAGAGTTTAAGTAATTGTAATAATAAATTGTAAGTAATAAGTAAGTCAAGTAATTGACTGGGAACATGAGCAAACAGTGCAAAAAAGTCAGACCATAGATTCTTACTTTGGTGACAAAGAAGATCAAAACATACAACCAGGAGGAGACAACAGAGTCAAAGCTCTTACAACCAAAGCCTCCAAGAAAAATGTGAATTGATCCCAGACCATGGAAGAACTCAAAAAGGATTTTGTGAAGCAAGATATACAGATGAAAAACTGGGAAGAGAAATGAGACTGATACAAGGAAATCATGAAAAACAACTCAACAGCTTGATAAAGGAGACCCAAAAAATACTGAAGAAAATAACACCTTAAAAAATAGCCTAACCTAAATGGCAAAATAGACCTAAAAAGCCAATGAGGAGAAGAATGCCCTAAAAAGCAAAATTGGCCAAATGAAAAAGGAAGTCCAAAAGCTCACTGAAGAAAATAAGTCCGTAAAAACTAGAATGGAGCAAATGGAAGCTAATGACTTTATGAGAAATCAAGATACTGTAAAACAAAACCAAAAGAATGAAAAAATAGAAAATAACGTGAAAT
Source organism: Vombatus ursinus (assembly GCF_900497805.2). Classification (NCBI taxonomy): domain Eukaryota; kingdom Metazoa; phylum Chordata; class Mammalia; order Diprotodontia; family Vombatidae; genus Vombatus; species Vombatus ursinus. Next base: position 3,843,881 of record NW_020949351.1, on the reverse strand, counting down.
ATCTTATTGGAAAAAAATGACCTGGAAAATAGGTTGAGGAGAGATAATTTAAAAATTATCACACTACCCAGAAACCATAATAAAAAATAGAGCCTAGACATCATCTTTTAAGAAATTATCAAGGAAATCTGCCCTGATATTCTAGAACCAGAGGGTAAAATAAAAATGGAAAGAATCCACCACTCATCTCCTGAAAGAGATCCCCAAAGGAAAACTCCTAGAAATATTATAGCCAAATTCCAGAGTTCCCAGGTCAAGGAGAAAATATTGTAAGCAGCCAGAAAGAAATATTTCAAGTATTGCCAAAACACAATCAGGATAACACAAGATTTAGCAGCTTCTACATTAAAGGACCAGAGGGCTTGGAATATAATATTCTGGAGGTCAAAGGTGATAGGATTACAGCTTAGAACCACCTACCAAGCAATACTGAGTATAATCCTTCAGGGGAAAAAAATGGTCACTCAGTGAAATTGAGAGCTTTCAAGCATTCTTGATGAAAAGACTAGAGCTCAATAGAAAATCTGACTTTCAAATACATGACTCAAGAGAAGCATGAAAAGATAAATAGGAAAGAGAAATCATAAGGGACTTATTAAAGTTGAACTGTTTACATTCCTACATGGAAAGATGATATTTGTAACTCATCTGACCCTTCTTGGTATTAGGGAAGTTGGAGGGAAATTATATGTGTGTGTATATAGATAGATAGATAGATAGATGGATAGATGGCCCAGGGTGACTTGAAGATGAAGAGGTGATATCTAAAAAATAAAATTAAGAGGTAAGAGAGGATTAAGTTGGGAGAAGGAGAAAGGGAGAGGAAGAATGGGGTAAATTATCTCACATAAAATGACAAGAAAAAGCTTTTACAGTGGAGAGTAAGTGGGGGAAGATGAGAGGGAATGAGAGAATCTTATTCTCATCAAATTTGGCTTAAGGAGGGAATAACAGACACACTCAATTGGGTATGGAAATCTATCTTACCCTGCAGGAAAATGGTGGGGAGGATAAGAGAGCAGAGGGTTGATAGAAGAAAGGGCAGATTGGGAGTGGGGATAATGAGAAGCAAACACTTCTGAGGAGGGACCTGGTTAAAAGACAGAATAGAATAAATGGGGTGGGGGGCAGGATAGGATGAAGGGAAAAATAATGTTTTTCACAACACTAAAAAAAACTGAAACTTAATAGAAGATTTGCATACAAGAGCCAAGAGAAACATAAGACTGATCACAAGGGATTCAATAAGGACAGATCATTTATTTTTACATATGTAAAATGTAAAACATATGTCTAAGATTGTCATTAGTAATTGGGTAGTTCATAAGAAAGATTGGGGTAGACTTGAGTGTGATATGACTTTCAAAAAGTAAAACCATTTAGGAACAGCTAAAAAGAGTAATTATTTTATACAAATGAGGTGTGAGAGGAAGAATCAACACAGAGAAATTAGATGGGGAGGAGGGTTGGTGGTTTTGGTTACCTATTTTCAATGGGAATGGGTTTAAGAGGGAACAATACATATATATCTAGAAGAGTATAAAATCTTAATTCAGAAAAAATAAAAAGATAAGGGGATAGGGAGGGCAAAGAGGACAAGGGAGTGATCTCTAAAGGGTAGAGTGAGGGAATAGGTTATAGGGGGTTATAGAAAAAATTTTAAATTTGTGGGAATGGGAGGTTAGGGGAGGGATCCTTCCAGGGAGGGTAGGCTAAGTAATAGGAGAGCAAGGTAGCAGTAAGAAGTAAGGGACAGAAGTCAGGAGGGATAGGAAATAAGAAATATGTGCAAACATAAAAACAAAGATCAGGAGTAGAAATTGTTTGGGAAATTTGATGTCTCTATGTGTATGTATGTACATACGTGTGTGTGTATGTATGTATGTACATGCGTGTGTATGTACTTACGTATGTATGTATATGTGTATGTATACATCTATATATAAATATAACCATATCTAATTATAGCCTTCTTGGGAGAGGGGGAGAAGGGGGAAAAATAACAAAGTAAAAAGTTCACAGCAGAGAACCAAAGAAAACTTACAAGGAAGCAAAGAAAATATGGACAGCTCTCAACCCAATGTGTAGTATTGATTATATAGAATTTCTTGAAATTAAAATTTATCACTACATATTTTGAATATTCTTTAGTTCTGCTATGCATGTGCCATGATTTTTTTTTCTTTTCTTATTTTATATTTGTTTTTATTTAGTATATAAGTTCATGTTTTTTTTTTCTTTTCTCTATTCTGTATTTTTGTTCTGGTTTTTAAGTCTAAAATATATTTAAAAAAATAATGCATTTGCCAAGCATCATCAAAGGATAAAGAAATTTAAAAAATTAAAAATAAAAATAACAACTGGATTCTAGCAGCTTTGCATACTTCTAATGAATTGCTTTGTCCCCTACAGTGAGGGTAGTACCAATTATCCAAAAAGCAATTGATCAGAGATGAGGGAGTGGCCAAGGCAGATTTACAACAACCTCCTCTCTGTTATTGCTTTTATCTCCAAAACTTAGATGCTTGGTTAGTTCTCTTGTTGTTTGGATAATTATCAAAACAGGGTTGATGTGACATTATGCCATGTAGCTATATGATAGTTCATTCTGAAGAACCCATTACACAATCCTTAAAATGCTATAGAAGTAATCTTTGTTACTATTTCTATTTCTTATTGTTTGCAATTTTAGCATAATTAAAGCTTTCTATTTTACAACTCACATTACAACTTAATCTCAACCCATAAGTAATACCTATAGGTTGAAACACAATCAATTTATTTTAATAATCTGATAAAACTGATTTAACTTCAAAAATTAAACCACAATGAGTAATACATTATATAGTCTGTGACATTGCTTAAGAAGTGAGTCATCTTTTTATGAAAACTACCAAAGAATATAAATACTCTATATGCATTTGTAGTTATTATCTTAAATTATAGATTCTCTATGAGGTCAAGAATAAAATTATAGACCCTTCTCAAGTAAGTAAAAAATATATTAAAAAAAAAGTTTCCTACATTCTGACCAATATTATATATTCTGTCCCTGAAAATGACCTATACCAGATGCTTCAAAGGTAGAAGCTATTCTTAGCCCTAAAAATGTCTTGTTCCTTATTGAGAGAGTAAGCTATTTTTGAAAGTTCAATCTCATTGGTTTATTACCATTTATATCTACAGCACAAAGGCTAAAAATGTTAAAGGAAACCTTTCTAAATCTTCTGAAAGAAAATATAGAATATTTTCTCATTAAAAGTAAATTATGTTATTTTTCAGAAAATGAGACTATTAGTGCCAGTCTTCAAGGAAAAATCTAATAGATGCCATGCTTTCCTGATTTTCAATGTTCTAACATGCATAATTTAGCATTCACTTACCCCCTTGAAATTATGTTCACTAAGAAAAATTCATTTTGTGGTTTTATATGTTATTATGAAATTATAAACTTGTAAGATTAAATGTACTTTAGATAAGTGATGTGTGTTTATATAAAGTAGTTGATAGAAAATATTGCTATGTGTCTGAGGCCAGATTTAAACTCAGGTCCTCCTGACCCCAGGGCCAGTGCTCTCTCTACTATCCATTGTACCTCATGGCTGCCCCAGTAGCTGCGTTTCTTAGAAAAAAATAAAATAAAATAAGACAAATCAAAACAGATAAACAAATGTATCAAACATAAGATTAGAAAGAACTTTAGGAGCTCATCCCATCTATCCCTAGTGGCTTTGAATGCTCCAAAATGTGAATTTAATTATTTTTTCATCCCCCAAATTAATCCCCAATTATACTCAATTATTTTACTCTGCTGATTCAACATTGATTATAGCATGCCCACCTTTGCACTTAAGTCACTGTGACGATGACCTTAGGTTCTTGAAGTCTGTGCCTGTGGAACATAAACTCTCCCAGATTCTACCATGCTAAAATATCTTTGCATATGCTCCAGGAGGTTGGTAGTTTTAGTTTTCTGAGTCATAGCTTAGCTAGATAAAAATTGCTCATGTGGACAGCTAGGTAGCATATTGGATAGAGAATTTCAAATCTTGCCTCAAACATTTACTATGTGATGTTGGGCAAGTCACTTAAACTCTACCTCAGTTTCCTTAACTGTAAAATGGGCTTAATAATAGCACCTAACTCACAGGGTCGTTGTAAGGACCAAATGAGATAATATTTGTAAAATGCTTAGCACAGTATTTAATTCATAGTAGGTCACCTAACAAAGGAGTCAAGAAAAATACAAAATGGCTTTTGATATTATATGATCCCTTTCTTCTCCTTCAATGTAAATGGGAAAGGAAATTGAAAATGCTAAGAATCATATTTTGGATCATCTTTAAACATTCATTGAGTTGTTGTAATTCCAACTTTGAGATCCCTGTGCAGTTATCAATGCAGAGACATCTCACTGGAGGAACTTAATCATATAATTTTTGCCACTCTCACAAGAATCAAAACAAATACTTTTATTCAACATTTTACATTTTGGTAGAACTTAAAAAAAATCTCATATTTCTATAGCAGAGTAATTTTTATAAAGGACTTATTTCCATAATGATCCTGTGAAGTAGGTAGTCAAACTAATATGATCCCTATTTTACAAAATGAGAAAGTATCTTTTCAGAGTCAGGGAGTGACTTACTCAAGATCATAGCCAATAAATGGCAGCACTGTAATTCAAATGAGATAAATGATATCTAAAGTCTCCTACCATTTTTGGAATTTTTTTTACTCCCTGTAGTTTTGTGACATTTAAAACCCTCCAAAGTATGACTCCAGACTACCTTTACGTTATTCCTTTTTGTCTACCAGTAGTCAAATTAGCCTACTTGCCTTTCCCTATACACAACATTCTATCTCCTACCTCTTCTCCTTTTACAACTCTATAGCAGCACTATTAAAGAACATTGGAGTTTAAAAAGTCAGGCTTTTGTTTCAGTGATAAGCTTAAGGTCATTAAAAATGCTGAACAATTTGCAAAATGTCATATAGATCATTATCTTTCTCCTGTGCAATTCTGGGTCAGGTTAATTGACTATCTACACTTTCTGCCTATATGGACAGAACTATGACAATCTTATTCCCCTATGCTGGGAATACTCTCTCTTTTCACTTCTAACTATAGAGATCACTAACTTGCTTTAAGGCAGAGGTCAATTAGCACCCCTTGAAGCTACTTTTCCCTCCTTCCTCTCATCACTTTGAATTTATTTGTGTCATCTGAATTTACTTACATGTGGACATGTATTCTTCCAGAGGTAGCCATGTGGTGCAGTGGATAGAGAACTGGGGCAATAGTCGGAAAGACCTGAGTTCACAACACATCAGACATGAACTAACTGTGTAACCCTGGGTAAGTCACTTAACCTTTTCTTGCCTCAGTTTTCTCAAATGTAAAAATAAAGATAATAACAGTACCTTCATAATATTGTGTGAATCAAATGAGATAATAGCTATAAAAGCAATCATCACAGAACTTGGCACATAGTAATTGCTATGTAAATATTTATTCCCTTCCATTTCAGGAAAATGTAATCTTTTGTTTTTTTTTTGAGGTGGAGGAACAATTGCTTTCACTTGTCGTTTTGTACTGCAAGGGTCTAGCACAGTAACAGAAACATGACAGACACTTACTAAGTGTTTAATTCATTTATTGACTTCATGAGATAGTTGTTTTATGCAGCTAGGTGGTGCACTGGATAGAGCACCAAGCTTGGAGTCAGGAAGACTCATCTTCCTGAGTTGAAATCTGGCCTCAGACAGTTACTAGATCTGTGACCCTGGGCAACTCTGTTTCTCTCAGTTTCCTCATTTGTAAAATAAGTTGGAGAAGGAAATGACAAACCACTCCATTATCTTCACCAAGAAAAGCCCATATGAGGTTATGAAGAGTTGGACGTGGCTAAAACAAATGAACAACAACAAACCATTTATGAAAGTTTAAAATACCTACAATACAAACTATGTTCAAAATACATATCTATTTCATCAACATCTATTACAAAGGATTAGGAGATAGGCAAATTGACAAAGGTGGTGAGATCCATTAAATTTAGTAAAAGAAAAAAAACATATATTTCTATTTAGTGATTTCATGGGAAAGGTGGGTACATTATAATAAAGCTCAATGTCTTTTTTCCATGTATTTCCTGTAGGTATTCCATTTATTTCCCAATTGGTCCTTCCTTCCTTTCTTCTCACCCTCTTTTTTTTTTTCTTTGGCCCAAAGGAACATAAATTTCTTGAAATTGGGAAATTGGGCTTTGATAAAGCCTATTGGGATACAAATGGAGCTACTTGACTATGCCTTAAACAGAAATCACTCTGGCTTTCACTGATTGGTCAATAATGGATCCCAACTCAAGCCTCAATTGGTTATTCTTTGGGTTTTGTTGACTCAGAGTGAATGTAAAGAGCAATTGTTTCTGTTCTGGCCAGATAAGTTGATTTTTTTTTGAGTAGGTAAAAGAGGTCTTTTTTTGGGGCCTCATTTCTTACCTATCCTTAATCACTGAATGAGTGTTGTTTCAGAGAAATTGAGACTTGGGAAAGACTTTAGCTTAAAAAAGCCAAGGTCTCCCACTGCATAGGAGGCCAATTCTAGTCATCCAGATCTATATCTTGCCACTGGACTCGGATAGCTATGGAGGAGAGAGTAAGGCTGGGGTGATTTTTGCACACCCCTGCCTCAGTTAAATACAATTCACTCGCAAATCATGACATCACCTTCCTGACACCATTGGTCTTTTTCTTATTACAATATATGGATGAACTTGAAGTATCCATATCAAAAAGTGCATGCTTCTAATGCTTCTAACAGATTGTGAGAGATTTCTTCTTTGTAGTGCACCTAAAATTATCTAGCTGCAATACAATCCTCACATTTGCTTCTCCTACAATAATGCTTGAACATTATTATCTAAGCCAATTTAGCATTGGCTAAGTAACTATTTTGTCTAGTTTAAAAATATCCTCCAATTTTATCTCCTTCAGTTTAAATAACTGTTATTTACTTAGCCTTTCCTCATAAGATTAAGATTTTTTTAAAAAAGTTATTTTTTTGGTTTCACTTAATATTGATACACTGTTGAGATTTAGGGGTTCTGGGACCCCAAAATCACAACTCCTGGGTCCTTTTCTAATGAATTTGACCCAAGCCTTCTTTCAGCCAAAGATAAGGTTTATTAGAATATCCGTCATATTGGGAAGACTCTTAAGAAATTTAAGCATTTGTGTCACTAATGCAAGTGGGCCAGATTTTAAGAGTCTGAACGCTTGGCTAGATTATAAGAATCTGAGCATTTGGCTACATTCTAAGAATCTTAACAATAGCTAGATTTCAAGAATCTGAGCACCTTAATGGAGACAAGATGGAGCTTATATATAGAAAGACTATGGGAGAGATCCAGGAAAGGCCAAGTAGTTTGGGGAGACTGGAGGGGTCTCAGGAATATCTGGGGCCAGTAAGCTGGGGTGAACAGAAGGCCTGGGACCTGGACCACATGGCCAAGGGAGAATGGGGTCTAGATAAGATTAAGGGTGGGAAGTGGCCCAGGGCCATTTGGAGGTACTACACAATGGTAGGCTAGGTAACAGAATTGGGAGCTTGGGCATAGGTGATAATGAAAGGCCAGTTGATAGGATTATAGCCTCAAGTGAATGCCAGAGATTTGGCCATGTGGGAAAGTCTGGGATTTTTTCTTTCTAAGGTCCAGATCCTATCCTCATCAACACCACCTATTAGCCTATAAACAATATCCCCTGACAATAGTCCCTAAACAAGGGTGTGTGTGTGTGTGTGTGTGTGAAAACAAAAATTAAGCAAGATCATTCAACATTCAATATGTAAAATTTTCCATTCTTGATGTTTGAACACATTCACAGAATAATGAAATCAACTTAGAAATATGTATTTGAGTCTAGGGTAAGGCTATGAACAATGTTTTTAAGTAAGAGAGTTCCTTTTCCAAAGTTATTATGTTATATCACCACCTTCATATTTTCTAGTGAATGGGGGAATCTATCTGGAAGAATAAAGTTTGTAAAATCTCAAGGTTGGAAAGCATAAGGGGGGTCTCATTATAAGATCTAACACTTTAGTATAAAATAGTAGCAAAATTAGTCATAATAGGTTAAAAGAAAATGAAACACAAAAGTCTTTAAGAAAAAAAAAACAGTAAGAAACAAATGATACTGAAAACAGAGGCCTAGTGTTTGAGGCATTTACTGGACAAATTTGCTATATTTTTCCCAGTTTCCTGTTTTCCCTCTAATTTGGATTACATTAGTTTTGTTTGTACAAAATGTTTATTTGTTTAATTTCATGTAATCAAAATTATCCATTTTATTTCCTGTAATACTCTCTAATGCTTGTTGAGTCATAAATTCTTCCCTTATGCATAGATCTCACAGGTATATTTTGGCATGCTCCCCTACTTTACTTATGATATCACTCTTTATGTTTAAATCACTTATCTAGTTTGACTTTATCCCAGTAAATGTGTGAAATATTGGTCTATGCCTAGTTTATGCAAATTGCCTTCAAGTTTTACCAGCAGTTTTTGTCATATTTTGAATTCTCATCTCATAAGCTTGGGACTTTGGGTTTATCAAACACTAGACTATTATGCACATTTAGTATTGGGTACTGTGGACCTAATCTATTCCATTGATCCACTACCCAATTTCTTAGTACCAGATTACTTTGATGATTATCATTTTATAATATAGTTCATTTATCTGTTTAAATTCAAAATGATTTTGTTTAATATAACCATACTGGACATGACTCATGAACCCTTGGAATTTAATCGACACAACAAAACCAAGGTTCAATAGACCAAGGTATTATGGTAGTAGTGTTTTCTTTTCCTTCTCAGTGATTGCCTTGTGAGGTTTTTTTTTCTTTGCTTTTTTTTAAATTCAGATTTCTTTCTAAAACATAATTATAGATGATGCAAATTGCTGATAATACCAAGCATTTTCTTTTTTTTCTTTGTTTTAGGCAATTGGGGTTAAGTGACTTGCCTGAAGTCACATAGCTAGTAAGTATGAAGTATTTGGTCTGAGACTGCATTTGAACTCAGGTCCTCCTGACTTTATGGCTGGTGCTCTATCCACTGTGCCATCTAGCTGCCCCCAAGCATTTTCTAATAAAGAGAAAGGTAGGCCAAAAAAAAAAAGACAATACATAAATATTTGAGAGAATAACTTAGTGAAATACTATTTATTTCATAAATGTTTGGTGTTAGTGCAAATCACTATTTTCAACTCAGTAAGAATTGCAAGGGACATAAATGGAAATTAAAGAGAAGCTAAACCATAACAGATGTTACTAAGACTTTTTTTCCCCCACTCAGAACATAATAAACATATGGAATGGCCTATCAGGCACGATTGCTGAGGTAAAACACAAGGATCATTCAAGAAACAATTAGATGCTGTTCTAAAGAAATGGAATACTTTAAAGGGATGAGCCCTGGTGGGGCTATAGTCCTGATGAGCAAATAGCTCTAGCTAAACCACTTTATGTTCCTATATTCATTTGAATGTAAATATCACCACAATAGAGCTTATTTCTAAGTTGGGAATGCTGCAGAAACCTTTTTTTTTTTTTAGAAAGGAAAGCAAGACTGTTTACATTTTTCCACATCTAGAATGAAAAAGGCCCCATGTTGTGACTTTGTATTCACTGTCTTTAAAGTTGAAAGAAAAACTTTTTGTCCCCATCTAGATTTCTTTGCTTTGGAATGGTATATAATTAAGCTAAAGGGTATATATTCTGAATGAAACATATTTTAAATTTTCTTCCCCAAAGGACCTTCTACTAAAACCTTTAATAGAGTAATTTATGTGGAAGAAAGTGGAAGATTATGGACATATGCATGGGAATCAACACATTAACTTAAAAGCATATTAGAAAACTTTTAAAGAAAATCTAGATGACTTTTAACGTCTCTTTCAACTCTAAAATGCTGTCATTATGTAATTTTCTAAAAATAATTAAAAATACATCTATCATTAAAGTATAGCTGTTATAATATTTGTAATAGTAGATTTATAACTAAATTTTGTCTAAGTATTTCATTAAGACATGACCTATGTAATATAATATAAATTCTAAAACAAAAAAATTTAGAAAGGACATTAAGAAACATGTAGAGGAATGTGACCAGGAAGATGAGGGGCATGGAAACCATATCTTAAGATGGCCCTTTGAAAGAACTAGAATATTCAAACTGAGAAAAAGAAAACTTAGCAATGGCACAGGGAAAGGGGCAAAAGAAATGAAAGTTATTCTGAAATATTTGAAAGACTGCCATGTAAAAGAATTAAGTTCATTTTGCTTGATCCCAGATGACAGAATTGCAAAAAAAAAAAACTTTCATAGAGGTAGACATTTGTTCAAAAGGATATTTGATGAACTGAAAGACTTTCAGGTATTTGTAACAAAAGAACAAAATTTAATGGAAATTTTGATATAAAACTCCACATGAAATATAAGGAAATCATTAAAGACTATAATGTACCAATTTTGGTAATTATTAATTATCATTATTAGTAATAGTATTCTTAAAACTTATTACTAAGTTATTTTGTCAAAAAAGTTGGGGCTGAGTTGTGTATGATGAGGTGATTCTAAAAAAACAAAATTGGGTAAGAAAAGGATAAAAGGAGAAATTACCTCATAACAAGTGGGCATGAAAGGAAGAACTAGTACAGAGAAAGCAAGTAGGGGTGGAGGGCTGGTGATTTTGAACCTTGCTGTCATCTGGATTGAAGAAAAAAACCAAAGTATACAGCTGAAGAAATTTAGAAGTCTTCTGAACTCCTAAAAAGGTGAGAAAACTGGGGAAGAGAGAAGGAGAAAGACTTTTAGAAGGATGTAAAGATTAAGATTATGAAGGTCTGGTTTATAGAGAAGGGAGGGAATTTTAGAGGGCTGGGTAAAATAAGAAATAAGAGAGTAAAGAAGAAGCTAAGATAACAGGGATAGGGTGAAAAAAGAGGCTGAGAAGGAAAATAGTGAGCAAAAATAAAATAAAGGGAAATTCACAAAGAGTAATTATAACTTTAAATGTGAATGGAATGAATTCACCTGTAAAATGGAAATGAATAACAGAATGGATTAAAAATCAGAATCCAAGAAACACATTTTAAAATGAAAGATGCACAAAGAATTAAAATGAAGGGTTAGAGCAGAATTTATTATGCTTCAGTTGATGCAAAAAAAAAAGGCAGGGATAGCAATTATGATCTCAGACAAAGTTATGGCTAAGATACATTTAATTAAAGGAGATAAACAGGATAACTGCAATTTGGTAAAAGGTAACATAGAGAATGAAACAATATAAAATACTGAACCTATAGGCACCAAATAATATAGCATCAATTTTTTTTAAAGAAAAGTTAAATTAATTACAGGTTGACATATATAGTAGTACTATAATAGTAGGGAATTTTAATTTTCCACTCTTAAAACTGGATAAAAAAATTAATCAGAAAGAAGTTAAGGAAAAGAATAGAATTTTAGATAAACTAAATATGATAGATATTTGGAGAGAAGTGAGTGGAAATAGAAGAGAATGTGCCTTTCTCTCAGTAATTCATGGTACCTTTACAAAGATCTACCATATATTAGAACATAAAAATATAGGTAAAACCAGAAAAGCAAAAATATGAAAAATATCCTTTTCTGATCACAATGCAATTAAAATTGTTTAATAAGGGATCAAGGAACCTTTATTAAAAACTAATTGGAGATTTAAAAACTTCATATTAAAGAATGAATATGTTAAAGAATAAATAATAGAAATAATTAATAATTTCATTAAAAAGAATGATAATATTGAGACAAAATATCAAGACTATGTAATACAGCAAAAGCATTAATTAGCAGAAAATGTATATCTCTAAATGCTTACACAAATAAATAGAGAATAAGCAGACTAATGAATCAGGTTTACAATTTGAAAACTACTACAAAAAGGACAAAATAAAAATCTCCAATTAAACACTAAATTGTAAATCCTAAAAATTTGAGTTGAGATTAATAAAATTGAGAGTAAAAAAAACCATTTAATTAGTAAACAAAACTAGGATTTGGTTTTAAGTAAAAAGAAAAAGCAAAGAAAATAGATAAACAATTAGTTAAATTGAAAAAAGAGAGAAGAAAACTAAATCATTAGTATCAAAATGAATAACAATTTAAAATTAATAGACAAATATTTACAAATATATAACTTGCCTACATTAGCAGAAGAAGAAATAGAATATCTAAATAGACCTGTTTTAGAAAAATAAATTGAACAGGCAATAAATGAGTTCCCTAAGAGAAAAGCATCAGGAATAGATGAATTTGCAAACAAATTCTATCAAATATTTAAAGATCAGGTAATTCTAATATTAAATAGATTATTTGGAATAATAGGTAAAGAAGGGATTCTATGAAACTCCTTTTTATGAAACAAATATGATACTGATATCTAGATCACAAAGAGTAAAAACAGAAACAAAAAATATAGACCAATTTCAAAAGTGAATATGGATGTAAAATTCCTTAATAAAATACTAGCTAAAAGATTAGAACAATATATTACAAAATTATACACTATGATCAAAAGGGATTTATATCAGGAATGCAAGGATACTTTAACATAAGGAAAACTACTAATATAATTGTTCACACCAATAATAAATAAATATATATATGAATATGTCAATAGAAGCAGAAAAAGCTTTTGATAAAGTTCAACACTCATTTATATTAAAACACTTGACAGTATTGGCATAAATGAATTTTTCCTTAAATTGATAAAAATCATTTATCTAAAACCATCAGCAAGAATTATTTGTAATAGGGACAAACTGGAGGCCTTTCCAGTAAAATCTGGTGTGAAATCAGGATGCCCATTGTCACCAATATTATTCAATATAGCATTAGAAATCCCAGTAATAGCAATAAGAGAAGAAAAGGAAATTGAAGGAATCAGAATAAGGAATGAGGTGACAAAACTGTAACTTTCTGTTTACCATATGATTATACTCATGGAAAATCCCAAAGACTCAACTAAAAAGTTAATTGAAGCAATGGATAATTTTAGCAAAGTAGCACTATATAAAGTAAATCCACATAAATTATCAATATTCCTATATATCACAAACAAAACTCTGAAAAAAGAGATCGTTAAAAAAAATACCCCATTTAAAATAACTCTATACAGTATAAAATACGTGGGAGAACACCTGCCAAAACAAATCCATGAACTATATAAGCAAAATTATATTTAAAAAAAACTTTTCATAGGAATAAAATCAATTTAAAATAATTGGAGAGATATTAATTCTTCATGGGCTGGCAGGGGTAATATGATAAAATTCCAATTTTACCCAAACTAATTTATATATTCAATGAAATCCCAATTAAATTACCAAAAAAAAATACTGACTTAGAAAAAAATAACAAAATTCATTTGGAAAAACAAAAATCAAGAATATCAAAGAAAATAAAGAAAAAAAATATAAAGGAATAAGGTTTAGCAGTACCAGATCTTAAACTCTATTATAAGGCATTATCAAAACTATCTGGCACTGGCAAAGAAATAGAAAGGTAGATCAATGGAATAGAGTAGACATGCAATTTACAGCAACAAATAAACATAAAAACCTTGTATTTGGTAAGCGTAAAGGCAAGATTTGGGGCTAAGAATTTATTATTTGGAAAAAAAATTGTTGGGAAAAGTTGAAACAGTATGGCAGAAACTGGCTATGGACCACTTTCTTACATCATTTACCATGATAAGTTCAAAATGGGTACATAACCTAGATATAAAGAGAGATTTTAAAAGAAAATTTGAAGAACATTGAACATATTACTTATGAGATTTATGGATAGGGGAGGAATTTGTGAATAAACAAGACATAGAGAGCAAAATTAAGTATAAAATAGATAATTTTTGACTATACTGAATTAAAAAGGTTTGTACAAATAAAACAAATGTAGAAAAAATTAAAAGGAAAGCAGAAAATTTGGAAATAATTTATAGAGAGTTTATCAGATAAAGGTCTGAAATCTAAAATCTGTAAAGAACATTATCAAATCTATAGGAATAGAAGTCATTCACTGATTGATAATTGGCCAAAGGATATGAACAGGCAGTTTTCCAATGAAGAAATCAAAACAAGTTATTGTCATATGAAAATACTCTAAATCATTATTGATTAGAGAAATGCAAATTAAAACAAACTTGAGATATCATTTTATACCTATCAGATTGGGTAAAATGATTGAAGGGGAAAGTAAGAAATGTTGGGGGGGATGTGGGAAAATCAGGACACTAATTCATTGTTAGTGAAATTGTAAAATGATCCAAACATTTTTGAGAGGAGTCTGGATTTATGCCCAAAGAGTTATTAAACTACCTATATGCTTTGACCCAGAAATACTACTACTTGGCCTATTTCCAAAGATGAATAAGGAAAAAGGAAAAGAACTTATATGTTCTAAAATGTTCATAGCAGCTCTCTTTGTGATGGCAAAGAAATGGAAATTGCAAGGATGTCCATCAATTGGGGGATGGCTGAACAAGTTGTGATATGTGATTGTGATGGAATACTACTGTGCTATAAGAAATGATGAGCTCATTGCTTTTAGAAAAAAAACAAAAACTTGGATAGTTCTCTTGGTTTTGCTCATTTTGCCCAAGAGAACATTGTATAAAGTAACAGCATGTTATTTTAAGAATGATTTTGAGGACTTCCACTTCTGGGAGCCAAGATGGCAGAGTAAGAAGAAAGTTACTCTTATCCTCCCTTATTAGCCTCTGAAAGTCTAGAAAATATCACCCCAGGAAAAACCCTGGAACATCTGAACCAGAAGAAAGGTGGGGTGCAGCAGTCCAGTAGCCCAGATACCTTGAGGGATTAATGGAAAGGCCCCTCTTGCCCTGGGGGAAGGAAAGCAGTACAGAAGGGGAGGCATCCCAGCAAGCTAGCAGAAAGCCCCACCTCAGCATACCAGGAGGAGATCCTGAAACCCAGGTGGTGGAGCAGGCAAACACCAACACCAGGACATCTGAGTGCCTCAGTGAGGGTGGGGGAACTGGTGGAAACCAGATTGGAAAATCACCAGGTATCCCAGCATTCTATAGCAACCAGGTTGCCCAGTTCATCAGCAAAACTAAGGGAAGCAGTGCTCCAAGGGGCCCCAGGCAGATAAACATCCTGCAACATCCATCTGAAAGGAGCTGAAGAAAGCAAAAGGAAGGAAAGACCTGGGTGAGCAGGAAATCTCCAGGGGCCACACTATCCAATTCCAACCATAGAGTTACTGATTCCTGACCAACACTACAGAACCCTACAGCCTCCAACTGCCAACATCAGAGGCCCAAGCACACAAAGCCAGTGACCAGGCCCTAGGATCCCAACACAAGAAGCTTGGGTCAGTGCCCTCTGCTCCCCAGCAGGAGAGCTCAATTTCTTTAAAGGCCAGGAAATAAGCAAATACCATGAGCAAAAAGAAATGTACAATAGATTCTTATTATGAGAACAGTGAAGATCAAGGCAGAAATTCTGAAGAGGACAATATTGTCAACAAACCCACATCTGGAACCTCAAAAGGGAATATGAACTGGTCTGAAGACCAAAAAACCTTCTTAGAAGAGCTCAAGAAGGATTTTAAAAGTCAAATGAGAGAGGTAGAAGAAAAAAATGGGAAAAGAAATTAGGGGTATGCAAAAGAGAGTCAATAGCTGGAAAAGGAAGCACAAAAATTAACTGTAGAAAATAAGTACCTAAAAAATACAATTGGCCAACTGGAAAAAAAGTACACTGAAGAAAACAAATCCCTAAAAATTGACCAAATGGGAAAGGAGGTACAAAAACTAATAGAAGAAAACAATTTGTTAAAAATTAGAATTGGGCAAATGGAAGCTAATGACTTTATAAGAGAGTGAGAATCAGTCAAACAGAAACAAAAGAATGAAAAAATAGATGAAAACATAAAATGCCTCATTGGTAAAACAACTGACCTGGAAAATTGATCCAGAGAGACAATTTAAAAATTATTGGTCTACCTGAAAATCATGATGAAAAAAAGAACCTGGACAGTATCTTTCAGGAAATCATAAAGGAAAACTTCCCTGAGGTCCTAGAACCAGAAGGTAAAATAGCCACAGAAATAATCCATTGATCACCTCCTGAAAGAGATCCCAAGTTGAAAACACCAAGGAATATAGTAGCCAAATTCCATAATTACCAGGTCAAAGAGAAAGTACTGGAAGTAGCCAGAAAGAAACACTTTAAACATCATGGAACCACAGTGAGGATTACACAGGACCTTGCAGCTTCTACATTAAAAGACCGTAGGGTGCGGAATGTGATATTCCATAAGGAAAGGAGCTTGGACTACAACCAAGGATCAACTACCCAGTGAAAATGAGAATAATCTTTCAGGGGAGGAGATGGACATTCAATGAAATAGAGGACTTCCAAACTTTCCTGATAAAAAGACCAGAGCTCAACAGAAAATTTGATCTTCAAAAACAAGACTCAAGAGAGACATAAAAAGGTAAACATGACAGAAAAAAACAACATGTTATTAATGGGGCAAACTGTTTACATTACTACAAGGGAAGATAACATTTGTAACCCTTCAAAGCTGTATTGTTATTACACCATGTTAAAGGAGTGTAGATAAAGGGGGTGGGTATAAGTTGACTTTGATGTAATGATAAATAAAATCTAATCAAGTGGGTTAAATGGATCCAAGTAAGTGAATTAATCTGATCTAAGAAAATGTACTAAGAGAAAAGGAAAGGAGGAGGCAGACAAGGATAAATTTCATTACAGGAAAAGGCACAAAAATCTATAACATCAGAGGGAAAGAAGGGAGGGAGGTGAGGATTGTTTCAACCTTACTCTCATCAGATTTGGCTTAAGAAGGGAATAATATAATCAGTTAGGTATAAAAATATAACATGCCCTACAGGCAGTAGGAGGCAAAAGGGGAAAGAAAATGGATGGGATATAGAAGGGAGGGAAGAAGTAGGAAGGGTAAAAGGGAAGAAAAGGGAATGGGCTAATAACAAGGAGGCAGGACTGAGGGTTGTGGTATTCAAAAAAAGAGTCTTGGATATCTCCAATACCACACTTTAAATCAGTCTCATTCTTTTTTGATGTGAAAAAATGTAATACAAGTAAACCAGATTAGGAACACACTGGACAATTAGACTCAGGAGCAGAGGTAATCACATAGAACAAAGATAAGATACAATGATATCACATTTTAGAGCTGGAAGGGACCTTAGAGATAATCTAATTGGTCCCTTGATTTTCAGATTACATTTATATGATTTATATATTTATATCATGATAATAATTTTATGCATCTAAACTATTCTTATATTAAATTTTTGTTTCCAGTTATGAATTCTCTTCTTCCCTTCACCCCATTCCCATCCATTGAGAAGCCAAAAAAATGATACCTTGTATAGATATGAAATCATATGCATATCAACTAAAACCATTTACTATAATTGTAATGTGATAGGTCCAGAAGAAAAAGAAACTATGGAAGAAAAATATTCATCTCTTTAAAAGGAAGCTTTTGATGATTTGGTGAGAGTTTGCTAAATGACCAGCAAGATATCCCATCTTCTTAAGCAGTAAGTAGCAGAGGGACAGCAAGGAGGAGAATCTGTGGTTCTAAGACCTATGCTTCTCATTTCCATTGATGAGCTCAATTAGCAGACATATGCTTGACCCTGTGAGACAGTCAAATTATCTGAGCCCCATGAGATGGGGAGCTGGAGCACTGGGCAATCGCTCTGCAGGCCCCCTCCTGGAGTAACTCCATCCAGCTCTTCAGATGTTGTAAAAACCTAAGAAGAAAAGAAACAATATGAATAATTTAACCATCACCCCAGAAAGGTAATTTATCCACTTGGAGGTCATGAGGTCTATCCTCCATCTCTGTCTGACAACCATCACTGTATCACCATCACATTCTTCTATATAATCCAAAAATTATGTTTCAGAATGAGCCTACTCTATTTTGGTGATATTTAGTGATAAGGAGGATAGCTGATCACTATATCTTCAAATAAGCCCTAACCACCTCTACATTCATCCTTTAATTTTCTTTCATTCCTACTAAAGAAGATCACCTGTTTTAACCACACCAGAGGCAATGAGGTACAATGGAAAGAAAGTCAGACTAATAGTCACAGCACTCAGGTTCATATCCATGCTTTTACATCTGCATGTCCTTGGGCACTCACTCTCCCTGCCTGAACCTCACTTTTCCCCACTATAAAATAAATGGACTAGATTGATCTTTCATCCCTATGGTCCTATTCATGTTATATTTAAATAAGGCACTTCAGGAAGGGTAAATATAAGCAAGAAACTACATTTTTATTAACTTGAGTCATGGAGGTCAATGCAAACTGTATTAAATTTACCTGGGTTAAAAACTGTTGTGTTCCAATAATAGGAAGATGAGATATATTTCCAGGAAAATATTCTAATGAGGAAAGGAGAAAGGGAAGAATACATAACAACATTTTTGGGTTCTTAGTATCCTTTGGGTACTAAGAATACCTGAAGGGAATTCAAAAATTCACTTTAGCCTGAAATAAGAAGCTTGCTTATTTTCTCTGCTTACTTTTTTTTCTAACCAGTACATGTTTGGGGAGAGAGAGTGTATGTAGTACAGATCTAGCTTAACCAGTAAACAGCACATTGTGCCCACTCTGTGCTGTCACATAATGATGTAAACCAAATTAATGAAAACCTATGAGCTTATTGGTGGCATGTTACCTTCTTTATTGGTTTCTCTATAAATCAAGTGGGCACTGGCCAGGAGGTGTAAATGTTTTCCTCACCTCATCTTGACTGTCTGCCATGAAAATAAAGTGGTATTAATTCTTTAAAAAAAAAGAATGACTTTGAGTGAATAAGTTATTTTGTCTATTACAAATACCCAAATTAACTATAAAGGACATGTGAAGAAAGATGCTATCAACATCCAGAGAAAGAACTGATAAGTACTAATATATATAGAATCATTTAAAACACACACACACACCATGCGCATGTGGGTGTGGGTGTGTGTGTGTATGTGTGTGTGTAACTGCTGCCCTGTCTAGGGTGGAGGGGAGGAAGAAAAAAATAAAAACAAACACACAATAATTTTGTTTTATATTTGAAAGGAATGGCAAGTTTTCATGGTAGATTTGCAGTTTCATGAAGAGTCATCTTTTTATTATACTTTTAGGGAAAAGATTGTTTTATTCTGTAAATTAAAAATAAAATAAAAAAGAATAGAATAACTTGAATCTGTAAATGACAAGACATAAAAGAAACAAAAAAGAAGACATATAATTGGGAAGGCTAATACATAAAACTAAAAAACAATCTAGAAAATCAGAAGTTTTGGACAATTTCCTTGTATTAATTTCTGCTCTTTGATATTCATGTTTTTGACTCTTCACTTCTGAGAGATCTATGAACTTCAAGTCGTCTCTGATCATCATGTCTTTGAAGACAGTGACTTTTGCTTGTATAGAGACATATTTTGATTATTTGAAAGGAATGGCAAGTTGTGCATGGCAGATTTGCAGTTTCACGTAGAATCATCTTTTTATTATAATACGTTATAGAAATGATTGTTTAATTCTGTAAATTAAAAATAAAGTAAAAAAAGAATAGAATAATGAAAATTTTTGTAACAATTAAAAAAGTAAAAACATGTTGATATCTATTATTTTTTATGCTTATGGGAGACTATGGAGTGAATTCTGTACAGTATTCTGTACAGTATTAGGGAGGACGTCTAATCTAGGGTCTTCTACATGGCTTGAGTAGACTCAGTGTATACTTCAGTGAATAGAGACATAGAGCAGGACAAGTACTGATATGAGCTGGTAGTGTGTGGACCAGCAGAAAGATCCTTTCTTTTGGTCTTAGGCACTAGTATGTGGGTTTGTTTGCATATGCCTGACATGAGTTTTGAGGTTGTTGAAGGAGTTCTGAGTGAATTCCTTGAGGATTACCATTTGCCAGTATTAATTCACAAGGCTTTTCCATTGATGGGGTTCCCACCTTCTTGTGTTACAGATTCAGCTACACTTTTTTTTCCATAGCTGACATAATTCTTCTTTTGTAGTTTTTTAATTGTTCATGGGTGCTAGAAAAAATATCTAATATATAAATTTGTTTGTCATGTGGCCTAAAAATACTTAATAAATGCACATTGAGTGTTAATTGATTGAATATTATTGACAGGATTGAAATGTACAATTTCATCTATCTATAAATATATCTGGTGCTCTCCAATTCTTGAAGCTATCCAAGAAATTGAAGAGTACAAGTTGTTTGAGGTTAGGGACCTCTGTCTTCTATCTTTGTATCTCCAGTATCTAGCACAGTTTCTGGGGGAAATAGGCACTTAAAATGATTGTTGATTAATTGGTTGTATTCCACAACATGAATTTGATAACCATTGATCAGGGATATTGGAGAAAGCACTACCATATTGGACAGGAGTTTGGATTAAATGACTTTTACATTTCCTTAGAAGCTATGCCTCTATTATTTCAGGTTTAAATTCTCAGCTCTGCCTTAGCTCTTCTGAATCCAGGAGCCAAGGGCCTACATATTTGGGTCAAATAAAGAGACTGTTTAAAAGATATTGCCAGGGGAAAAATGGTCATGTTTCTTATATTATAACCATGAAGATTCTGACCTTCAGTAGTTATATGGTTAGGTAACACAGAGGAGGATTTTATACTCACCTCATGTTGAATGTAACTTATCCCTGTCATAGCTGTCAAGAAATCTGACCACAAGCTACTCCTACCTTGTAAGTATTTTTTTTTTCACTTTCTTCAGGCTAGTGTCTAGGTTAAAAAAAGAAAAAGAAATTGTGGTACTCTGATTATATACTGTCACAAGGAGGCAGCTCATCTAGCATCACAAAGAGTGTATAGAGATCATGGAACCATCAAAAAAACTGAAAGTATCCAGTGACATTTACTGTTCTTTTTTGGCACGTAACTTCCATTTTATTAAGTAAGTGGATCCTGCACTGTATTGCTGTGTTATATGTTGTTTCACAAAGGTCACTTTGTAGCTTCATGGTTGGGCAGATAAGAAATTTGGTGTACTGAAAGCCGGCACAGTTTAGATTCATATATGCACAGTTAATGCTGTCTAAATAAAAGGTTCATTTGCTCTAGTTGTCCATCAAGGCAGACTAGACCTTTTTCTGGTTTAGTATATTTATCATATTTTGACAAAGTTCAGAGAAAAATATCATATTTTTGTAGAGTGACTACTCCAATTAATGTGTGTTCCATAACACTAATGAGACGTGTAACCAGTTACCAGTTTGGGGATAGACAGTAATGGCATTGAAGGACATTGGTGGCAATTATTCCTAGTAAAATACTGGAGATCAGAAAAATCTCAGGGAAGCCTTGCTTCCTTATTAAACTAGGCTATCCAAATAATCAGTGGCTTCCAAATGGTGCTCCATGAAATTACCTCTCCGTATCTCAACGTTTTTCCATTATTTGTTGTTGTTCATTCTTTTCTATCATGTCTACTCTTCTCAACCCCATTTGGGATTTTCTTTATAAAATATACTGGAGTGGTTTGCCATTTCATTCTCCAGCTCATTTTATAGATGAAGAACTGAGGCAAACAGGATTAAGTGATTTGCACAGGTTCACATAACTGGTAAGCATCTGAAGTCAGATTTGAAGTGAGGGAGATGAGTCTTTCTGACTCCAGAATGAGCATTCCATTCACTGTGTCATACAGCAACCCTCTGCCCCCATTGTCAGATACGTGTAATTATGAACAATCTAGTTTAAGATTATTATTGTTGGTGGTATTGGGGATGATTTCACCTTATTGATATTACTTTTTCTTTTTTTTCATTGAAATTTATTTTAGACTCAAACACAAGTACATAAATACAGAATAAAGAAAAGAAAAAAAATCATAAATTTAAATATTGGAACTTAATTACAAAGAAAGAAAAAAAATGTCATGTGCATAGCAGAAAATGAGAGGATTCAAAATATGCAACGATAAATATTCATTTCAAGAAAGCCTGTATGATAAATACTACATGTTGGATCAAGAACTGTCCATCTTTTCTTTGCTTCCTTCTATCTGCTGTGCACTTTTTTAACTTTATTCTTCCTCCCCTCTGCTCCCCCCAAAGACTACAATTGATTGCAGATATATTTCTCCATAGTTATAGATTTATACTTATATAAACATATATGCTTACATATATAGACATATACTTCCCCCCCAAAAAAATCCTACTTCTGATATTTGTTGTTATATTTGTGCATATCTCTTGTTTCCTATCCCTTCTGACTCTTCTACTTTACTTCTACCCACTACCTTGCCCTTCTATAACTTATCCTACCCCTTCCAAGGATCTGTCCCCTATCCTTCTGTTCCCCATTAAATCTGAACACCCTTCTATAGCCCCCTATAACCTATTTCCTCACCCTCCCCTCCAGAGATCCCTCCCTTGTCCTCTCCCTTTCCCTATGCCCTCAACCATTTTATTTCTTCTAAATTTAGAAGATTTTTATATTCTTCTAAATATGGAGGTTGTAAACCTATGCCCCATGAAAGTAGGTTCCCAGAACTACCAGCCCTCCTCCCCCATCTAAATCCGCTGTATCAATTCTTCATCTTGCACCTCACCATCATGCTATAAGAAATGATGAGCAAGTGGACTTCAGAAAAACTTGGAAAGACTGCATGGACTGATGCTGAGTGAAATGAGCAGAACCAGGAGAATATTGGACACCATAATAGAAATGTTGTGTGATGACTAACATTGATAGACTTGGCCCTTCTCAGCAATACAAGGATCTAAGACATCTCAATATGTCTCATGATGGAAAAATGCTATCCATATCCAAAGAAAGAACTATGGAGTTTGAATGCAGATAGAAGCATAAATTATTTGCTATTTTTTTCTTCTGTTTTGTTTCCTCTTTCTTGTGGTTCCTCCTATTGGTTCTAATTCTTCCTTATGTGAGAAATGATCTCTCAGAAGTGAAGCCTCCTCAAAGGGTTAATAGTTCTTGTTAATAGTTCTTACAAAGGGCAGCAATCACTGGTCATTTGGAGAGAGATAAGGTCAGAAGCCAGATAGTAAGAAGAGTGAAAGGAGAGAAATTGGAGGCACCTGTTGTAGATGGCCTTCTAATTGTATTGTTGAAACACTCCCTTCTGACCTTGTCAACCCCCCCCCCAGCTGAGACCCTGTTTTTAAGCACATAGCAGAAAGAATAGAATAGCCCTACCCCCTCAACCTAAACTGCAAGACTTCCCGCCTGTTCTTGTCTCCAGGAAAACTTGTGTACTCTGTTGCTGGGGAAGATTTCCATGAATAGATTTGTGCCCCCTGAAGCCCAGCCAATGGGATAAGGGGAAGGGGGTTTGGGAGGAGGAACTTGTGTTAGGGTATAAATAAGCCTTGCTTTCTGTAACCAACCTGTACCTATATGCATCCTCCCTGGCTGAGGACAGTGCCACTAGGGTGACCAGGGGTGGTACCCTTTCTCATGAGAAAGCAATAAACTCCTTTCTGATTTCAAGGTAACAAAGTCTTTGTTTTGAATTTGAGTAGTGGTCTCTGTCCCACACACTTACAACATCACCAATGTGAAAATATGTTTAATAGGAATGTATATGTATAGCCTATAGCAGATTGTGCGTAGTCTTGGGGATTGAGGTGGGGAGGGAGGGGGAGAAAAATTTAAAACTCCAAAACTTACCAAAATAAATTAATAAAAAAAGAAAAAACCTATTTGATCTTCTTTTCCTTTGCTGTTTTATTTTAATGATTCATTCTTGTGGTTCCTCCCATTAGTTCTAATTGTTCTTTACATCATGACTAATGGGAAAATATTCTTAATATGAATGTATAAGTAGAGTCTATATCAGATTACATGCTATCTTGGGGGGGAATAAAATTTAAAACTAAAAATCTTATGGAAGAGAATGGTGAAAACTAAAAATTAATTAACTATCAAGGGGAAAGAAAGATTCTGGATCTTCTCTTCTAGTTGGTTGACTTTTCTTTAATAATCTTTTTTTTTGGATTCTTCTTTTTTTCCCTCCATCTCATCTCTCTCATTTGATTTTTAAGGTCTTTTTTAAGTTCTTCTGTGAATTCTTTTTGGGCAGGTGACCATCTGACATTACTATTTGGGGTTGAAGGGGGTTTCTTTCCTTAATATCCTCCTCTGAAGATGAACCCCGTCTTCTCTCTTCCCATAACAGCTTTCCATGGTTGGATTCTTTTGCCTTTGCCTTTGAATTTTTTGTAGCAATAGCTTAATTTCTGTAATCATCTCTAGCCCTGGGGTATGAGGGATAGCGCCTCTTGCCCCAGATCTTCAATTCTTCCCTCTAGCTTGGAACCAAAGCCAAACC
Organism: Vombatus ursinus; assembly: GCF_900497805.2. Taxonomy (NCBI): domain Eukaryota; kingdom Metazoa; phylum Chordata; class Mammalia; order Diprotodontia; family Vombatidae; genus Vombatus; species Vombatus ursinus. Next base: position 3,819,398 of record NW_020949351.1, on the reverse strand, counting down.
TCCAGTTTTCTGTAAGTGTCCACAGCCAGGGTCCTTCTGCCTCACTGCTTCTGCACTGAGTTTGTGCTGGTTCCTTCTAGCCCCTAACAATCTCCGTAGCACATCTGGGTCTGGTGTTCCTTGTCAGCAGGGGTTCCTTTGATCTTCCCTGACTCAGACATTCAACTCCTCTCACTATCCCAGGGCTAAAAGGTCCTGTGGCTGGGTTGAGGCAGCCTCCCAAACCAGCTAACCCTAGGGCTTGCCACTTGTTAATGCAGCCCCTCAACTGGAGGTATTTACTCTTCAGAGGGACCAAATTGGGATTTTTCTTCTGAGCTTCTCAAATTGTCCCAGGAAGACCCTTGTTGGGCCCCTATTCTTATTTAATTTTACCAGCACTTTTTTCACCTAAGGTACTATTTTGTCTCTTTTGAGGGGGAAAATCTTGAGAGCTTGGGATTTTTGGATCTACTCTGCCATCTTCCTAGAATCCTCTCATGTATCTTGCTTTTTCATGATGTGTATATATTTAATAATGCAAGGGTCAAGCTAAGGAGTGTCAAGTGCCAAGCTAATTATTCAGGTACTTTTTCTTCATATGAAACTACTAGTGTTTTTAAAAAAGCATACAAAATTTTAATTAAATATGTACTAACTTTTTTGGTTCTAGCTTTTAAGGCATTGGAATGAATTATCAGAGAAGGCAACATAATTTTGCTTTTGAGAGATCAACAAGATGAAAACAGCTATCATCTAATGTTAGATAGTAAGAAGTTGAGGGGGTTATTTCTAGGATGTGAAAAATACAAAAAAAAGTCTTATTTATAGAGCTTTGACTTTATATACATGAGCTTTAACATAAAAGAGCATTAAAGATATAAAGATATAAAAACCACAGAGCATTAAAACTGGAAAAGACATTAGAATTAATTTAGCCCAACCCTCCCCCTCAATTTACAGGTGAGGAATCTAAGACTTAAATGTAAAGCAATATACCTTAAGTCATAATGCATGAGTGACAAGCAAAGGAGCAGTCACCAGATTTAGTCCTTAAGCAGAAAAAAAGCCACATTATTTTTGATCCAGCTGGCCTCTATGTTAGTTTGAAAATAAGTCAGTTTGAAAAGGCATGACTTTGGCATATTATTTCACATTTTAGCCTCAATTCCTTCACATGTAAAATGAGTGACCTAGGCTAGATGAGGTTTAAGGTCTTTTTTCAGTTCTAATGCTATGTGATTTTATATTAAAGCTCATATGTATAAAGATAACAAAGTTTGACTTCCCTTTTCCAACCTTCCTTGAAATTAGTTTACACAGGACCTAGATGTTTTCCTGAGAACATTTTATCTAATAACAAAGTTTTTGTTTTCACTTCCTGCTCTTTTATCTCCTTTCCTTCCTTCCTTCCTTCCTTCCTTCCTTCCTTCCTTCCTTCCTTCCTTCCTTCCTTCCTTCCTTCCTTCCTTCCTTCCTTCCTTCCTTCCTTCCTTCCTTCCTTCCTTCCTTCCTTCCTT